>NC_080099.1:34656811-35011882 GCF_950005125.1 Chionomys nivalis
AAGCAGTGTGTTTGGATAGGACCTGTGCATCTGGACTTAGTTTATTTCACGTGTCTCTTGGTATGGATAATTCTTTCTCCATTGTTGACTGAGTCTTTGGATATTTATTTTGCTGTTAGCCCAAGTTGGCAGAGTTTGAATCACCTGTGTGTTGCTTGAAGTTTAGCCTTATGGCCACTTGGTGTTGATGTGAAAATGGGGTATTGGGAGCAGTCCTGATACACCTAAGGACAGGTACACTTTCTAACCACAGAGACATCCATAAAGTAAGCAGACTTTACTGAAGATTCTCAGAAATCTGGACTCTAACAGGATTTGGAGTCCTACCTTTTGGAAGTTGAGAATGGTTCTGTCCAGTTTGTTTTCCTTTTCTACGCCTATTCCTTCCACCTTTGGTTGGCATAGCACTTTTTCTCTTCTTTATGAAAATTTTCTGGGCATGTTTTTTGAGCACTTCTCATTTCCTGTGTGTCATTGCTTCTCTTGACTCGACAGTTTTGAAAACCTTTCTTTAAATAAATTCTGAAGTATTTCTTTAAATTTTCAGAGAAATTATAGTTTCTGTTTTTCATGAACCCTAAAATCCCGTTCATGGCAAAAGACAATGACATCTATTCTCTGTCTCTGACTTTGTCTTTCTCACTACTCTTACCTATCTTCTCTCTATTTTAAATCTGAAGATTTTAACAGTAGTATTAAGGAGGTGCCAGGCACAATTGAATGTGGATTCTCTTCAGTGTGTCCTGGCCTCTCTAGCCTTATCACCTTTGTTTAAAATGTCATTTTCCATTTAATTAACACCTTTGTAATCTTGCATATTTTCATGTCCTTGTAATTCTTTTCAGAAGAGTCTGATCTATGTGGGAGACCAGATTTTATTTGGGATTTGGCTAGTATTTCCTTTTATATTTACTTATTTTATTCTTCTGGTAAAACCAGTGCCCTATTTTAATGTAAAATATGTTTTTTTCCTGCTAATTTTATTCTAAATGGTATTTTCATATTTCCAATGGAAATTGTCTTCAGTTACAAATTCTTCTACAGTTTTAAAGAGGAGAAAATTTGTTTTTTTTCTCACAGAAAATAGGCAAATGAATCTCAGTGTTCTAGGGATTCTGGTAATTGTTAGCTTTTGCACTCCAAAGCTGTTAGTGTGCTTAAAATGATACTTCAGATTTTCAGTATTCTAACAGAGAAATGATGACATTTAATTAACTTTACTAGAATTGCTTGAAAATTACTTATATCACTACATATCACTGTAGATTTTACTTCACAACTTGGAACTCCAGAAAAACATTTGAGATCCTTTTTCAGTCCTTTTTAACACCCATTTCCTCTCTGCTCACCACTCATTTTGTTTGCCTTCTTATTTAAAGGTAAATAAATAACGGAATTTATTCAAGTAGTTTTATTTGAACAAAATCTGTGTTAGAAATTACAAAATTTTTGACATAGTTCAATGTTTAACCTTAATTTGCCTTTTATATTATCAATTTGCTCTAGTTGGGTACTTTTATTACAACTGATGACTCATTAATCAAATTGATAGTTAGTATAGATAGTTCCTTGAGAGTTTTTCAGACTCTGAGTTATGACATATGTATAATTTAATGTATTTGTTATTGAAATATGATAAAAATAGTAGTTTCATTGCTCTAACAATCTCCACTGTCTGGTTGCTATTGATGGCTTTATTGTCTCCTTAGCTTTTCCTTTTCTTTATGGTCATGTGCTTGGAGTGTTATGATTGTCCTTTGGAGTGGCTTCTTTCACTCAGGAATAGTCATCTAATAGGATTCCTTCATAAGTTTTGTAGCTTAGCAGTTCATTCCTTGTTATCATTAATGCTCTGTTGTAGGTATGTGTCATATATTTTTATCCACTTATCACCTGAGTGATATCTTGGTTTTTTCTTTCTTAGCAATTATGAACAGATAAAGTTCTCTCTTGTCTATATCAGTAGAACACAATTCATAGCTTCTTGCAGAGCATTTTTTTAAAGCATGGTCACTAGATTAGCCTCTGCAGAGATTTATCCAAAGCCCATGACCCCAGATGAACTTCTAATGAATTTTCAAGTGACTCCTTCAGTATATCGATGTTACAGGTCAATATATTAACCACAGATACTGCCAAAACGAATAAAAGTCTCTCTTTGTGAGTTTGTATTTCTAGTATATAGGAAAGCAGTTTGTTAGGCCTTATCTTTTCTGAGGAGTGGATGGGGACTGGGTGGGGAAAAGGTGGGGGAGTGGGAGGATGTTAAATGAACAACAACTTTTAAATAAAAACTGCCAGGTGGTGGTGGCTCACGCCTTTAAACCCAGCACTGGGGGGGAGGGGCGGGGCAGAGGCAGGCAGATCTCTGTGAGTTTGAGGCCAATTTGATCTACAAGAGCTAGTTCTAGGAAAGGCACAAAGCTACAGAAGAACCTTGCCTCGAAAGAGAACCCCCCCAAAACATTTAAAAACTATCTTGTAACAAGAAGTGGACATCAGTAATTAAAACAGGAGACTAAATCAGGAAGACCTCCGTGTCAAAGATAACTTCAGTGTATTCACATTTGTCTGGAGTTGTCAAGACGAAGAGTCCCATGACAGGGGCCTCACTGAGAACAATTCTGAAGCATGAGAATTAGCAAATCAACACCCACTTCATAGTAGTCTATAGCATTTCCTTTGAAATACACATGTATCTTAAATTCCAATCTTTATTGTGTTCTAAAAGTCTGTCATGTGAACTCTCATTGAAGGATATAAAGATAAAACCTGCTGATGCCATAATTCATTAAAATTATTAAAAGGCCATGAGTAATGGGTCAAAAGGGAAACAAAAAGGCCATGAGTAATAGGTCAGAAGAAAAACAGTGAAAGGAATACTATGTCTTCAGAGGTGGTACTTATTATTATGAAAATATGATATAAAACTTATATTATTATCATAGTATGACATTACTTTCATATGTTATGTCCCCGTTAAATTTTCCAGTTAATTCTGTGGAAAGTGTTCCAATTTTTTCACGTTATGTTCTCTTCTATTTTTAACTGAACACCCCCTAAAACTCCGTTATCTTAAATATTTCATTGGTACAGAAATTCAACTAGACTTCAGTATTTTTAGTAATAATTGAATAAAACTAATAGAACATTTAGGAACAGAATATGAAGAAATTTACAGATGGGGAAGGACTACGAAAGAAACAGTCATGGCTGACATTACTGATGCTCTTGAGTCTGTTGATGGACCAGGATATTTCTAAAGCCCATAATCAGACACACAAAATTTATCTTGATAATAAATGAATATGGATCTAAAACAAAATAAAATTAAGACTTGCTGATGCCGGGCGGTGGTGGCGCACGCCTTTAATCCCAGCACTCGGGAGGCAGAGGCAGGCGGATCTCTGTGAGTTCGAGACCAGCCTGATCTACAAGAGCTAGTTCCAGGACGGGCTCCAAAGCCACAGGGAAACCCTGTCTCGAAAAACCAAAAAAAAAAAAAAAAAAAAAAAAAGAAAGAAAGAAAGAAAGAAAGAAAGAAAGAAAAGACTTGCTGATTAAGTAAAGCTGAGGCTGAAGTAAGAAAATAATTTTTGACTATGGTGCCATAGTCATTTTCACCATGAGGTCAAGGTACCAATGAGAGGAGAGCATGTGCAGAAGAGATGAGGAGATAATGGGGGCAAAATCCAGAAGGTGCCCCTTTTATGTCCCCTAAGGGAGGTGCGAAGTAATGACTCATAAGCTTAAGCTCAAGAAACTCTTGAAAGGTACTTACTGTGATCTAATTATGGTGTGTGTCCTCTCCACTCCCCCTCCCCTTCTATGTATCTTCCTGCTCTTTATCATAAATTCCAAAATCTCAGGTAGAAAAGACTTAGTGACACTTGGTTAATTTCCTCTTTTGCATGCATTTTAACATTTCTCAGTTAGTTCCATTTGTAAGTTTCATTCACCCTAATCCCAATATCTAACTTCCAATTATATTAACATTACCTGATTTAGGTCCTATTGCTTTGCTAGACAAAAGAATTTACCTTCACTTAGCAATTTAAACATTCAAATCAAGATTGAAGTAATTACAATTGTAAGTAACCTGTTATGGACCATGTGAAAGAAATTTGTGGAGCTCCCAGAAACTAATGGCTACTGGGAAAACGTTTCAAGATAGCCTAGTGGGGTAAACCATGCAGCTGTCAAAAGACTGAGAGGAGAGGTCATTTGTGTTTCTTAATCTGCTGATGAGAAACTATTTAACGTGTTCAGTCAGTAATACAGACAACCTGATAGAAGTATTCTGACCTCTCATGGATATATTTCCTTTTCCATATGTGTGCTTCTGGATTCTATAAATTAGATTGTGTATACACCCCATTCCTTCAAGATACCCTGTACCCTGAAGTGTGCAGTAAAATGCAGTATTATATTTGTGGAAAATCTTTGGAACTAACCATATTTTTGAGCACTTTCCAGTGATAATAATGTTAAATGAGGTATAAATTACATGGAAATGGCCTTGGAAAATGTTGCTTAATGAGGAGGAAAAATGTTGAAACACTGATAAAAGATTAAAAATTCAGATTTAAAATGGAAATGGGACTATTTGGAGAGCTGCGATGAAGCAAGCACTTTGTCAAGTATGTTCAACCAGCAGTCAAGGTTGAGTTGGGTAAGTGTGAGGACCGATGGATGTCTTCCCTCTGCTCTCATTTCTGGATACCAGTTTGGAGGGAGACTTCAATATTCATTGGCTGCTGTAATAATAATTATATCGAACTCATAATGATCTCTATTCATCTTTCCTAATAAACCCAACATGAAAAATAATAGCAGGATGAAAAACAAAAAACTAACTCTGACTCCATACCCCATGGAGCCAGAATGAAATGAATTAGTAGAGACCTAAGTTTTATTTAAAGTGATAATTCTCAAATAACTTAGCATAATGATTCTGAGAATCAGTCTTCACTTTGTATTCCATCTAGCAATTATTTGGCATGACTGTGTTTCTTTTCCTGAACAGCAGGATTTTAGTATTATAGAGCCGTAGTGTTAGGGAGCATTTTGCAGACCACTGTCTTTTAATCCATCATTATTTATTAATGAAACCTTTCTCATAGAACATAGAACCCAGTGTCATCCTTCTCAGATGCCTGTTGTAATGGTCTGTCCTGTCCCTTTAAGAGACAAGCCCCGCCTACTCCCCTACTAGATCCACCTGTCTGCAGTCTAGTTCCTTCACTATCTGTCTCTCTCCCAAAGAGGTAGCTGCTGCCATGCCTCTCTCTCCCCTCTCTTCCTCTCTCTCTCTCTCTCTCTCTCTCTCTCTCTCTCTCTCTCTCTCTCTCTCTCTTTCCTCTCCTTGTCCCCCTCCTCCCTTCCTCTCCTCTTCCCTTCCATAACCCACTAAATAAATGTCCAGCCTCACTCTGCATGGCATGCCCATCAGTCTGTCTCTCACCTACCACCTCTGCATCTCCTCTTGGGACTGGCTGCCCGTCTTGGTCTCTCACCTACCATGTGGCTCCCTGCCTAAGACCTGCTGGTGTTCATGGCCCGTGGGCCACTTGGGGGCTCCCTGCCTGGGACTGGCTGCCTTCATGGTCTTGGGGCCTGCCTGTTGCCCGCCACCTCTCAGGGACCTGCAGTCTTTCTGCCACTGTGCCCCTTGGGGAACTGCAGTGTTTTCCTTTTACCTTTGGAACCAGGGACTCCCAACATACTGGAATAAGTGGTTTCAGTGATTGCCTTTTTGTGTGAGACAAAATGCCTCACAATAGCAACTTAAGAAAGGGTTTATTTTGGCTTATGGTTTGAAACTGCAGTCTGCCATGGTGGAGGAATACTGGTGGAATCCTAGAGCAGTGGATCACATTGTGCCTGTAGTCAGGAAGCAGAAAGAGATCAATGTTGCTGCTCTTTACTTCCTATTTTTCATTTTCTTTTACTTGACTAGTACCAAAGCTTTTTGGATGGTGTTTCCCTCATTCGGGTTGGAGCTTTACTAGTCAAATAAACTTCTCAGGAAACATTCCCATAGGTGCATAATGTGTCTCCACAGTGATTTCTAAATATGTACGTTAAGGTGACAGTGAAGATTAACCATCACAGGGTTAGTCACTAGCAATTCCTTTTTTGACATGTGCAAAAGAAGTTTGTTCCTTTTCAAAACTTAGAAAGTGGTATGGTCTATGTGAAATCCAGAGGCATTGGATCCCAGGAGCTGAAGTTACAGGTAGTTTGTGGTATCTTCAGGAATAAAGACTTATCACCTAATTCTGGTGGGCTATCAGAAGTTATAAAAAGAGCCCCCATTACTATCTGGTCCTTTATGGAACAACGACTCATAAAGAAATATCCTACCTGAAATTTGGATTGTTTTAATGCTAAAAAATGACTTCTAGAAGCAGTGTTAACCAGCCATTCATGGTGTAAAACTTCAAGACAATTCTGAAGCCATTTCTGACAATTCTGAAACCTCTCAGCCTCCGTGCCATAGTGCTTCCCCTCCTCCCCTGGGAACCAAGGACCTAACAGCTACACATGCATGTATGTTCTCCAGAAATTGGGGCAAGATAGCCTTTAAGATGTTGACTCAGTTTCTGAACAATTACCCATACACATATATTTTGACTCAGTCCCTGGGAAACGGGATCAAAATGACCTCTTACCTCAACTGATCTGGCAATAGCTCTCCAGCCAATAGCCCTTTCGAATAAACCAATCATAATAGTCAAAGAACAACCCCCCCTTGCTTCTGTGGCCTTCTCCTTTAAAAGTAGCCTGTACCAGCTATTCAATGTCTCTCAGCTTCCTGAATGCTGAGGGACCCTGTCACGACAGAATTAATAAAATCCTCATGCTTTTACATGAGCTGTGGTGTGAAAGATGGTCTCTGGTGGTCACTCCTCCTCAGTATTTGGACACTAGGGTCCAACAATGGGATCTTCATTTAACTATTTTTGTTCATGGGTCCATTAAAGGACAGTATTCTATGATCATTTATGTGGGACAGATTGTGACAATAAGACATAAACATGGATAATCTTTTATTGCTTTATTGAATACATGGAATACTTCCAGATAAAAGGGTAATTCTCCCACTGACTGGACAAGATAGGAACCCATGAGGGCAAAATAGTCCTTTATCACCATAAAAATTGGAGTAGTATAAATATAAATTCTCTTTACATTAATTACTAAGCCCCTCTCCTTTCCTCTGAAAGACACAAAATAATGCTTTTACATTTGGCAGAGACCAGTTTCTTTTTCTTTTTTTTTTTTTTTTTTTTTTTTTAGACAGGGTTTCTCTGTGGCTTTGGAGCCTGTCCTGGAACTAGCTCTTGTAGACCAGGCTGGTCTCGAACTCACAGAGATCCGCCTGCCTCTGCCTCCCGAGTGCTGGGATTAAAGGCATGCACCACCACCGCCCGGCCAGAGACCAGTTTCAAGACAAATACCTCTTGCCAGGGCAGAGACATGGGGATTAGAAATTATTTCTATTATATAGAAATAATAATAAAGAATATGAAGACATGGATGAAAATAATAAAGTGGAGAAACATATAGGATAGTATCAGGAGGGAATTCCAGTGAGTACTGAAAATTTGCCTGCATTTAATTTCCAACTGCTTAAAATACCCCTAACCCCAAAAGGTAGGAGTAAGACAAAAAACTATATTAACAGGATAGAAGGAAATGAACATACCATTCGAAGGTTGCAGGCTACAGTCACAGTTAAACATTCTGTGGCTAGAACAAAATAAGCCATGCTTACACCCAAACATCCTGTAGGCAAACTACTCCCTGGGTTGAAAACAAAGTTATCTCCTTAAGGGAATTGGAACTTGGTTGGATGCTTAGACTTTTGTTTGAGGTTGGAACATATCTACTTCTCTATTCCTGGAGTACAAGAGCTGGCTATTAGCCACACCTGTAGAAAATAACCTTCAGAGAGCAGAACTCTCCGCTCTACCTCTAGGTGGGATCTTTGTTTGATGTAGAAGCACAATAACCTTCAAGGAATTAGAGGTAATTTCCAACTTTCTGACGTTCAGTCAATGTGGAAATAGGCTCATATTTTGGGGCCTCCAAATAGGTTTATAAAAATTTTGAGTCTTTTTTTCATATAAAATCTCTACTTACTCATTTAGGAAAACCTAGTTTAAAACTTAGCACTACAAATTATGGTAGACTAATTCAAGAAACCTTGGTTTATTTATTTTATTTTAGTATTTATTCTTAAATGATCATAGACCATGAAAAAAATAATATATCCAATGAGAAGAAAAATGAAGAGCTAAATTTCTATCTGTATCTTATGGTCCATCTAAATAAATATAACTACTACTATATTTTGGTGGGAAGGGTTCATCTATAGAACATCGGCATACTCTGTTGGAGATCAGCTTCAACAAGGATACCACTTACCAGGTAGGAGCATGGGGATTAGAAAAATAAAAGAATGAAGATGCAAGTGAAAATAACTAACAGATGCATAGGATAGTATAGGGAAGGAATTCCAGTGAATACTGGAATTGTCCTAGTTTAATTTCTATTTGCTTAAAATACCCAGCCCCAAAAGAGATAGGAGTAAGATAAAAAGTACATTAACACGATACAAGGAAATGAACAGACCACTTGAAGGATTACAGGCTACATTCTGTTGCCAGAACAAGACAAGTAATGCTCACACCCTAGACCAAAACATTCTGTAGCTAAACCACTCCCTGGACAGAATCCATAGTTATCTCCCTAAGGGAGTAGGATCCTAGTTGAATTCTTAGAATTTTGTTTGAGGTAGAAACAGATCTACTTCTTAATATCTGAAATACCAGGTCTGGATATTAGCCACACCTGTAGACATTGTAAAGATCAGAACTCTCTGATCTGTTAATTGAACTCTTGACAATAACCTTGAAGGAATAGAAATAAGTTTCAATTCTATAACCTTTAGTCAAGATAGAATGGACGCATACTTAGGGGCCCTGCTCTGTTAATACCCATAGTGGTATGAATTCACATGTGTATGTCACATGTATGCAGAAGTTTCTTCCAGCTAGCTTTTACTAGTGTTCCCAAGCCTTGGATTCAGAGTCTAAGAAAGGGGATTATAAAAGGACCCTCACTGTTTGTTAGCTGTTCTTGAGTTAATTTACTAGAATCTTGATGGGAGATGTCATGTTGAGCACAGGTGAGTTCACTGAGAATTTTCTTTCTATTTCTCAAAGTGTTTGTTTTCACAGTATGTGACTCTAGCCACGAGGAGCAAAGCTGTTGCCTGCAGATAAAATGCCACATGAACAAGTTGACAAAGGTAGGAAACATAAGGTGAAGTTAGTACATGTTGCTAAATGTAAATGCCACTTGAAATGAACTTTTTAATTACTGCACAGTTGGCTATGAGAATGTAAAACTGAAATATCTAATTATTCCATTAAAATTCCATGCAAGCCGGGCAGTGGTGGCGCAAGCCTTTAATCCCAGCACTTGGGAGGCAGAGACAGGTGAATCTCTGTGAGTTCCAGACCAGTCTGGTCTACAAGAGCTAGTTCCAGGACAGGCTCCAAAGCCACAGAGAAACCCTGTCTTAAAAAACAAAAACAAAAAACAAAACAAAACAAAAAAACAAAACAAACAAAAAAACAAAACAAAACAAAAAATTCCAGCCAAAGGAAAAGAAACCAAACAGGTATATAAGGCATATATTTATATTTTTGTACACACACACACACATATATATTATATATACATACATACATATACACATGTGAGTAGGATTAATAAAGACATAAAACTTTTTGCTATTTCGAACAAAACTTATAGTTGGCTGAGATTTTTTTTTTTTTTTTAAGTTTTTCGAGACAGGGTTTCTCTGTGGTTTTGGAGCCTGTCCTGGAACTAGCTCTTGTAGACCAGGCTGGTCTCGAACTCACAGAGATCCACCTGCCTCTGCCTCCCAAGTGCTGGGATTAAAGGCGTGCGCCACCACCGCCCGGCGAGATTTTTTATTATTATAACAATAAACATCACACAGTTTATTTTAAAAAATAAGCAACTTTGATGTTAAATTTCTTTCCTTTTGATGTGGGATTGTCATCATATCTTTCTTTAATACTCAACTAGCTACATTATGTCATAAGTGCTAGAAATAGACAAGGGGAGAGGGTACCCAAGATTCTGAATTATTAACTTAAACATATACCTTTAACTGGTTTACTGGATGATCTGCACACCACAGGGTCTTTTTTTTTTTTTTTTTTAAATTCTAGCCACTGGCTTGAAGATGCTAGTTCAAGGGCATGTCCATTCTTTCTTTGCTATTTAGATGCCTCTCTTATACCTGTTTGGTTAGTTAGAAGCCTAAGTCAGTAAAATGAGAGCTTAGAAGAAATTGTTCAAAGTAATTCTCTTAGTTGATTTTCAGTAGAAGTGACAAAACCATAGCCAGGAAATCTCATGAACTAAAACATTTAATTTGTGGCTTACTGTTCCAAAGTCTTACAAGTCATGACTAGCTTGGCAGGGAGCAAGGTAATAGGAAGGCAGGCATAGCACTAGAACCGTAGCTGAGAGCTTACATCTGATCCACAGGCATGAGACACAGAGAAAGAGTTAACTGGTAAATGTGTAGGCTTTTAAAACTGCAAACCCTGCTTCCAGTGACACACTTCCTCTTACAATGTCTCATATCCTAATCTTTCCCAAGCAGCAACAAACTCTGAAAAAAACCATTCAGACATCTGTGCATATGGGGGACATTCTGATTCAAATGCCACAGTAATCCTGCAGAAATCACCTTAATTCTCTAGGAGAGAAATAATGCTGAGCTCACATCTAGCTCTTGACTTTGACATAAGACTTAATTTTTGCAAACTCAGTCCTCTGACTTATCTACTGTGATAATTAGAGATGGTCCTTTGAATTCTTCAGTTTTGTGAATTTCTTGGTTGGCAAGAACACAGTCATATCTATCTCATGGTAGCTTACCCTGGTGTGTATTTTCTTTTTTTTTTTTTTGGTTTTTCGAGACAGGGTTTCTCTGTGGTTTTGGAGCCTGTCCTGGAACTAGCTCTTTGGTGTGTGTTTTCTAAGTGTGGCTATTCATTCAGTTTTCTGTGAGGGGTTAAAAATCATAAAGAAAACAATATGATTTGTTATCTTTATCATCCCCCTTAATAATATGCAAAAATACACTTCATTCTAACTTGTGTTGTCACAGAATAATGTGTCAGATACTGTCAGAGTTAAAAATAGTGATAGGTTTGATTTAGGAGACGAAAGGAGATCCAAGATATTTTCTTTGCAATTGAAGATTGTGTCAGAAAACTTTATAGCACTCTGGGGTTAAAGGTCACTGTTTAATTGAAGTCAAAGAATTACAGGCAAGGATAAATTAGCTTTCAACAAACAGACATTTTCAGGCAACATTTTCTACAGCTTGTAATGGTATATTTATTATGTATTTGGAACTGTAACTCCCCAGGTATCTGCTGACGATCATTTTACATATCACTGCCGCTTTTGAGAAATAGAATGATGAAAAGATGTAGGCAGAGTTTTGCTATCCCAACTATCTGTTCCTGATATCTGACACAGATGTTTAATATTGCTTAACAAGTGCTCGGCTGATAGCTCAGCCTTGTTACTAGCTAACTCTTAAACTTAAATTAATCCATATTTCTTATCTCTGCTTAACCATGCGACTTATGGCTTGTTACCTCATTTTCTACACCTCCTGCTCCCTTGGCAGCTGGCTGCTGTATCCATCTTTCTTCATCCTAGCATCTTTAGTTTATTTGTCCTACCTAATTTCATTTCTTTCTCTTTTATATTAGTAGAGATCATCCTGAGTGCTTAAAGACAATTGTCCTATTAACAATGCTCCTTCATTCCTCAAAAAATGCAACGCTTTTATTATTTATTTACTTATATTTGCATTTATACATGCTTGCATGTATGTAATTTTAGGCACAACATGGGTCAGTTTTCTCCTACTTTCTAGATCTCTACTGTTGAACTCAGTTCCCTGGTGTGGTAGCAAGTATCTCTACCGGGTAAAACACTTCACCAGTTCTTATTCCTATTCTTTTAACTTATTGTCACATAAGCTACATTTTGGTTAGGCTTAGGAAATTCTATCATATTTTATTTGATGATTCTAAAAGTGTTCTATGATATTTATGTATTTCTTTTTAGCTGTTTCTATTTAATTTGTCAATAAAAAAGAGATGTGCTGTTTTCTTGTGACATAATTGTTTTCAATTCTATCCAGGAACCTGAAAAAAAAATAGATATCTATCCTGTGAATTTTAAACAAGATGTCAAGGTTTATGAGGCTGCTATTAACTTTGAGACTTTAAATCTTGATTTCTAAAGCATTGCCACATATAAAAAGCTATGTGAGCTGTTTGCTAAAACTACAGTTCATCTGACACTGGCTTTCACAAAACTGAGCTGATTCTTGAGACTTGCATTCTTAACAAAATCCAGGCAAGAAATTTGGATGAGATCTGGAATGTTAGTTACAAAAATTGAAAGACTAAAATTAATGCATATTCGGGAACCATCTAACACTCCCTCTTTTCACAGAATGACTTTCAGAAACTCACTCTAGAGGCAGGCTCCTTTCTATTTTTAGAGTGATGGCTCTGGCTCGGGTCTTTGCCCTGAACTGCAGCAGGAGGTGACTTAAAGAGCATCTTCTTTGTTACTCTAACCTTGAGTTGTAGCAGGTGGGTAACCCTCTGGAACTCCACTTAGGTCCTCTGAGCCTCAGTCCCTTTTCTATAAATAACAGGGTAAATGACTGTTGGAGGCTGTTGAGAGGATTAAGAGAAATAAGAGCTGTCGAAAAGATGTTACCATAGTGCCTGGTATATCTTCAAAAATCAATATATGTTAGTTCTTTCCCCATTTATCTGCCACGTTTCTGCCACTTATCTGTCTCCAGTCTCAGAGACTTCATGACCTCTGCTGCTACAATATTTACTTGAATTTAAGACACTTCGTTGCTTTTTTCTCTTTCTCACTGTGACCTTGGCTGTTAAGTTCTGAATCTTCACTTTGTTTTGTCCAAATGAGCTAATAGGTTTGACAGCATTTGTTGCTCTCATGAGGTTCTGAAGCCAAGATCTACATTTAGCAATATGATGCTATTTCTGCCAATTACAAAATCTTAAAGCAAAATGATGACCCTAAAAATGTTGGAGTAATAAAATATTATTTGTTTGGAATCAATTTCTTTGTGTACTATATTCCACATTGTCTTAAACTTGTCTGCACAGTACCTTCTCCTCTGAGAAATTATATAAATTAAAGTGCAATTTTCTTTCTGAGAGACAATTTAACAAAAGTCTTCCTTATGTTCCAGCTAATCCAACAGTGACTGGCTGGCTATGAAGGGGAAGTTCCAGGAATCCAGGACTTGTTTAGTCCATCATGCTGGATATCCCAGATGGTCTTCAGTGTATGCATCCTGAGATCCTGAAAAAGTAAGTTTTAATGTCAGTGAAAAATGGACTTGCTAGTGAAGTGAGCAGAGAGAGATCCCTCTTCCCGTGTCCTTATATAGGCTTCCAGCTGGAGATAAGACCCAGGTTAGATCTGCATTAAAAATCTGAATTATAAGTGTGTCTTCCTAATCCAAAGATCCAGATTAAAAGTATGTCTTCCCACTTCAAATTAAGCAGAAATCCTTCACAGGTGTGCCCTTCATTTTTGTTTTTTAATGAATTCCAGATGTAGTCAAGTTCCAATTGCCAGGTTTCCCATGAGTATCTACAAAATGTGGCATATCAATTTGCAGTAAATCTAAGCACCACCTGATGTATGAAGGCTAGGCAAAGTGACCTAGCCTGAGGGGTAGGGTCCTAAGAAGCAGAAAAAGAATCAGAGACAACCCCTGTTCCCACTCTTAGGAGTTCCTCAAGAGGACCAAGGTACACAACTGTAATGTATATGCTGAGTGCCTAGGTCAGTCTCTGTAAACCCCTAAGAGCACAGGTTTGTTGACTCTAAATTTTCTTATGGTGTTCTTGACTCCTCTGGCTCCTATAATCCTTTCCTCCTTTCTTCTGCAGGATTCCCAAACTCTATCTAATGTTTGGCTGTGAGTCTGTATCTGTTTTTTTTTTTCTTTAAATATTTATTTATTATGTATACAATGTTCTGTCTGTATGCCTGCAGGCCAGAAGAGGGCACCAGACCTCACTGCAGATGGTTGTGAGCCACCATGTGGTTGCTGGGAATTGAACTCAGGACCTCTGATGAAACTTCTCTAATGACAATTGGGCTAGGCACCAGTCTGGTCTCAGGACATGGTCAGTTCAGGCTAAGTATCCGACATTGCAAGGAGTCTTAAATGGGGTCAGCTTTAACGATTTTATTGCACCTACCTTGAAATGCCACCCCTCTTTTCAGTAATCTCTTTCAGTACTCTTCACCTCTGTCCTCCCCCAACCACGGAAGTTCTAATCCCCACCTGCCCTCAGGATACTCAAGAAATCTCTCCTATTTCCCCTTCTTTGGAGGATCTGGGCATTCTTCCATGAACCCTCTTTGTTGCCTAGTCTCTCTGGGTCTGTGAATTGTAGCATAGTTAACCTTTATAGCTAATATCTACTTATAAGTGAGTACATACCATGTTTGTCTTTCTTGGTTTGGGTTACCTCACTCAGGATGATTTTTCCCTAGTTACATCCATTTGCCTTCAAATTTCCCGTTGTCCTTGTTTTTAACAGCTACGTAATACTTCATTGCATTAGTGTACCACATTTTCTTTGTCCACTCTTCTGTTGAGGGACATCTAGGTTGTTTCCAGGTTCTGGCTATTATAAATAAAGCTCCTGCAAACATAACTGAACAAGTGTCCTTTTGGTACAACTGAGCAAACTTTGGGTGCCCAAGAGTGGTATAGATGGGTCTTGTGATAGATTGATTCCCAGTTTTCTGAGAAACTGCCACATTGACTTCCAAAGTTTTTCAAGATTTTCTTCAAAGTCTCTACAGAATTATGTTGGGATTTTTAATGTGGATTGCATTGAATCTGTAGATTGCTTTTGGTAAAATGTCCACTTTTATTCCATTAATCCTACCAATCCATGTGTGTGGGATATCTTTCCATCTTCTGATATCTTCACCAATTTCTTTCTTCAGATATTTGAAGTTCTTATCATACAGGTCTTTGACTTCCTTGGTTAGAGTTACATCAAAATATGTTATGGTATTTGAGAGTATCATAAAGTGTGTTGATTCTCTTATTTCTTTCTCAGCCTGTTTGTCATTTGTATATAGGAGCATTGCTTTTTTTTTTGTTTTGAGTTAATCTTGTATATAGATACTTGACTAAAAGTGTTTATCAGGTGTAGGATTTCCCTGGTAGAATTTTTGGGGTCACTTATGTATACTGCCATATCATCTGTGAAGAATGATACTTTGACTTCTTCCTTTCCAATTTGTATCCCCTTGATCTCCTTTAGTTGTCTTATTGCTCTAGCTAGAACTTCAAGTACTATATTGAATAGATATGGAGATAGTGAACAACTTTTTCTTTTCCTGATTTTAGTGGAATTGTTTTGAGTGTCATTCCATTTAATTTGTTACTGACAATCAACTTGCTATATATTGACTTTATTATGTTTAGATATGTTCCTTGCATCCCTGATCTCTCCAAGACTTTTATCATGAAGGGGTGTTAGATTTTGTCAAATGCTTTTCCTAATAAGATGATAATGTGTTTTTTTTTTCTTTCAATTTGTTTATACAGTAGATTACATTGACAGACTTTTGTATGTTGAACCTTCCCTGCATCTCTGGGATGAAGCCTACTTGGTCATGGTGGATAATCTTGATGTTTTCTTGGATTTGGTTTGCCATTATTTTATTGAGTATTTTTGCTCCAATGATTGTGAAAAAAATTGTTTTGTGATTCTTTTTCTTGTTGAATCTTTGCATGGTTTGGGTACGAGGGTGACTGTAGAAAGAATTTGGAGCTGTGATTAAAGTGAGTCTGGGCAGAAAGGATGAATTTATTGGCTTGCTGCATTCTAAGTGATTGTTTCATATATATGTTATTCATGTTCACATAGCAATTTTGAAGTTAAAAATCAACTAAAGATCAATATTCTAAATAAAGTTCTCATGGTGTTTATGTCATTTTTAAAAAAGTAATTATTTAATATTTTACTTAAAATTCAGGGTTAGAACAACCATAACACTAAAAAGGGAAAATTAAAGCTATAAAATTTCAAATATGGTAGGAAATATTGGTAATTCATATATTATAACATTGCAGCATAATTTTACTTTATCAATAAAGTTACAGATGCATTTAACGATCAGCAGACATGCATGCATTTAAATATCACCTAATGCTGTGATTGAATGAGAATGAAGTATATGTTCCTGTGTATTTGAAAGGACTACATTCCTTCTGATTGTCAATCCCTTCATGTGAAAATTATAAATTTGTACTTTCAAAGAATTGTGCTAAAAATCCTTTTTTAGTTTAATTTCTAGTGAAGTGTCTTTAGCTAGATCTTCCATTCGTGCAGCCCATGATGATACTAATGACTATTCTTTTATGACTTTCAACACAAATAATAGAAATAAAAATGCAAAATCTCAGCATGCCATTTTGGCACAGTAGCTCCATGGATCAGAGTGGAGATGGCTATTGCAAAAAGATTTACTACAGAAAAGGCCAAGTGTGTTCTAACACGGTTCATGGATCCTTTAAGAGTATATAGTAATAGAACTATGGACCTGCAGTATTTTGTTCTGTCAACATCTAGGTCTCCATCATCCTTCACCTTTTAAATCTGCTGTTCAAGGTTCATAACCAGCATGTTTCTATGACCATAAGCAATCATCTCATAATTTTCCCATTTTCCTAGGCAGGTGGGCAAGAAACTATTTCTGTTGTAAATGGTAGTTGTAATAAATAATAGGATTTATCCAACTCAATCCTCTTTATGTCCTGCAGAGTAAAGCAGAACTATCTTAATGGCAGGGAATAAGGGGGGTAATTTTGTTGGCAGAGTCTTGATTTTATTACTTTACACTCTCCTCAGATTCCCCAAGCACAACTAGCCGAGAATAACCGTTTTGCTTCAGAGCTTGCAAAATCTCAGCATGCCATTTTGGCACAGCAGCTCCATGGATCAGAGTGGAGATGGCTATTGTGGAAAGATTTATTACAGAAAAGGCCAAGTGTGTTCGAACACGGTTCACGGCTCCTTTAAGAGTATACAGACATCTAGCAGGACTGCAAGTTGTCAGTGGCTTGCCTCAGTTTTCCTCAGGGCCATCCTTCAGAAAACAATTATCTTGTGATTCCTTTTCTGAACCAAGAGGAACTTATCCACTGTCCAGAGCTTTGAGGAAATATTCACCAAGCATATAAGTACAATCACTTGTGATTGTACATGTCCCTCGACTTCTACCTTACTATTATGTTTTGAAATATGAGTATTCTGAATACAATTTCTACTAGATTTATGGAAAGTTTTGCTTATCAGTTACTACTATGTTTTCATTATCATTTTGGATTTATGTAAATGAACTAATACATATTGGTTAAGTATACACTGAACTCTTTGTTATTCTTTTATATATAAAGGCTTTCGCTGTAGTTTTTTAGAGCCTGTTTTGGAACTAGTTCTTGTGGACCAGACTGGCCTTGAAGTCACAGAGTGCTGGGATTAAAGGCATGCACCACCACCACCCGGCAGTCTTTTATATTCTTATTGCTATTTAATGGACCTGGCTATGAAGTCGTTAATAATATCATCATTGACTAGTAGAGTGCCTGGGATTCATAAAGTTTGACAACGTGCTCAACACTAGTAAAGAAGTCTAGATTGATCTCCCACTTATGTAATATCACAGCTCTGTCCCTCCTATGATATTTAATGGGTAATGATTTAGGTTTGCAAAATTATGATATAATCTCTGGGAATTATTATAGTGTTTTTGAAGTTCTCAAGACTTCCCTCATGAGAATCCATTTACTAAAATGGGCACAGACATTTTTTACAACCAGAAAAGCAACAGCTAAGTTCATAGCGGGAGGAGTGAGCAATGATTATCATTTTTAAAATTTTCAACAGCTCCTATTTATTAAGGAGATTAAGGTTGTGAAAGGATACATGTTTCTCTAGGGTCAAGCATCATCCCACACGTGATAGGGTCAGATTTTGTAGTCCTGTATTGACTGCTTAAGGGAAATATTTTAGGGCTTCCCTTGTTCTGGAGCTCTAAGGGTTAGGACTTTGGTGTTTGAATATTCAAACCAATTTTGTTCTACTTTTAAAATATGTTTTATTAATTCTTTGGAAATTTCATGCAATATGTTTTATTCATATTCATCCCTACTCCTCTGACCTATTTCCAGATCTGCCATCTCCTACCTCTCTTCCCCAACACTTTGCCCTGTCTATTAAAGGGTTATTTCTTGAGACTATCTCAAATCAGGTGTCCTTGTCCTCTGGTTATTGCAGTCTTTCTGACCCACTCTCCCACCGTCTTCCCTGAACCTTACATCTAAGGGTTGTGTTGTAGGTGTATCTTTTGTGTATAAGAGAGTTGTTCTCTGAATTTGACCAGTGTGGCTTTATGTCACAGTGCCCATCTATTTTCAAAAAAAAAAAAAAATTGAGAAGGGCGAGAGCTATACTTACATGGAGATTTATGTGTTTCTCATAAATAAAGGTGTATTTTTGGCCTTTGTGAAATATTTCTGGTCTCAGAAATTCCCACAGAATAATTAATTGGTTAAAGGCTTTATTGTAAGTTCAGAATGTTCAATGACTGTGGTTCCTATAAGGGGTCTGTGGGTAATGGTGCTTACCAGCAGGGCTGACAGCCTAAGTTTAATCACGAGAATCCAAATAGTAAATGAAGAGAAGTCTGGCACAAGTTATTCTCTTAGCAGCACACATGTGCCTTCGTATGCACCCTTCATCCTACAAAATATATAAATAAAAAAAAAATATGGTGCAGACCTGTAAATCCAGCATCTGGGAGACGATGGCTGAAGAATCAAGAGTTTCCATCTTCCCCTACATAAAGGGCATGGAGGTTACATGATACTCTGCGCAAAATGTATTATCTAAAATATTTTATTGGATTTGATCTCTATGGTAATGATACTTTCTACATAATGAGGAATAAATTGAGGTATAGTCTGACGTGACATACAGAGTTGTGCAGATATTTAGTCTAATTCTAGACCTCTAGAGCTGCTCGAAGATATCCAGGAATAATACAGAGCTGTGCTGTTGTTCAAGTCTTACTGATTCCCTTTGCCTGTCCTGTGGCTTTGGTGGCGACATGTTTAGGCTAAGTGCCCTGCAACTCCGGCAGAAGTGGACAGACAGTTTCTGAAAACACAGATATTTGGGGTTGTGTTTTTAGTTGCTTTTTCTTGATGAGAGTAACTGGAATTGGTCATGTTGGAAGAACCATTGAAGAAGCAGGCAGGTATTGCTTTTCAAACCACCAGCTTCTCCCCTAATCCTTCTGAACTGTCAAGCCCATTCCCACTTTGCTGGGATGTCTGTAACAGCACAGGGAAAAGATAAGCCCTTATTGACTAACATTTCTGTTATTAGAGACTAATGGGATCCCACTGAGAACCAGGATTTACCATGTTCTCTGAAACTGGAAAAAACAGAGCCAGTGGGTCAGAGAGGAGGAGCAGTAGAAGAGGAGAGATAATGTGATGGGAAGTTGACCCTTCAATCTTGTACTTTCTGGGTACTTTCAAAGTGATGTGTCTGCATCTCCCTGGTGACATTGCCACAGTAGATTATGGAGAAAACACATCAGGGTGCACTTGGAGCTAGATAAAATCAAAATTCTGGTGATTAAAATGTCAACAAGGCTTATCAGATGGCAGACGACAGTGACTCCTGGCTGTGTTACTCTCAGGCTTTGAAGGACATCTGAGTAAGTGTCTACAAGCTCAACACACTTGTCATCACACTTCAGAACTGTCACAGGAATGCAGCGTGGTAGGCTGAGCAGCAATTACTGGCCTCTTGTACACAGCACAAAATCAATTTTATTTCCCCTTTCTCCTACATCTTATTGGTAGAAAAATAGATGAGGCTATCCATGTGGCAAAATAGAGGAAGATGGTATGTTTGATAGTCAACTTGAAGGAGCATAGATTTATCACAGAGAAATATTCTCTGAAGTGAACTCTAGTCCTCCTGTACAATATTTATAGTGAAGCATCATACCAATAACAAGGTTGAAGTGCCCATTACAGCCACCATTGAGGAAAACACTAAATAACCCGGGAATCGTATCATTGTTGCTGCTGAACTAGCTCAACTTAATTCATATTTGCTTAAAGTTTAGAAAGTTTAGCGCTAATCAACATTGCATGTATGAAAGTAGAGGAGAAAGTGATGAGACTCTGAGATGGGGAAGCCAAATTTCCTCATTATGTTCCCAAGGAAGCAGCTCCTGCAGATGTGAGGCGTAGAAAAAGAAACAAACAGGCTGTAACCAGTAAAGGACAAGCAGATTGTAATGCAGGATAGTGCAGTGGATGCAAACATTTAAAATAAGGATTCTGAAAACTAGTACACCTTCCAGGATACCCCGCACCCATTCAAAACTTACTTTTAAGGTTAATCTGGAAGGTATAATGTGATAGTCATATAATGTCGTAAGGAGGCTGTTTATTGGTTCCTGACTGCTCAGCCCTGAAATAGTCATACAGAAACTGCATTAATTAAATCACTGCTTGGCCTATTAGTTCTAGCTTCTTATTGGCTAACTCTTACAACTTAATTTAAACCATCTCCATTAATCTGTGCATTACCATGAGGTTGTGGCCTACCAGCAAAGTTTCAGCATGCCTTTCTCTGGCGGGGCTACATGGCTTCTCTCTGACTCTGCCTTCTTCCTCCCAGCATTCAGTTTAGTTTTCCCTCCCTAGCTAAGTTCTGCCATGCTATAGGTCCAAAGCAGTTTCTTTATTTGTTAGTGGTAATCACAGCATACGGAGGGGAATCCCACAGCAGTATAAAATAAGCTCATTAGGAATTTTCAGTATATTGGTGATTAAGTTAGGAAAAGCCACTGCCACCTTTTAAAAACGTATTTTTTTCCAAAGGACTAAACAAATATTTTACTTTGTAATGATTTCATTTTTTATGCTCTTTAACGTTTAGCTTATTAGTTTTAAGACCTATTTCACCTTTATTGTTTTCATATTTGGATGTAGCCAATGAATGCTAGGATCAGCAATGTTAATAGAGCTTTGATTTACCATGGTGTTAGCTTATTAGTCCTGTTTATGTCTAAGGAGCACTGTGAACTGTGGTTTAATACTGTTATAGAACTTTTCTGTAACCCTACTATATATATATATATATATACATATATATATATATTATTCATTATCTACCAGTGACGATTATTTTTCTCAAGTATCTGACTTTATTATTACTTTTCTTTCTTTTGAGATATGTTATAATGAAACTATTATATATATAATAAATGTATTATAATGAAAGAAAATAAATGTCATGTAAATTATCTATTGAGTTCTTAAAGTATAGTTTCAGTGGTAGAATAAATAACACAGCTCACTAAAGGTTGTGAGATTACCATGGATATCAGTCTTAGTTATATTCATGTTTCATACCTATGCATTTAGATGTCAATTAGATACTGTAGTTTGCTGGGAACTATGAGTTCAGCAGTCATTTTTATTTCGTATGCTCTGGGGAAGGGACTATGCAGAGAACTATTATTTGAATAGGATTATTTACTGGGAAGTGTTTGTCTATGGCCCTTCAAGTCTCATACCAGTATTCCTGCTGGGATCTCAGAGAAGATGAAATTTTCCATATATCTCTCTGAGCTCTGAGGCATCTGTCTCATTTCTCCCTTTAGACTTTTGTTGTTAAGCACTCAAAGCTAACAGACATTATTTCTTGGCTAGCTTCAGTTTCTTGACATTATGAAAATTTACTAAAATTTTCTAAAGATTCCAAAAATAAATCAATCCTCATATTAAAAACTATGTTTAATGGTTTAAGCTCTTTTCAAACCATTAGTCTGATTTGTAAAATATGTGATTATGTGAATATACTTGCAGTGTGGGATGTTCATGTTGACATTTGTGGGAACATGGCTTACAGTGGCTACAGCCACATGAGGAACTGGAAATAGACACACTAGTTGGCTCCGTATGATGTATAGAGTGAATCTGTTAAGTGTGCTAACTAAACCAATCAGTGATTTCATATATGAGGAAAATGAAGATTTACCACAAAAAGTCTTACCTAGTGAATCTCATATTTGAGGCTTACAAAGCTACTTAAGGATAAATTAATTTTATAACAATATTAATTTAATTACCTGCTTAATTTAAAGTTAAATTATAATAAGGAATAATCTGTAAAGAATGTGCACTAAAAGTGAACATTACTTTGGAAACTCTTAAAATCTCAATTGTGTTTGGTCCTTATATAAATGTCTACAAAATGTTTTATTCTGAAATTATGGAGGTTAACATGAGTTGCAATTTAGTTCTACACCACAGATAAATATTTAATATAATTAATATTGAATACAGCATAATTTTTAATCCCCAATAACTTTTATTTCAATATATTAAGTGACACATCAAATATATCATGAAGCTAAAAAGTCATTGATAAAGTATAAACAAAGAACACTGCAAATGGATATAATTATCTTAGTATCTTGCTTGACATCCCTTAGTACTAGATGATGTAAAGGAATTTAGTATTTACACATTTGAGGAAATGTCTCAGTATTACCATGTACCACAGGATTTGGGAGAAGGAAACTTTTTAACAGATAAGGAACTATAGTCTTTAAAATCACTTTCTTCATAAAACACTTCAGAGAAGAAGGAAATATGCATGCAATGAAAGAATCCAAAGTGCATCCAAGAACATGTCAACTTGGGTTTATCTCAGATGGGTCAAAGAAATGAGGGAATATTTAATTTAGGCTTAAGCAGGGAAGGTAAAAGTAATGGGGAAAGAAAGTTAAATATATACAATGGATGCAAAAGTTAATACATATATACAATGGGTGCAAACGTTAATACATATATACAATAGATGCAAAACCCAGAAAGGAGAATCTTGAAGGTGAAAGTGAAAGCTTCAAGAAAACACAAAAAGAGTTTACCAAAAACAGAGGCAATGCTCACGATTTGTAAGGTTCATTTGTTTCAAGTTTTGACATATAAATGATGTTGCATTCAATTTGAAAGTAAATGTCTTTAGTTGAATAGATCTAAAATAAAGAACTCATGAGGCTTAACTCAGAGGAAGAGATTTTGGGAGCAGAACCTTTGTAGAATGTTGGGGTAACTCTGAAGAAGAGAGCTCAAGGAAGGCAAATTGGGCACTCAAGGACTCAAGGTATCCTTTATAAATCAAAACATTGTACTACTGGACTATCATCAGACATGAGAAATCAATATAGGGAAATCACTATAGCATGGTTTCATCTTCCTACAGTGAGAGAGTGATTGTCACCAGGCTTCACACACACACACACACATACATACACACACACAGTCTCATATGACCTAATACAAACAGGCTTCACATACACAGAGTCACACACACACAGAGTCTCACATGATCTAATACAAACAGGCTTCACATACATAGACACACACACACAGAGTCTCATATGAACTAATAGGCTTCACATACACAGAGTCACATACACACACTCACACATACACACACACCACTTGAGTACAATACAACAAGAAGAGCAACAGAATGCACCAAGCTGAGTTGCACCCAACTAAGTTTCTAGCTTAAGAGTTCTACAAAAAATAGGGAGAAACTTGGAACATCATCAGTGTCACAGGGCTGGGGAAAATGAAAACAAAACAATTTTCAAGCTAGAAAAAAAGGCAGCAGCTAGCAGAAGACTATTTTGTACCAAATACATGAGTATGAATGAGAGACACAAAGAAGTAAAAACAAACAAACAATTAACCACTACAAGTATTAAAGCAGTAGCCTTAGATTCATGTTACTATAGAGAGAGAGAGCATGCTTTAAAGAAGGTGGAGATGTGGTAAACATTTGAACTTTCAGTTGAAATTCCTGATGGTTTACAGCAGTTGGAGAAAAGCATAAGCCTAAATAGATCAGTTGTTATGAGTTGTGAAAGTCTGAGCTTCATGGAGTTGATCTTCCTACATGGTTCTCACCATCCAACAGAAAGTTAATTCACCATAGAGAAATATACTAGCACTGGACTTTAAAACTTCTTTAGTATCTAGGTCTTTCATACATTATATAAACAGCATAGGAAAGGCTATGAGAAATCTGGAGTCAGAATCAACCCAAAGCCAAATACTTATATATAGTAGAGATGAATCCACGCTCTAATACACACTTTGAAGTTATAAGATACACGCACCTAGTAGCTATGATTAGTACGATCATCCATAGATTATAATACAGAAACTTGAACTGCAATCTATCCAAATACTTTTAAAAAGTGTAAGACTTAACCCCTCCTAGAATAACTCATTAAATCTATAGGGAGGAGTAAAATTTTAGGGTGACAGTGGCATTGGAGGAACCGAGGCAGAAGGAGCAAATGCGTGGGTACAGCCTGGGCTATATAATGAGAGCTGGATTAAAACACACAGACATGCTACAGAGGTAAGTGGACAGTAGTTCAAAATATTGGCAAGTAAAATATGACTAGAACTACAGAAAAACACATAGATATCTAGAGCAGTGTAGAATGTCTAGGATAGTGCACATGGACCGGTGGGGGCTGCATGGTGCAGAGCATAGGGCACATCTGGGGACAAATGTGCCACGGTCTCTCACAAAGTGATGAAAAATGTGTCATAAACAGAGCTGAAAGGAGTGCCACTGTAGTTGAGGCCAAGAGCATATTCATTTTGTAACCTTGTTCAAAAGATGAAAAGAATCGAACACACTCAAACTGAGATACCCGTGAGAAAATAATTTTCCTGAAATTGTCATGGCTGTGAAAACTATAAAACATAACAAAGGAAGTGACATCATCATAAACAACTGCATATATCAGGGTCTTAGGTCGGGTCTTGAAAATAATAAACGGGCTTCATAGAGCAGGAATTGTACTAGTTTTACAACACTATGTCAATAATTATTTCAAAATAAATGCTGTTAAATAGTAGTACATGATCAAATGTGTTACATATTTGAAATATTGAACACCAAAAAAGACTACAAATAGTCAAAATGAATGGATAGCTGATTGTGTGATGCTTGCCACAAATAAATGCATTTAGAAAACAATTCCTATAATTAAGACTCAGGAAACATTACAGAGATGGGGAGAAAGAAAGACTGTAAGATACAGAGGACTGGAGAACCAGGACAGCTCCTACAAGAGGACATGTCACAGGGGGCACGCTGAGAGGAGTTGAGAATCAATCAAGATATGTTGTATGAAATTCTCTATGACACATACTTAACCAGATTATTTCTGTATACATTTGAATAAAGCATCCTCAACTGGCAGAAAATTACTACATTACTTCTAATTTTTTATAAATGCTTCATAAATAAATATATTCCTAAAATATAGGAAATAAACACTATATATTGAAAAAATTGGAACTGTAACTATTATACATATGTATGTATATATATGTGTGTGTTATGTACATTTAAACAGCTTCATTTTTCTTATTAGTTTAACAAATAAAAATTTGAAAATTTACTTTTAAAGTTAATAAAGTAGCAGTTATTAATTAATGACTTCATTTACAAATTTATTAGCAAAAATCTAGTTGCCACTAAATATGGTGACCCATATATACAACTCTAATACTTCAGTGGCTAAAGCAGATAAGCCATGAGTTTGAGGTCATCCAGAACTGTATAGTGAGTTCCAGATTATCTTGGGCTATAGAGTAAAATTTTGGTTCAAAACACACAGATATAAAGACACATACACAGACACAGACACACATTCACACACACACACACACACACACACACATTCACACACACACATGCCCTCACCATTTACCTTTTTAAAGTTACTCGGTGAAATTATGAGCAGATTTTAGCAGAGATTTCATGTGAAATTCCTGAGAGTGTATAGTAATGCTTATTTAATAATTGACTAGATAAAATAAGCATGTATAAGCATATATTTGATTATCTTAAATAGCTGGGGGACTATGATGCTTCAAACACACAAATAAAAAGAAATAACTGATTGTTAAAATGCCATACGATTTCTTAGATACAAAACCAGGTGATCAAATGGCTTCCATAAATATGTATAAGGTGTCTCTATTTTGGCTCACATCGTAAGGCAGGTGTGAATCTAACACCTGCCTCAAATTTGCATGGTCTTGACAAGAACTATATCTGAGTGCTTGAAATCTTCATTAATATTTAAAAATATGGAATAAGAATGAGCAAAACACCATGACTACTGATGGGTCCAGGCTTTGTAAGTTGAAAGGCAATACTCTACAACAAACCATACAGACTCAGAATGGACTGGGAAAATGTCTTTGAAATCTTCAGATATCAGCTGGGCCGAACACTTACGAAGGTTGCAGCAGGGAAACCAGCAGAGAGCTGAAAATCTGCTTAGGTACCCAAAGTTGCCAGTTGATAAGCTTGTTAATAATGCTTCCCTGTAGCCACGTAGAAAGAACAAAGGTTGTTTACTCCAGCTTGTTCTGGTCTGCATGCCATTCTGTAAATGGACTGTGTTCTGTGAGAAAACTGAAGGGGGGAAGGAAACAAACAAAAAAATAAATAAAAATAAAAAAAGAAAGAAAGAACAATTGCAGAAAACAAAAGCATTCTCAAATGGTAACTTGGAGCCTGCAAAATGGCTCAGCTGTTAAAGGTCCTTGCCCCAAACCTGATGTGAAATCATTCTCTGAAATTCACAAGGTAGAAGGAGACAACAAGTTCCTACATCTTGTGCTCTGGCCTCCACACAAACTCCGTTGTATGTGCAACCCCCGCTCCTGCCCGCACATACACAGAGGTTTGTAATTTTTCAGAAAACTAGAGGCAAATGGAGAAAATCGTATTAAGTGAATTAAGCTTACCTCAGAAAAATAAATAACAACATATAGTATGTGTTCTTTTATTTGTGGATTTGTATTTAATATAGATACATAAAATCATATATGTTTATAAGGCATGAGAATAAAAGTGCAACTGGTTCGAGCATAAGTGGGATTAATAGGAACGGAGAGGGAAATAAAGGGGAGAGGAAGGAGACAAATCAGGATAGGCTCAACTATTGTTTAGCAGTTCCTTTGGATATTAAAACATTCCATATTGAAAGGAAGCTATGACACAGGATATTTACAGGAAGGTGAAACAATGGAATATGCTAAAAGGGCATGAAAAATCCACCTTGCTTAGAAGCTTATTAAGACAGGAAGTAAACAACTCAAAATGGTTCAGGAAGCCCCTGAAGCTGACAGAATTCACTGGACTCATCCATCACTAAGAGTACGTAAGCAAAAAAAAGTTATTAAGAGACACTCTCAGACCACTTGAAATGTTTGAAAGAGGTAGAGATGGAGCATTCTGGGAAATCAGAGATGAATCAACCAGACTGGAAGATTCAGAGACCAGTCTAGCAGTCTGGTAAAAGCAGAGTTCAGCCAAACATAACACTCGTGTTCTAGGTTTCTAGCTTTTGTGATTTGTCATACTTGAGTGTACCTTTTTAAATATCTGATTAAAATTCCACTGCAAAAAAATGAACTACATTTTATTATTCATTGCTCAGTTGATGAACATTTATGTCACTTTCATATCCTGAGTATTGTAATTAGAGCTTCCCTGAACATTATTGAGCATGTATCTTTGAAGTAGGATGTTGAGTCATTTGAGAATATGCCCAATAGTGGTATAGGTGAATAATGAAGTAAATGTATTTCTAGTTTTTTGAGGAACCTCCACACTGACTTCTATAGTGGGTTACACCTGTTTGTAGACCACCAGCAGTTAAAAGTTAATATTCAATTTTTTCCTATGTCCCCTCCAGCATTTGCTGTTATTAGATTTTTATTTCTTTCTTTGTTTGTTCTGTTGTTTTGTTTAATTTAAATCATTCTGATTAGGGCAAAATGAAATATCAAAGAATTCTTTATTCTTATACCTTTGATGGCTAAGGATACTAAAGATTTAAACAATATTTCTTAACTCTTTACATACCGTCTTTTAAGAGTTCTATGTTTAGTTCCTTGCCACAGTTTTAACTGGGTTATTTGCTTTTTTGAGTTTTACCTTTTGGTTTTGTTTTTTGCTTTTGTTTCTGTTTTGTGTATTCTAGAAACTGACTTTCTCTCAGCTGTGTTGAATAGGTGTTAAAGACTTTTTGCCCAACCTGAAGACTGCCTGTTCATTCAAAGGGTAGTGTTCTTTGGGAGGGACAGATGTGTCAATGGTTCAGTGTATACTGCTTTTGCAAAAGACCATACTGGATGGCTCACAACTGTTTGTTACTTTGGCTCCAGTACACCCTCTTGTGGACTCTTTAGCCACCAGCCTACTCATGTGTAAACGCAAACACACACATACACACACACACACACACACACTTCACACTTAAAAAGTATGTTTAATTAAAAAATTCACATGAATTGTTTATACTTCTGTAAGAAAGTTCTCACAGAAGCATTGGACCCTGGACCCAACCTGGAGAGTGCCTGCTCTCTTAGGGCCGCATCTGTAGCTCTTCTCTAAGGAAGGCTGCTCCTGCATTGGAAAAATTTGTTTACCCCAGGTTTGTAACAGGGACAGCTGACGCTTGTTATATCAGTCAGGTGCCAAGCTGAATGCTTTCAAAATAGGTGACTGTAAGGCAGCAAGATGGATCTTTGTCTCGCCACCCTCTGTGCCCACCTGCTAGGAATGGAATTGACTCGTCAGTGAGGGTTGGGAAGCTAGAAGCAACTATAATGTTTACAGATGAGTTTGATATTTTATTTTCTTTAAGGTTATTTTAAATTAAAATTCATAATTTGTCATTGTTTAAATAATACTTCATGAGAATCAAAATCCAAAACTAAATCAACATTGATAATTATAGAACAAAACTTGCCATACATTGATGTGCCCTAGCTTATGACATCTTATGGAAAAAAATCATTTCATTCCCTTTAGCCTCTGTATTACCCATCAGGAGGGAAGGATTTACTGTTCTAAATGAAAATACTCTAGTAAATAATTTATATATCTTTACCAACTTACTTTCAAGGTTTTGTTTGATTGTGGGTTGGTGTTTTGTTTTGTTAAGCATGCAGGTTCAGTTCCACTCTGGATATGTGGTCTACAGAGATTGATTTTACAATAAGTAGGCAAGTGTATGTCTTCAGGGTTTGTGCATCCACATATATGTATAGGCTTATGAAATTCTCTACTTATCAGCAACTACCCTCACTCTATATATCTATCTGTGTTCCTTAGCAGAAACTTCATGGAAAAGCCTGAAACCAATGTGTGTGCTGGGGGACATGTCCCACTTTTCTCTCAAAAGACATAATTGTCTTACAAAAACAAATTGTTTATCCCTGAAAATGGGTTGTTGGCATATTCTACTAAGTGTGTGCAATGTTACCTTGCTTTGTTTCCACCAGGCAATACTTCATTGTTTCAAAACAAGTTATGATACTTTTCAACCAATATTTTACTTTATAATTATTAGAGGTTTTACTAAATTATGATTCATTTACATCTTATATTATAGAACTATTAACCTCTTAAAGGGACCTGAGCTGGGTGACCAGTAGGAAAATTCAAGGGGATTCCCATTGCCAAGCAATGATCAGTCTAGCCAAACCCAATGCCAGGAGAGCAAGCCCACCCTTGTCACCGCCTGGAGAACCAGGACCCACAGGCTGGATGACCCAGAGACCTAGCATAGCAACAAACAGGACTGGAGGGAAAAAAGTCATTGTAACGATGCCGACCTGTATTCTGCAATACACATAGATAGATTGGTGTTTATCCCAGTTGCCATCAGAGAGGCTTCATTCAGCAAATGATGGAAGCAGATGCAGACCCATGGCCAAACCTTAAGGGGAGTTTAGGGAATCCTGCAGAAGAGGAATGGGGAAAGATTGTAGGAGCCATAGGGAACACCACAAGAAGACTCATAGAATCAACTGGCCTGGGCTCACAGGGGCTCACAGAGACTGAACTTACATCCAGGGATCCTGTATGGGACTAATCTACGCACTCAGAGTGTCCATTATAGTTGTGCAGCTTTGTCCTCTTGTAGGACTCCTAACAGTGGAAACAGGATCTGTTTTTGACTTTTTTTTACTGACTTTTAGGATCCTACTCATACTAGGTTCCTTTACCAGCCTTAATACATGGGGAGGTGCTTAGTTTTACTGCAACTTGATATGCCATGTTTTGCTGATAGTCATAGACCTGCCCTTTTCTAAACAGAAAGGGAGGAGGAGTGGATGGGGGTGGGGCAGGAGGAACAGAGTGGAGTTTGTGGGGAGGAACTGGGAGGAGAGGAGAGAGAGGAAATTGTAGACAGGATGCAAAATAAATAAATACATTTATTTTTGAAAAGAAGAAGAATGCACTGGATGGTTAAAGAAGGACACTAAGTTACCAGCCCACTTGGGCATGGCCTCTTATACTATAAATGCCCATATAAAGCGCCCACTGCTCTCTCTCTTCTGGCTGCTCGATTCGGTTCCTGTTTCCCATTCATACAGAGGACTGTGATTTATGAGTTTACCCCTAAATAAATAACCCTTTATTATATTCAATTCTGAGCTAGTGTGGGAGTTCTTTTATTGTCCTTCTTCAGATGTTAAGCTACATTTCATGTTTTCTAATTATTACACCCGTGCCCATGCTGTTCAGTTCTTCATAGTCTGCTTTATAAGGAGATGATGCTATTCATGAGGCATAACTAGAAGCCTTACTTTCAGCCAAAGAAAAGTTTGCCCTAAAATCACTCTCTTGTATGTTTTCATTCCCTTCTCTCCTTTCTTCCTCTCTATTTCTCCCCCCCCACACACACTCTGACCTATCCATGTATATGTGAATTTTTATATATTTATACACACATACACATAACTTGGTTGGCCAGAGGTAGTACCTAGGGATATATATTTACTAAGCATCCTTGTTTTCTATTCCATTCTGTTTCCAAAAGTTGTTTGTTATTAATGAGTCCTCCAACCAGTATTGGAAAACACTGGTCTACAGATTAAGGATGATTTTGGCTTGTAGATGTGATCGACTTTCTATCTATTCAATTGATGTTTCTTGAACTAGTAGTCTACAAAAACATATTTGATAGTTAAGTATTTGATTCTCTCCTTTCAAAACCCAAGTTTGTCCCAGAAGGGCGTTGTTAGCCTGCTATGAACCCAATAGCTACTCCCGCTTTCATTTTTATTGACTCTTGTTTGACTGACTCTGAAATAACTATTATTTGGTTCAGTGAGGCCCCAGGTTGTCTCATATTTAGCATTTCTCTCTCCTACTCTGAGCCACCCAGCCTGCTTCAGCTATATGAAAAACCTTTGCTTTTTTTTTTTTTTAATTTAACCTTCATTTAAGCCTTGTTTATTTAACCACGAATCTGCCACTGTTGCTTGCTGAATTATTTCTTTTTTTCCTGGCAGAAATGCTAAGTTACTTGCATTTATGATTACACCTCTTTATAACCTTGATCAGAAATTCCTAGGCAGAGAGTGTTGGGTGAACCTGTTTTAATCAGTTTTCTGTGTTTGCATTTGTTTTATTTTAGAATATTACTCTGTTACTAATTTTAGATGGTTTGTTAAGTATTATATGGGTAGATTCTTTGTGCATCCTTATACATCCCTGAGCAATTCTTCAACCTTCATCTTGCTCTCTCTCACTATCTCTGTTTCTGCCTCCCTCAGTGTGTGTGTGTGCGTAGGTGTTTTTTTTTTTTTTTTTTTTTTTTTGGTTTTTCGAGACAGGGTTTCTCTGTGGCTTTGGAACTAGCTCTGTAGACCAGGCTGGCCTCTAACTCACAGAGATCTGCCTGCCTCTGCCTCCCGAGTGCTGGGATTGAAGCCTCTGCCTCCCGAGTGCTGGGATTGAAGGCGTGCACCACCACTGCCCGGCTGCGTAGATGTTTTTTGTTCATCATTTCCTAGTTCCTCAAGGAGAAGTTGCTATATTATTAACGATCGATCATTAAAGTTCATGGCAATTTTTATAATAATTATTTGTTGGATATTTTAAATGGATTGTTTTAGTTTCCTGTAGAATATACTGTACTTGTGATCATGAGTAAACTTTAAGTGGTAAGGGACGGTTTATTCACATCATTACTCTTTTCAACAGCTTGTTTTAATTCTTACTTCTAAACAGCACATGGATTCATGTTGGTTTTTTTCATGACAATTTATCATTGGCTTGCAAAGACTGTGAAACTAACCTGAGGCAGAAAATTACTGGTTTGAGTTTGCATTTCCTTTGGTGTCTACATAATCTTGTCTGCATCCTTCTAGGGCACTTGAGGGATTCTAAAAGCTTTTTGTTCTTATGCCCTTGACCAGAGTAGAATCACCTGCTGCATCATGGTAATTCCCAAGCATTGTGCAATGAAGTGAGGGCTTTGTTCAGAAGTTTCCAGTTCTTTATTAAGTGGATGTATCACTTTAGAATTCTCATATATTCTGTATGTCCCATTTTATTGCAAAAGTTGTTACGTGGCATTAAAATTATTGTTTTTCTCATCTGTTCTTCTCTTAGGAAATGACTTCATTTTGCTCCCTTAAAAATGTATTTGTGCCCATCCAAGTGTCTTGTGGGAAATAAATGTTGATTTTAAAAATAAGTATTTATAGGCAGTAGGGAAGAAAGGGTAGAACAGACTGACCTACTTACTCTCATTTGCCTCGATTGTTTTTGATGGAGTCCCTATATTGCCTGCCAAATTATTTGAGTCTGGAGAAAAATCATTTTACTGCCTTTGATAAGTATGCTGAGATTTTTATGCCCTTCCTAAAAGGTGGGATCCAAAGTCTATCTACAAAATGTGTTTATATTAAAACTCCTTTTGTTGACATTGCCTCAAGGTACAATCTAAATGTACCATGGTATGTCACAAGACCTTAGCTCGCTAAAAATCTCATTGACACAAAAAGACATGAAGAACATCAAGTAAACATTTATCTGAGTTCCATGTGAAAATGTCATGCACCTTCCACCTACTTTTGACCAGATAGATTCTCAAGATATTAGAGCATCCTTTAATATTGATAATCCCATTTAGGATGATACATTGTTCTCTCAGTCTATATGTTTTCCAATCTATTCTCTGTGTATATACAGGCTCTCTAGTTGACTATCTCACATGAAGGCCCTCCACATTTCTTTAATGGTTTTGAAGTTTATCTACATCAGGTTCCATTGACTTTTACTTACTTCCAGAAGCCCCACCTTCTCTTCTCCCCATGAGCTCCATTCCTCTGTAATATGGTATATCCACAGTGCTGTATTTAATACAAAGCTCAGAAACTGGCTTTCTCCTTTAGCTCACAAATCAGTGTGAAATATGTGATTGTGCAACAAAAATTCATCAAATAATTAATACATTTCCTTATTAGAAATAAGATCCATTATTCTGAAATATTATTTTTGTCATAACCAGTTCATTATTTTACAGAATAATTTTTGCAGTACTTTAGAAGACTGGCCATCATATTCTATATAACTTGTCACATATTAGGACTAAAAAAACTCTTGAAGTTTTGAAATAACCAGATTTTCTGTAGTTTAATCCATTAAGTAAATTGGAGCTTTTATTTTTTTCTTTTTGAATTTTGAATAAAACTGAAAAACATAATCTAATATTTAGAAAAATAAAACCTTTCATTAACTTGAATTTTGTAACTATGAAATTCACTTAGAAATATTTTTATTAGGGCTGGAGAGATGGCTCAGTGGTTAAGAGCATTGCCTGCTCTTCCAAAGGTCCTGAGTTCAATTCCCGGCAACCACATGGTGGCTCACAACCATCTGTAATGAGGTCTGGTGCCCTCTTCTGGCCTGCAGACATATACACAGACAGAATATTGTATGCATAATAAATAAATAAATAAATAAATAAATAAATATTTAAAAAAATATTTTTATTAAAATAGACATGGAAATACAGCTGAATGCTTCCAAACTATGCTTGGAATTGGCATTTTATTATTCAGAATGCAAGATGTCTGCTAGCTTATTCAAATCTAATTTATATTATTTACTTGAATTGCTTCGGACATGCGGATGGTAACTTTTCATGCTGGGAATCTTCAGCACTGTTTGGTTTGTTTTTGGCTGGAGCTTCACCACAGTGCTTAATTTAGGAGATGCTCAGGGAATGTCAGGGCCACTGTTCTGCTATGTCACCAAGCACTGGCACCAATAAGTGAAGACAGGCATGCTTGAGGGAAAGGCATGGCTGAGTGGACTGGTGGCCATCTGGCCAGATAATGGGCAGCAGGGCTGTCACTGCGGGAGAATTTGCAAGTAGAGATGATGACAGAAGTCAAGATGAATCCTCTTGTCTCTGAGGTAAAACCAATCTCCATCAATCAAGGAGGACAGAAGTGATCTAAGCTATGTAAAAGATACTCTTGACTGTCGGCTCCCCTTTATCTGAGGGTACTTAGCACTTTCATTTGTGTTTACGAGGTCCTGGATAATTAATAAGCAGTAAAACCCGAGTCCAGGTTCATCCCATTAATAACCCTGATATCTCAATGGTCTCCCCCATGCCTTTCTGTCTCTGTGACTTCTGTATCTGTCTCATACACAGGATACCTAAATGGAGCCTGGAAAGTTTGTTTAATGACACGTTAATAGTTTCTTAATCACCTGTTCATAACTTCTCAAATTCACGTGAATGTTTTTCCCTTTGTATTATAGAACATTCACTTGTTTAACTAGTTGTTACCAGGAGAAATTTGTATTCCCAATTTTCATTATACCATTTTCCCAATAACTTTTCACTTCCTTTCTTTGTAAATGATATTTAGAAGAATTGACAATGAACATGAAATAGTATAGTCCGATGTCTTGCAATCATCATTCTGGTTGCTTGATGAACTCAGGTTTATATATTGCTTATCTATCTCTTCCCTTTGCCAGAACACAGTGCGTTTTCATTCTATCGAGGCACTTTTCCTTTTAATGTTCAGTGCTTTGTCAAACTTCTGTTATCCAAAGTAAATGATGTTACTTGCTGTCCTAGGGGAACACAGTGAATATCAGTAGGTAAACGGAAGCACTGGTAACTTCTGCAATATCAGCTTCATCTCTGTCACCATTATGATGATGGAAAGCAAGCAGCGTCTGCTGGCCCATTCCAACTCCAGGGCTGCATCACTAGCAGTTGGGGAATGTGACTGATGTGTAACTAGATATGAGTTTTAATTACTCTAAAATGCCATGGCCACAAGAAAAGATAAAGTTTCAGTACTCAGATGCTCTCAGAGGCCCAATAATCATTAGCAAGACTGTCAGCATCCATCCATCTATCCATTTGTTCAGTATAGGGGCATCACACTTAAAGGAGAAATTTGACCTATTTAGGGAGGTCATAGAAGCCTGTCGGGAAAGGATGTTTGCGATCGTTCAGGAATGGTTACTAGATACTAAGTTTTACAAAATAAATAGGTCTCTCAGAGGAGGAAAAATAAAAGCTTTTTAACATAAAGATGTCTTCTGAATACAAGAAAAACAAAGAAGGGAAATAGGATGAGGCTGAGGACAGGATGTAGTTGTGAATAATATCATGGAGACAAGTTAAAACTATATATGCCTAAAATAATGTTACCCATGTTAACTGTTTGTTTTTTAAACTAAACAAGAAAAAAATAATGGGTTTAAGTGTCTAGCATATGTGTGGAATTATTGAAAAGTGTTTGAATGTCCATATAATCTTAACTGTATCTGTCTCTTTTTTACATCTGTGTTGCTATGGCATCTATGTGTGTATATGAGTGATATAATCACACTGTATTGATCTACTCAGCAAATATTTGCCCACTTATTAAAGGTTTAATTGATGGAGAGGTAGACTGAGTTTGAAATACATAAGACTCACAGTCTCATAGGATATTCTTACAGGAAAACATACAAACACCAAAAAAAACATAAGTCAAATAGTAAAATACTGTAATTTTACATAATAACATGAACTATGAAGATATAATGAGGTAATGAGAGTAATCTTAGAAAACCAAAGTGAAGAGAATGAATTGTGTTAAGATTCTAGTCTAAAATTTATAAAAGGTGTTTGGTACATATAGACATTGTTTCCAAAAGACAGCAATGTGGCTATGCCAAAGGCTTCATGAAATGCCATTAGCTAGGTTAAAGTAAGCCTGGATATCTTGTCATGGGTACAAGTGTGTTTCCACAATAAAATATGGTTAAGAACTTAAGGAGTAGAGTGGAAGCCATAAGGTGAGATGCAGAGTTAAAAACCAGTTGTATTAGATCAATACAAATTTGTGGAGGGGAGACAAGATTCCAGAAACATTTGAAGGTAGAACCAAACCTTCAAACTTATGACATATAAGTAGAAGCACTTTGGAAAGAAGATGGAGAAGAAAACTAACCTTGTTTTGTTATTGTCATTCTAGGTTTAGTTCTGTCTTATTCTGAGCTGGAGAGAAAAGCAGGCATAAGGGGAAGTTACAGATTGTTTTATATTGTATCTAGGACATCTACAGTCTTAAGATGTACATTCTTGTGTGCCTTGTAGACATTCAAGTATAGTTCTGCAGTTGGGTAGAGTATAGTTCACATATCAGAAAGGTCTTCTTGCATTTGATAAAGAAAAGTCTATTCGGGAAGGACTCTTATTTCTACTCTGTTCTCTTGGAAATGAGACTACAGTCAAGTGAGATTTAAATGTATAAGAGATGGTAAGAAGAAAAGATGAGTGACAGCACAAATTATAAATATAACTTGGGCTTCATAGTGCTGTAGAGTGTAGGATTAAATATTTCCCGGGATGTTGTTTGTCTGCCAAATCAAGCTGATTCTGATGGAAGAAGAACGGGGGAATATCCTGGTTCCATCTAGTTCCACAATTCCTTTACAGAGCAAAACAAAAGATGGAAACCAATGTAGCTTGATCCTCAGAGTGACGTACACACTATGAACTGACTGCTGCTCCTACTGTCGACCTTCTTGGCCAGCCTACTGCAGAATAGCATAAAGCCACATTGTCCAGTACGACAGATGCTAAACACGTGGCTATTAAAATTTATGTGTCAAAATTAAATGAGATTAAATTTTTCAATTCACTCATGCTAGTTGTACTTCAAGCACTCCCTACATATTTAAACAAGATATATGTTTACTTTGCAATACAACAGGAAGTTCTTTTGGACAGTTCTAGTATATAAAGAGATAGACTTAAAGTCGATATATTTCTGTCTTTTGGTTCAGTCTCTATTGAGACAAAAGGCAAATATTATTTACTGCGAAGAATCCAGTCTAAATCTGCATTTAGAGGGAAAGATTGTGGTAGAAACAATTCAGGTAATTAGAGCCAGATGCCGCTGCATTTCTTCTATGTGGCATTTAGGTTTTTACAATTCAGTGTGTTATGTCCTGCCTCACATAAAGAAACAACGAGGCAGTGCTCCCCCTACCATATAACCTGAGAATCTGACTTTTGCATTAATTCAAAAGAAGTGTATTGAAAAGTTGATCTAGTCAAAGCATGTCCATGATGCTTAGATTCTCAAAAAATGTACTTTGTATTTCTTTTGTACCAATTTGATGAAGCTGTGCTACTACAGCAAGTTATGTAAGTCATAAACAAAGGACTACATCTCTGTGAGCGGAAACTAATGTAATATCTGCTGTTAATGCTCTTTTCTTAGACTGCAGTGTGAATAGCAGGGCTATACAGAAAAGCAGCACAATTGATCTAAAGAAAGCTCTTCTATTCAGCACACCAACTCATACGAGAATAAAGGACACCCTATCAAACAATGAACTGCATTGAAATAGAAAGATACTTGAAGCAAGACTGCCAAATTATTTATCTTTTATTAAAGGAGAAAATCACACATAATTATCTCTGGTAAATTAGTGTGTTTGTTCAAGTTGGAGATGGTCTCCGAAATAATAATCATAAAAATAATCTACCCTTAATCAAGTTAAATATGACAGTCTGTTTTTAATACAAATTTTTAGAAAGGTACTTCAGAGCATGGAATGCACTCAAAGGGGCAGGTCAGTATCAACCTTTATCCTCCTTGACTGGCACAGTGGTTAGACAGGATGGACTCTTACAAATGTATGGAGTACCTCCTCCATGCTGAATATATTTTTCTGAGCCTGTAGTAACTAAATTTGCAAGAAATTACCAAGGCTAGTTTTTAATTCATGCATAAAGGTAGTAGCTGAAGTATTTTTAACCATAGAAATGGAGAATCTCATGCCCAGAAAGGAAGCAAAGTTAAACACTTTTTAAAACATACTCACCCCCCACACACTTTTCTTGGCGTAAAATTGTTTTAGGCAGAGAAAGATACAAAATAAAATTTTGCACTTCATAGAAGGATACATATAATATTCCTGTGTCATTAACTCTCTTAAACAAGAGCAAAAGCCCCAACCTACTAAAAGCAGGACTTTTTAATTTTAAATACACAGTCACTGAGTTCTGATGATAAACATTTGTTTAATGCAAAGACATTGCCACATCATAAATACATTCCCTTTGTTTTTCTTGAAAGAGACTTAAGAAAGCATTTTTAAGGTATATGCTCAAGAGTAGTATAGATGGATATAATCAGTATTTTTTCTCTAGATTTTAAGGACTCTTCATAATTATTTCCATAGCAGTTTCACCAACAGTGTATGAGGCTTCTCCTTCCCACAAGCTCACCTTTATCTGTTGTCACCTAACTTTTTTGACTAAAGCCACTTTCATTAGGGAGAGACAGAACCTTAATGTAGTTTAAATTTCTGTGATGGCTAATGATGTTGAGCATATTTTTAAAGTGTTTATTAGACATTAATAATTCTTTTTAATTTTTTTATTGCTTTATAAATAATACCATTCAAAATTTCCACTTCCTCCTCTCCTCCCATTTCCTTCCTGCTCCCCCTCTCCCCCTCCTCTCTCCCCCTCCAGTCCATGGAGAGGGCCAGGTACCCTGCCCTGTGGGAAGTCCAAGGCCCGCCCCCCTCCATCAGGCCTAGGAAGGTGTACATCCAAACAGACTAGGATCCCAAAAAGCCAGTACACTCAGTAGAAACAAATTCCAGTGCCATTATCATTGGCTTCTCAGTCAGCCCCCATTTTCAGCCACATTCAGAGAGTCCGTTTTGATCCCATGCTCGTTCAGTCCTAGTCCAGCTGGATTTGGTGAGCTCCCATTAGATCAGGCACACTTTCTCAGTGGGTGGACCTACCCCTCGCGGTCCTGACTTCCTTGCTCATTTTCTCCCTCCTTCTGCTCTTATTTTGAAAACTGTTTACTTCCAAAGCCCATTTTTTAAACTGGGCTGATTGTTTTCTTAATGTTTAGATTTTTTTTTTAGTTCTTTGTATATTCTACATATTAATTTTCTATTAGTCATGTAGCTGACAAAATTTACTTCTCTTTTGTAGGCTGCCTCTCTACTCAACTGAGTTGCCTTTGCTTGACTACTTATTCATTAGTGGCACAACTGTCATGGGATGTCAGTTGTAAGCAACTATGCTCAGGTTGGACTCTTCTTAGGAGGGAATTCATCAAACTTGGTATTAAGAACCTGATCAAAGGTGAAAACTGAGAAGGCCCTGAGAGGAACTTACTGTTATCATTTAGCTAAGTTGATACAATGTCAAAGAGCTTACTAGATATTTATACTTATATCCAAAGATATGATGCTTTCAACTTTAATCAGAAAAGCTTCTTTTTGTAATGACCATAATGTCTAAGAATAAGTGATGGTTCAATGCTCTTCCATAAACAAGACATCATTATCACCTCCTCTAAGGAAAAGGAAGTGGAAAGAATTTAAACTAGAAGATAAGGAAGGATATAAAGTGTTTGCTCTGGAGCATGGCACAACAGTTAGAAATAGGATCATAGCAGCTATGGTTGTTTGAACTGAATCAACATAACCCTGGGCTGGTCAACAGTCAGTCATATATTGAGGGCAAGATCTCATGGATCCTTGCATACATCCTTGCTAAACTGATTGCTACTGATGGATTGGAAAGTAGTTACTTTCTATAGTTATGTACCCAAGAGTGAGCCTACCAGGCTCTAATGGACAGTTCCACCTGTGGACACAGATGGTCCTTGTTAGAATCAACGGGTCAAACAACAAAGACTTTAATATGGGATAGGGGCTTATAGGAAGGATGAGGTGGCAATGAGATTAAAGAGTGTGGAGAATAAGTATAATCAGACAGCGTTATATATTATATGTGTAGGGGATTATCAAGGAACAGATTTAATAAATAAAAATATTTTTGTTTATTTTTACTCTTTATGGAAAACCTGCTTGGTCTAAACATTACTAGAAGAACTCCTGAGTATACATTTGTGAATATGTTCACTGAAGTGACCTGTCATCCTACAGAAAGTTAAAAAATAAAAGCGTAGAGATATCTGCATATCTTTGCTACTCTGGGAGATGCTTGAGTTAAAGAGTTTTGGTAGCACAGTGTGATATGGTGAAAAAATTTAATAGACTGTGAGATGTCTGAAGGATGAAATTATTTCTTACAAACCTGAATTATCTCAATAATTCAGCTCTTTCGCACTTTTCATAGTCACTTTCAAGACTCATACAGTTTTTTTTTTTTGTTTTTTGTTTTTTGGTTTTTCAAGACAAGGTTTCTCTGTGTAACAGTCCTAGCTCTCCTAGAACTAGCCCTTGTAGAACAGGCTGGCCTAGAACTCACAGGGATCCACCTGCCTCTGCCTCCTGAATGCTGGGATTAAAGGTGTGTGCCACCACCGCCTGGCCTCATACAGAATTTTATGAGCAATTTTGCATCTGTTGATCACCCATAGTGCCTCAACCATCTTTCTCCTCTTCCTCCTCTCCCTTCTTCCTTTTCATGTTCTCTGTGTAGAAAGTCTATAATACTTTTCTTCAAAAACATTTTGTTTTGATGGTATATGTTTATTATTTTATAAACCATTTTTGACATACACTACTTTTTTCTACTTTTTGAATGTAGAATCTGTTCTATTCATTCAATTTCATTATGTTCCAAATCATAGGCATGGTCTAGGATCACAGCCACTGTCTCACATAACGAGAAACGATTTTGGAGGTCACATTAAAGTATGTTTAGTTCTTTCTGTTTCACAAAGATAGTTGATTGAAATTTGAAGATTCTTTTACCCAGTTGCCAAAAGTAATAACTTAGATTTAAAACTATCAATTCCATGATTGTAAAATGAAAAGGTTGGAAAATATAAATGGAAACATATTTGAATCAGTATTATTAATCGGCAAGGATGAAGAAATGATGACTTACACACAGATGGAACTCATAAGCATAAAAAGAAAATTTGAGTCTTAGGTCCCTGAATTCTTAGTCCAATCTTTCTCTCTAATTCAACTTTGCTAATTCTGTCTTTGATGACTTCAGTGACTTTTCATTTGCTCTCTCTACTCCTAAATTCACTTAGCACAATGTCATTCCTTCTCTGTTTTCCAGGGTCATGTCTTGGGATTATGATTCTTTTGTTATCCACACTAGACCCACACCCGAATTCTACAGTCTCCTACGGCTACCATTTTCCATCTATCTAACCCTTCCATTCCTGTCTCCGTGCCTCTAACATCCATTTTCCAACCACCATTATTTTCTTTTCTGTTGTCTCTGTTCATGAGAGTTTATCTGAAATCTGTTCTCAGATAAACTAGCTGGACTATAAATTTCCTTTGTTGGAATTTTGGACAGAAACACCCCGTCTTATCTTAGAACTTTGCTACTTCATGGAATTACAAATGCACTTCATCTTTTCACATGGGGCAGCCTGCGGCATCTTTAGCAGAAAAAAATTCAATGTTTGCATTATATTCTTTTCTTTTACCTTTTTAATGGGCAATTCACTTCTTATATCATTATGAGGTTATTAGTAAATATAAGAGCAATAAATCCATAGTAATGAAAAGGATTTGGGGTGATACTTCACACTTACATATAAAAGCATTGGAACTAATTCAAATCTAGAGTTGAAATATACCTTAGTTATTGACATCCAGATAAATTTTTGTATGAGTCATCTTTCTGTCAATGCAACTAAATACATGAGCTAATCAATTCAGCAGTAGAAATGTATGTATTGGCTCGCAGTTTAGAAGCTTTAATCCATAATCATTTGGGGTCTTGTACTTAGGAAGTCCACTGAGGTGAGAATGGTTTTCAGGGAAGCCCTCAGCTCCTGTCTTAAAGTAAAGGAGATTAAGAAGGGTCTGGTGTCCAAATATTCACTTCAAACCCATGTTCCCAGGAACTAGAAAATATCCTTTAGGCCACATCTTTTGAAGGTCCTACTATCTCATAAAAAGTACCAAGTATTTATTTAGGAGTCTAATAAAAATTACAACTGTTTGAAAGTATAGTTTAAGTATCTGGAAATGATCTTGCTCTCTTGGGAAGATGCTGTGGGGGTTTGAATGAGAATGGCCCTCATAGGCTTCTATATTTAAATGCTTGGACCCCATGTAGAAGAAATATTTGGAAAGAATTGGGATTGTGGGTTTGGTAGAGAGGTGTAGTTTGAGATTTCCAAAGTCCACAGCAGTCCAAATTAGCTCTCTCTGCCACAGATTTTTGTCTCAACATGTGAACTCTCTCAGCTATGGTTCTAGCACCGTACCTGCCTGCCTGCTGCCAAGCTTCCTACCATGATGGTCTCTGACTCCAACCCACTGATACTGTAAGACACCAAGAAACTCTTCATTCTATACATTTCCTTGTTAAGGGGGTGTTCATCACAGCAATATTAACTAACTACAACAGACACAATTCCCTCTGAGGTATGGAGAACCCATCCAATTATAAGTAGGTGTCAGGAATCAAAGACTGTCTTTTATTCTTAAGGCAATCCAGAGATGATGTGGCAGAAAAACACCAGACAATCCCCTCCCTGCACCAGTTTTCTACTCCCACTCAAAAGCTCATACTAATGGGAGCAAGGCAATGAGGTCTCCTCCATCAGGGAAGAGAGGCCTCCCTCTCAGAAAGTAGACATTAAAAAGAGAACTGTGGGCACATTCATTTCTGAGCCATTGCAGAGAGGAAAACTAACCATTCATGTGGCAAATTAGGATTAGAAGAAAGGTATTTAAAAGGTGGTGGTGATGGGATGCCATTTAAAAGAGAATTAGTAACAACTAAAGTTAAAAAATGTCTATCTTTATAAAGTATCAGGCATCAGAAGCGAGACTAGGGTTTTACATGCATACATCTCATTTAATCTCACTTTCCAAAAGTGCTTTCCCCAGATTCTCCCTACCGTATTCCAGGACTTGGACTCAGAAACTGGAATTTAAGTATCACTCTAGAGAGAAGGCGAAGAAGGGGGAAGGGATCTAAAATTGATTAAATTTGAACATAAATATATCAGACTTAGTTGCTTTATGGCACAATAGAATATGAAAATGGAAATAAAGGAAGCTGCAGTTTAATAACATTGGCAAACTTGAATTGGATATTTGTAAAATTGTAAATGATGTATTTGAAAGTCTTCTTTTTTTAGGTGAATCTGGAGATCACAGTTCAGTTAGTTGACTAAGTTTCAGGAGGCAGTTGTCATTTCAGAGGAGGGATTTCAGGTGTAGGAGACCCCCAACATCATGACTCCTTTGTCAATAGAAACTTACTTAGAAATTGTAGCTAGGGGGAGGGGTGGGGAAGAGGACTACAGCCTAAAGAGTTACATGCTCTTGATTTAAAGGATGCTCTTGGCTGTGACTTTGGGTTCAGAGCTAGCATGGACAGTAGTCATACTACCTCTTAAGCTACTGTGTTGAGTTCTACTCCATAGGAAGAGAGACCATCTTGAAGCCCAAGTCAGATGTTGGCCAGCTGGTAAGAGCGTTCCTCTCAACTGAGTGCAGTGGCGAGAACAGGGCAGGTGGTCATGGCTTGCCATCTGGATGCACAGGCTTTACATTTCTGAAACAGCACTATTGCAGTTAACATGACAGTGTGCTTGCTCCTTAGGGCTGTACATTTCAATTGGAATAGCATTAAACTTTAGCTGAATTCTTAAGTGATTTTTCTTCTCTCCATGTCTCAATCTTCTCACATATAGATGGAAACATATTCCTTTACAACTCCTTGCGATTACTAGGTTTTTCCCAGGTCTATCAGAGAATTCTTTCTGCCACCATAGAAGCCAGATGAAAGCCAGAGAAAGGACTAGGGGTCTTGGGAAACCTCTTAGCCTTAAAGGAGATGTAAGGAGTGAGGATTCTGCTGTGTTAGCATCCCTTCTGAAACCTCCCTGAGCAAAGGGCTGCTCTCATGGCCTCCCTTCTGTTCCCCTGATTTCCCTTAGCCTTGGCTGTAACCAAAATCCAAGCAATGTAGAAACACACAACTCTTTGGTGTGAAACTAGAAAGCATGGATATTTACAGAAAAATTACTATTCTCACTGAGCTTCGGTTGAATATGAAGCAAAATGTAGGCCAAAGTGCAGTGTTTTCCTAAAACAATCTTTCAAATTTCAGGAACACTTCAGTGAATTGGTTTTAAAAATTTGTTTATAAAGACTTTACCATGCTCCAAAATGAATCTGAGATGCTGTGGAAGCCTCTGAAAACCACAGCACATTAACAGAGCTGAGAAGCAAATAATGCGAGGCATAAAAAGGAGGCAGAAGAGGACAAGCAAGGTCTACTGGATTGTTGTGTCTGCTTACAATGGCTAAGTATCAGGCTTTGTTCTCATGATTTTATGAGGAAATTTTATTTTATTTTTTGAAGTCAGGGATCAATATGAATCAAGACTTATTGTCTACTCTTTTTTTGCCTTAATACAATGTCCCATTTCTGTCTAAAAAATGCACATACATTCTGAGCAAATAAAAAGTATCACAGAATCCATTTGTACTACTTAAATGTTACCGTGTTTTCTATGTATATTTGTGTTCTTCAAAATATGAATTTGTGATATTAGTATGATTTTGAAAATAACAAATATATTTATTAAATACAACATGTTTTCAACAAATATTTATTGATTTTCTAAGTGTTATTATAGGAATTTGGAGTGTACAATGAGCAGCAAAATAAACAAAAGGAGATAAAATCCCCTTGTACTTCTGAAACAGATCCCAGTAGATTTAGCAGGCAAAATGCTGGAATCACTTAAAGGACAGGAAACAAAATTCTGAACTTTGTTCTCACCACAAGGAATTCTAGACTCTTTGTTGTGTCTTGAATATTATCTAGCTTTTCAAAAGTTCTTAGATATATTATTTTAGCTTAATTTCAATATAAGATGTTCATCAACTCTTTGAGAAATGTATACAATGTATTTTGGTCGTATTTACCCCTCACTCTTCTCTACTTCTCATCTATGCACCCACAAACTATATCCTCTTTCTTATTAACCCACGGAGTCTAAACTTGCTGCCAGTGGACTACTGAGTGTAGGAACACCCACTAGAGAATGGTTGACTAACCAGAGTCCACAAACTTAAAAATCGTAATTCTTCCTCTCTTGAAAGCCAGCAGCTTTTTCTCACTTCCAGTTAAAGGTAGGGGTTTTGTGAGAACCTTTAGGTGGAATGCTGACTTGTTTGATATTATGTAGGTCCTGTGTAGGAACCACAGCTGCTGTGAGCTCATGACTCAAAGGTAATGTATTACATGCCATGCTCTTGAATATTTAACGCAGATGCCACAGCTAAACAAAAGAAAAACTACAATATGAGTTTAATTACTCTTCAGTGTCTAGAGTCAAAGAAAAATGAACAGCTACATGAGTTTGATGCACTGGTGATAGACACAGCGCAACTGGATGGGACTTGTGCCCTACAGGCTATGCGGATAGTTACTGCTGCTTTCCATTTTAATTTGGTTGAAGAGCTAATGAAAGAACACTTGGTTCTATTATCCTTCTAAGTTTTAACTTCAATGACTATCATTTTCCCCTTCATTTTCAATTGAGTTGTAGAAGTACTATATCTTGATTCTCCTGCAAAATTACTAAAGATTTTTTTTTTGTTTTTGTTTTTTTTGGTTTTTCGAGACAGGGTTTCTCTGTGGCTTTGGAGCCTGTCCTGGAACTAGCTCTTGTAGACCAGGCTGGTCTCGAATTCACAGAGATCTGCCTGCCTCTGCCTCCCAAGTGCTGGGATTAAAGGCGTGCACCACCACCGCCCGGCTACTAAAGAATTTTAATGAAGAGGATATATCAAAATGTATGTGCTTTCATCCTTTGTTTTTTAAGTCATCATTTTGCCATGTTTTCTTTATACACAAAATGCATACTTCAAAATAAAACCAGAGGCTGGCTAAAGAGATAGCTCAGTGGTTAAGAGCATTTGCTGCTCTTAAAGAAGACCTGAGTTCAATTCTGAGATAAAATATGGCAGCTCATAACATCTTTAACTCTAGTTCCAGAGAATCCTCTGCCCACTTCTGGACTCCATAGGCACCAGGCATACATGTGTTATATAAACATACATGAAAGCTCAATGTTCTACCTACAAATTAAAAATAAATCTATTTTTTTTTAAATGAGACAGGTTTTTTTTTTTTTTTTTTTTTTTTCTGTAGCTTTGGAGACTGTCCTGGAAATAGCTCTTGTAGACCAGGCTGGCCTCAAACTCACAGAGATCTGCCTGCCTTTGCCTCCTGAGTTCTGGGATTAAGAGTGTGCACTATTACTACCAGGCAGAAAAAGTAAATACATCCTAATGAAAAATTCAAAATAAATGATGGAGAAATAATGAACAAGAAACAAATTCTCCTATTAGGTGGCATTAAACATGCCTCTAAAGTCAGTATTTGAGAAGCAGAGGCAGGATGATTGAAAATTCAGGGCCAGGCTGAGCAATATCATGAGTTAAAAGTCAACATAGGTTATATGGTAAGACCCTATCTTAAAATAACAATGAGACCAGAAACCCAAATGAAAAGAAGAAATGTGCTGTGTTGTGCAATCTCAGCAGTCTAAACTATAGTGCAAACACTTTCAGTGTTTGCATTTGTTTCAATAATTTGATAGATACACACATCTGATACTAACTATTCCTGCCTGTCTATATCAACATATCAATACACACACACACACACATTTACACACACATTTATATAAAGCTGAATAGTAATATTTAGTAACATTATAATCTTTCTTTCTTATGTGCATCACCTCTTGCTTAATGAACTCTCTTGGAAAATTGTTCATACATCTTTATACTTAGACATACTTCAGTGAGTCCAGATTTTTTTATATTAGTACTAAGGATCAGTGATTTTAGCAAATGATGCTAAGTATGTTTTCAGCCTTTTACATAATAATATAATTTTAAATTTTATTTTAAGTAACAGATTTTAGATTTATTTTAATTAATAATAAAATTAAATTTATTGACATAATAAGTATGTAAATTTAATGGTATATTAGATAACACCAAAGTTTTTTGCACAAAAATACTATGAACTTCTACCCAAATCCAAAATGTTTGAAGACTTTCATATTCACTCGTAATTACCAGCACTGGCTACACCAGCCTTTTTAACATTCTTGAACAAAGATTTAAAAAAATGGCATCAGGATATTTAGTGCATATTTGTTCAACTGTTATAAATTAGGCTATTTTTCAAAGTTGTAACGTTTCAAAGTATAGTGTGTATGTGTGTGGTTTTGTGTGTGCACGCGCATGTATGTTGTTATCGTTGTCTTTTGCAATTGCTGAGATTAAAATTGGAATTATGATTTTTCTTAATTTCATGCTTCTTTTATCCATAGATAGTCACCCATTTCAGTAGCCTGGGGTTATTAAAGTCTATAGCTGCTTGAAAATATGGAGTTTAGGACTAATACTGATTTTAAGATAAGGTCCTAGGGAAAAGATAAGAACCAGAGGGACAGACAAGCAAATCGATGGCTAAAGAAGATAAACCAGTGAATGTTTGTTTGCTTACACCAAGAAATTTATACCTCATTCAACTAGTAGATTTTTGGAAGATATGGAAGTTGGATTTACTTCTGTTCTATAGCTCAGTAGAATGTGTTTTACAAGGAGTGAATATTTAATGTTTTTTGTACTTTTACTCTTTTCATCCATATGTTCAGTTTCCCTGATAAATGCACAAGATCAGAAAAACTGTTTAAAGACAGTGCTTGGACTTGTGACCTCTGGGTATTTGAATATATCACACTTACTTGAACCAGTCTTAGGTAGCTGTCCTCCAAAGTAGTTTTTCACTTTATTCAGGTTTTTTTTAAGTAGTTAATCCAAAGCTATTAGCAACTTTCAGTAAAAACATTATGCTTGCTTTAAATGAGGCATTACACACATTTCCCCTGGAAAATATCGAGCAGTATAAATTATTTCCAAGGCAATGAAAGAGTGTGTCTATAAATATTATCCAGAGTGATAAACCATCGAATAAAAGCATTATATAAAAAGCTTTTAAGTTGTGAATAATTGTGTATTTGGCAGAGACCAATTTAAAATGAGAACTTCAGTAAGAGTTGCCTTGATTAGAAAATAACTTATATAAAATATAGTTAGAGGTTAAAACCTCTTGAGAGAAATGCAGCCTGACTTACATGATTTGCAGAGCAGTGGTGTTAGAGACATTTCTCACTGATTAATCTACCTCTTTTTTTTTTAAGATACTGCTTGTACACAGTGATTTTAAGTTCTTTGAATAAATTAAATAAAAATGATTTATGGCTCTCCTTGTAAATGGAAATGCTTCTACTCTATTATGGATAAGTTTCTTTTAACTTACTGCTAAAAACGATAATTTCAAAGGTCTACATTCACTCTATAAACTAACGAGATAAACCCATAGTTTCTTTTTTCCTTATGAACTTAGATTACATAATAGATAAAAATTTGAGGAAAAATGTTGCATAGCAGCAGGTTGGATTGCCCATTTTCTTTTCAATATTTCATTGAGTAGAGGCAACATATTTTAATTATGAAAAAATGAAGGAAACAAATTTTCCCTATAAAAACTCATACTTTGAAAGGCATTTTGTTTTATTAAAAACAAAACTTGTCTTTGAGTTGACTCATACAAAAAAAAGAACAGATTGTATGGTGAGACTCCAGTGGACTCTTGATTTTTAATGTAAGTTACTGAGGATAGTTCTAGTTAGGACTAGTCTGGGAAAAGCTACTCAACAAACTACCTGTCAGGAGAGTTAGGGAGTCAATAGTTTACTTCCATCATCTTTTGTCTCCTTTAGTAAATTCAAAGTAAAGACTGGACGTTGAACTTGGGGCGATACATAATCTCAATGTATCTTTTGACGATATGACATTACTCCTGGTGCTGATTCCTTGTACATTATCAGCTAAAACCAGATCCACTTGGAGAGTCAAGAGGCAGCACCTTGTCCCTCCCAGTACTTTTGCAACTTTGCCTCATTCAGGAATCACCTACTCGAAGTGGCTCTGTTGATCATGGCTGAGAAGCTTTACTGCAGTAAGTCTCCAGCAATGCTGAAGGTGTTGGTTTGTAGACAAAACTTCCGAGGAGAAATGCTATGGAGTACTGGGCTCTGGAGTCAGAGTGTGCACCCTGATACCTGTCAATGTGAACCTGGGCGATTGATTATCTCCTGTAGCTTCCTAACATTTAAAATAGGATAATGATGAAGTTACATCAGAGGGTAGGTATGATGATAACCTGGAAAAACTCACAAGAGTAAAATGTTTGAAATTATTATTGTAATTTTATACTCATTTTGGAAGTAATGTATTGTGAAAAAGGACACATAAAACAACCCCAGATAACTCATTTTACTAAAGTGCTTAGACTTTAGAGATGACCCAATGAGAGGCTTTTGTCTAAAGTCCAAAAGTTCGAGTTGGTTAAAGAGGAGGGGAAAAGAATTTTTGGTTTCCAGGTATACTTTATAATTCCCTTTGCTGCCTGATTGGTCCCTAAACTGATCTTTAAATTATAAATGTTTGAAAAGCTTTACATTTTAAGGTTATTACCATACAGAAGTGTAAAAAGAAACATATTCTGCATGGCACCATTTCTTGCAAAGAGAACAACAATGATTTTGCCATGCCTTCAGAATATGTACACAGTGACAAACCCGAGCCCTAGAAAGTATAAACAGCATCTTCATTTTCACCCAAGTGATTTTGAATAAGTTAGAATTCTGAAAACACAAGGCACGGATAAGATCCTCCTTTACCCTGTAGAAGCACCAGTATCAGTGGCATTTGGTGACATGTATGCTGTTAAACAAATAAGAAGCATGCGCAAGAAAACAGAACAAGCAGGTTGGGAAAGCAGGACATACCTCACAGTCCAGGATGTCACACGTGGTATATCACCTTCCTCTTGTAAGAAATACTCATGTCTAAATAAATATTAGTACTATAAAGAACAAAGGTTATGGCTTATGTTTTCTTGCGTTTGCTTATGTTTTTCTTAAAATTATCCATAGGATTTATTTATTTTTATTTTATGTGTATATGAGTATGCCTGAATAAAAGTTAATGCATACCATGTGCATGTGTGGTGCCTGTAGATGCCAGAAAACAGTGAAAGACAGATGTATGCTACTGTTGGGTTTGGGGACCAAACTCAGGTCCTCTGCAAAAGCATCAAGCACTTTTAATCTCTGAGTCCTCTCTCCTTTGTCTTATGGTTTCTTATGTTTACATAGTAAAATCAAGTTTGCTTTTCTGAAGATGGTAGTTATAACTAGCTGTTAAACTAAAGTGTTTTTCAGTTTCATAGGAGAGAAGAATTGGTAAAGAGACAGTTATCTATACAACTATTAGGAATGAGAAATCACATTTGGCATTGAGGAAGATATGGCCATAAAGTGATGTTTTAGCTACAATGGATTGTATAATCTAGAACAGACTGTAAGGCTCGTTGCATGTCACTGAAGTCCAGTGTGCACTGAGATCAATTTTACAAAGTGAATTTTGCTGGGGTCACAAGGGAAGAACTCCTATCAAATGCTCCTGCTTGAAGATAGTTCCACTTAAGATCTGCATGAAGACCAGAAGAGGTTTTAGTAGGCAAATAAGGGGTGGTTTGTCATACATCTAAATATGATCAAGTAGATTCAAGACAAACACTGGCACCAGCAGTATTCAAGTTTGGCCTTAGTATAAGATATATATTCTGTAATAATGGATAAGGAGAACATCTTAGAATCAGATCACAGGGAACTGTGTTAGCATTAGGAACAGTTTTTCTTCTACTGGAAATGGAGAAACCCTGGAGATTCTGACACAGAAAAGTGACATGTCAGAATGTTGCTTCCTGAGCATGCCATGATAAACTGGATTTGGGACAAAGATTAGTGAAAATCCCAGAAGGAAAGTCTGGGTAATCGGGGGCTGTGACCCTCTTCTTGCTAGATGGCATGTCAGAAAGTGAGATTAAATAACCTTCAGACACTGTATAAATCTACTTCCAGTGCGACCTCGGTGCCATATCTATTAAACTCCATGATTAAAATCTGCGTTCCACCCTTGTCAGCACAACAGAGTAAATGTGCATCCGTCGATGTTGACTATGAGAACTATCTAACGAGTGTGGATTTTGTGTTCTAAATCCCAGGCTGTGACTTGTTAAAACCTAAAGAATATGGGCATCAAAACAGCATGCTGTGACAACTAATATAGAAATGAATACAACTGAGCAAAATTGATGGAAACAATGCAGAGTATTAAGAATAGATGCATTAGTGAGACGATTATAAGAAACTGATGCACTGAAATAAAACATTTTTAATTTTTGGATAATACACTAATATTACCATAAAAATACAGATTTTATTTGCTTCTTGCCAAAAACTGTTTTCTTGTAAAAATTAGGATCTGAAATTTTGTATATCTTTCTCCAACAATGACAATAAAATCTTCCTGCATTTGTGCAATAAGCACTATTTTATAGTTGTCATAAACTTTCAGATTACACAAATAGGAACAATTTCAGAAAATTAAAAGATTTTCTACTGTTTTTTTCAATTATAAGGCAGAAGATCCAAAGTAAGAACATTTATTATTGGACCTAAATCCCACACTCAAACATTAAATCCCTGATATTGCTTGGAGCTTGGTTAGCCCATGTTGTGAAAGAACAGTAAAACAAGTGGACTTCAATTGGTGAATAGTTGCTATGTTTTTGAAGCAACATGGTGCGTGCATCTATAGACTGGTAACTGCTGTTGAACTTCATTGCATGGTGGTGGATTGTTGGTCACCTGGTTGTAGGGCTTGAGTACAAAGTATCTTCCCAAAGTCTCATGCACTGAAAGTTTAGTTATCACCATCACCCTCAATGGTGAGGGAGAATCCAACAACCTAAAAGATTACTGAGTAGCAAAGATTCTACCCTAACCTATGAGGTTGATCTTTTGCTGAATTCACAGTGATAGTATTGTTAGCAGATGGTGACCTAGTTGTAGGAAGTGAGTCACTGGAAGCACACTCCTTCTGTCCCTTGCTGCTTCCTGGTTGGCATGAGATAAAGAACTCCACTTTCCTGTAACATTACGTGCAGCCTCTCCTCTGGTGCCTATGAAGGGTCATGCCACCATGGACTAAATCTGTCGAAACTATGAGCAAAATAAATCACAGTGGTAGAAGTATGACTAAAACACCTGACTTATTGTTTGGATAACTGGCGAACTCTATGTGAACTCAAAATCTAGAAGTATTACTAAAATCACTCATGATATTTTATTAATAATAATGCCAACGTTCAATCAATATTTTATAGATCACCAATAATAATGACAGTAACATTGTGCTTTTTGAAACTAATTCCTTTTCCCTTTGTTGTGTTCTATGGGTTTTGATGATAAAATTAGCCTGATTATCACTATCCACCTAAATGTATATGATTTTCACTTGAATGCAGAAAACAAACCGTAATCAGTATGGAAGATACAGTTTAACATAAAGGCAGATATTTATATTGAGGTCCACATACCTAGTGTGATTTTATTTTTAATTTACATAACCTTGACTGATTAAAAATATCTATGCAAATTATTTAGTCAGAAATATTTTTGTATTAGTTCCAGCTACTATAAGAAACTGAAATTTTGAGTTTAAAACACCTAATGAAGACGCAGTGCCCAGTCAAATGTAGGCATTGTTACAGTTATGGAGACTAATTTTCCATGTGAGTCTGGATGTAAAAACTGCACAAAGACACGACGAAGAACAAAGTCATGGCAAAGAGCATTTTCTTTTCCTTCTGAAAATTTAATAAGAAAAGCAAAGAGATTGATCTCAGTGCAAGCCCCACAAAGTTCACACCTTGGGCATTCTTTGACTTTTTCCATCCTGGGAGTGTCAGGCAACTTGAACCAACATACAGGCAAGAAGGCTCACAGCACACTATAGCTGAAGTCTGCACTCTGAAACAGCCTTGGGTTTAGGAAGACAGATATTGTATGACCATCATATATTAAACTCTCATATTGAGAAAGTTTGTGTATTAGTAAATGTAATTCATAGTGTGATTCATATACTACAAAATGGTGTAAATTAAATAAAACAATACCAATGAATTATAATACAAATGAAATAAAACAGTATAAAAGATAATTTTTTCATGATTGCTCACAGAGGATATGAAGGTCATAATATAAAATAGTTTTTTGAGTTGAATCATTTAATTACATTTCTGCTTTCCTTTCCTGAGTATTAAATACAAGCTATTTATTTAAAAGTAAAACATTTTATTTATTAATATGTGTGTAGTTTTGTGTGTGCACACATACTAACTCATGATCATATGACCTGTGGAGGTCAGAGGACAACTTGCAGGGTTGGTTCCCCCTTTCCACCATGTTGATCTTGGGGATCAAACCCAGCTACTCAGGTTTGACAGCCATCTTACATTTACTGCGTTGTGTAAAGCAACACCAGGCCACATTTGCAGCCATTACTGCGACGTCTGTAGTGCTATAACTCTTGACTGAATTGTCCCTGACTTGAAGTTCCTTTATGAATAATATGCAGCTAACCACTGTGTTATTTCCTGTACTTTAAATATATTTCTTTGTAAGCAAATTAAAATTTTTATGCTTCTTTGCAATTTCTAAGTATTAGTCTGTTTTTTTCTGCCTCCACATATTTTAGAATAATATATCTAGAGTGATTAACACACTGAACCTAATTTAATTTACAAAAGCAATCAACTTAGCATTAGAGACTTCTCAGCCTCTGAGGGTGCACAGTTCCAGGCTCAGTCAATGTCAGGTTCTGTTGACCTCTGTACCATCCTGACAATGAGATTAGGCTTGTCAGTGGAAGGCAATAAAAGTCCTGATTCCCTAATTGCCTTGTTAGAATCTTTAGGGTTTAGGTGGGATGGGAAAGCTTAGGGAGCCAGGGTGCTATCCATATACATTTTAAATTGTCAAAGCAAATTAAATATTTTTCGGATAGAGGGTATATGGATTGATCTGTGGAAATATCTCTGAAGGATATATACCTATGGTTCTGTCATTAGGGATTGTTTCAATAATTATCAAGCATGAAATCTGCCTGAGATTAGTGCTGCCTAGGAACCAGAGACTGGGGTTCTCTGAAACCGTGAGACAAGAAGTAGGCCAGACCTTAGCAGGAGAAAGAGATAAACAGGACACAAGGATAGAAGGTCAACATTGTCACGATTGTAGAATAGTGTAACTGGGATATATGAAGCCCATCAATCAAATGACGTACCTGATAACTGGTACTGTTTTGGTCTAAGCTTGGTTAGGTTTTGGCTCAAAAAAAAATTCCCATACAAATTCCTTTTCATGAAAATTTCATCTCATATATCATAACCTCATAGATGGTGTGTCTCTCTTTGCCAGGCAGTAAACTCAGGTGACCTTCCAGAGGTCTCAAAGTTCTTATTTTTCCTTATCAACTCAAAATGTAATTTGTATATAATGTTCTATCATTGCACTCTTACACAGGGCTTTGATTCATATCAGACACAAATGCCCTCTTTTAAGTGCTTAAATATTGAGTAATTGGATAATTGATGTACTGAATAAGATGAAAGGATTCTGACTGAGCCATGTGCTTGATTGAGGGTGTCTAGCAATATTTGGGCAAAATTAGGAATTTGAAATGAACTGGGAATACATCCTTTTTCACATATAAAATAATAAAACAAAGTGTTCAGTTATTCAAAAATTGATTTTCAACCTGACTTTATTATTAGGCCAGATTGAGATAACAAGGAATGCCTGTATCTGTAAACTGAATTTAATACACAAGTATAGTAGACCATTATGCTGTGGGAAATTAAGGTTCATGGCATGAATGAAAGAATGACTCATATCATTGTATCTGCAACTGAACAGAGTGAGGCAAATTAAGAAAGATACAAGTTTAACAACATCACAGTTTCTGAATTCCTATTTTCCAATACTTATTGGTTGGTTTTACAAGGATAATTTCTAGAAATATAATCAAATTACCCATGAAAAGGGGACCATATTTCAAGCATTCTTGTAATTTTTACTTCCTGCTGCTGAAACGGTTACAGTTGCTTCTTCTGATTTAAGAAATATGAGGATATTTTTATAGGAGAAAGTTTCATTTAAAGTAAGTGGAAATATAGAAGAAATATTCATACAGATGATTAAGGAGCTTATCAGAAGTGTAAGATGGATATTTAAAGCTGTTGGATATACCTTAACACTCAGCTAGCAAAGTACCAGTTCTGTATCATCATGGCTTCTTCTTCTTCTTCTTCTTCTTCTTCTTCTTCTTCTTCTTCTTCTTCTTCTTCTTCTTCTTCTTCTTCTTCTTCTTCTTCTTCTTTTTTGTTTGTTTGTTTGTTTTTTGAGACAGGGTTTCTCTGTGGCTTTGGAGCCTGTCCTGGAACTAGCTCTTGTAGACCAGGCTGGTCTCGAACTCACAGAGATCCGCCTGCCTCTGCCTCCGGAGTGCTGGGATTAAAGGCGTGCGCCACCACCGCCCGGCTGGCTTCTTCTTCTTGTTTGAAAGTAAGTTTATTATTTTTTATTGATTTTTATTGAGCTCTACATTTTTTCTGCTCCCCTCCCTGCCTCTACCCTCCCCCCTTCAAACCTCCCCAAAGGTCCCCATGCTTCCAATTTACTCAGGAGAGCTTGTCTTTTTCTACTTTCTACTTCCCATGTAGATTAGATCTATGTAAGCCAGAACCTGGAAACAACCTAAATGCCCCTCGACCAAAGAATGGACAAGGAAAATGTGGTATTTTTACACAATGGAATACTACACAGCAGGATAAAAAATGACATCTTGAATTTTGCAGGAAAGTGAATGGAGCTAGAAAACATTATTTTGAGTAAGGTAACCCAGATACAGAAAGACAATGATCACATGTAGTCACTCATAGGTGGTTTTTAAACATAAAGCAAAGAAAACCGGCCTACAAACCACAATCCCAGAGAACTTAGACAACAATGAGGAACACTAAGAGAGACTTACATAGGCTTTCTCTTAAATAGGTACAATATAGGTGGTAAAGGAATCATGAATCTTCCCAAATAATATATTTGTTTTCTCTAGTGATTGTAAATCTTCTACTAATAGAGTTTCATAAAGAAACATGTCCCCTAATGCCAATGAGAAGAACCCAGTCAGTGTTCACATGGAACCTCAGGAAGGAACATATAATAAGATTTGGAAAATACCTGGCTTTGACACAAATGATACCAAGACATCCATTTGGGATACTGAAAAAAATAGTTTTAACCTTTATTTGAGAATATATTGATCATATAATTTGATGATGTAAATATGGAAAGACTACTATTTCAATTTTATGTAGGATGATTGACTATGTATGTATTGGAGTAAAGTTGAGTGTAAGGCTGTAAATTGAAGAAGAGAATTCATTAGCAGCCAGCCCATGTGATATTTTGGGTAGAGGCCACAGAGCATATTTTTTTAACTTTGACACTATTGACATTTATTAAGGTCAATTGCTTGTAGTGTGAAGCTTTGGAAGGAAATGGAAGAAGGTCTATTCTAAACAGAAAATGATCTAAAATGAGAATCGAAAAGAGAAATTTTTCTAGTGTTTGTTAAGCTCTCTCTGTGTATGTGTGTGTGTATGTGTATTTGTATATTACTTCCAAATTTTCAGGTATATGTTATTCCGTTCCTTTTTCTCATTGATTTCCAAATTATAAGAATAAAGAAAATGTTTTGATGTCAAGATCTTATGAGTATGTATGCAACCATTAGAACTGGGTTAATTAAGAAGAACATATATAAGTTGAAGTTTTTCCTTTTTGACTTTTTAAGTAAGTGAGGCTAACTTAAGAAAGATAAGATACTAACTAAAGGAGGCAAAAGTGTATGGAGAGTTTGAGTTTCCCCAGAGGTGAAGAGGTGATGGCTCACCATGTTTTTCAGTGGTCTGGCTTGAAAAGAGCAAGAAATCCTTCGTTATAAAAGATGGTGAACCATACAAGTGGATATAGAAAACATTGTGAATTGTGTGGCAAATATATAGAATCCATCATCATTGCCATATTTTCTGAATTACAAATTCAAGTTGTCTGGTAAGTAATATGGCTGACACTATCCAGAAATTACAGAAAACTGGAAAACCCACAAGGGAGCCATTAGGACTGTTGGACAAAGTCACTAAGTAACAAGAGCACATCTCCACTGACAAGTCTTTATGTGAACTCCACGTAAATTATGAGTCGCTTTCTGCTGACATTCTCCCAAAACTATTATTGGAAAGTGGCCTAACTTTCCTCCCTACCCTCTCTAAGTTATGTATTCCATTGTTTCTACCTCCTACATCCTGGATACTCTATGTCTGGCATGATTTTATATCCTTTATTTAAAGAAGTATTTTTACTCTCACAATGCTGAACAAACCCCAGACTATGGCTACAGTAATAATGTTAACTTCAGAAATGTCCAAGGTGTTTCATTTCTAAGATGTAATGTGGGCTTAACATGCACTTAGCGTGCACATGACAAAACTGTTTCCATTTAAGAACTGATGCTCACTTCAGTGCTGATACAAATGCCATAGTTCTTTTGTCTTCTGACTGTTTAAATATAGAACATGACTTGGATTTGTGATTTTTAAAGAATTCTTTCTTCCTACTATATATGAATAATATACATGCTGGTGATTGAAGCAACAACTACCCATAAAACCTTACAAAACCACATATTTCTATCTTAAAGTCTGAGATCCTTAGACATGATAAACATTTTTGAACAATCGAACTGTACAGCATATTTTATTAACATTGGTCTTGTGTGTTTTATGTTTCATGAAGTGTTTTTCCATATTGGTGATTTTCTCCTATTGTTGTGGAGGTGATTACCACTGGGATAAATTGTTGGGGATGTAATAAGTGCTTCTGGTAAAGGGTTAGCAAAGCCTAGGGCTAATGTTTCTCTAAACTCAGGCTTTCCCAGATTATGAAGTTTTCAGTATTCATCTTCTAAAACCACATTTGATCCAAACTTCAGGTTTCTTGGTTTTTAGCTAGAATTCCGTGTCACACATTTATTATTATTTAAATTTTTAATTGTATACAGTAGTCCCTTCTATGAGCTTTATTAAATATTGACTTTTAAAAAGTTTTGCAGAAAACGAATGCTAAGAGGGGTATATATAATGAAATTTTTAAGAAACCTGCTAATCAAAGAAGCAATACCTGTGCTGGAATAATATTTCCACTCTTACTTGCCAGAACATTTACAAAGAAAAATCCCTCCCAAAGTGTGAAAATAATTTGTGCTTGCTAGCATGAAACTTCATAGATTGAATTTGAGTTCTACTGTCCAGGTCCTTCACCAAGTATATTAGACCCAAAATAAACATGAACCAATGTGTGATTTGTGGGAGTTTGGAATTCAGCATGTTATATGAGCAATGAAAGTAGAAGTCAAAAATTAGATGTTGTTCCTAAAGTTTTTCCCCATACAATTATCTTAGTTTCCTTGTTTTGTCCCTTAATTGTAGTGACATCTAACAAACAAAGCTTGCCTGAAGATCAGAATGCAGAGCTAACCATAGAGGTCAGGCAGTGGTGACACACACCTTTATTCCCAGAACTCTGGAGACAGAAACAGAAGGATTCTGTGAGGTCAAAGGCCACTCTGGGCTATAGGAGACTTTATCTGTCAAAAAGAGAAACAGAACTCATACAAAGGTGATCTGTTGGGGGACTTCAGACCCTCAGACTCTGAATTTTCTGTGACCCCTTGCCTGCCAGAGTAAACAACTTGTTTTCCTCTGTTACAGCTGCTCTGAGCATGAGACCCTCATGAGTTCCTGATGGCAGGAGAGTAGTTTCTGGTGGGCTTGCAGCTGAAAATCCCAAGAGCTAGGGCATGGCCATTAGTCAGGGAGAGCCCTATATAAGTTATCCAGGAACACAATAAAAGGGGCATTCTTGCTTCAAGGGCGACATGTGTGTGTGTGTGTGTGTGTGTGTATGTGCGTGTGTGTTTCGATCTCCAGCCCCTCATCCAACTTGCAAACCATCCCGTGGTAGACAGGCAGTAGATTACAGGTGGACTGTACAGTGATCCCAGCATTGGGAATCACATGCTTTTAATCCAAGCACTAGGGAGTTAGAGACAGGAATGATATGGCTGGACAGAGAGAGGAATATAAAGCAGGAAGAGACAGGAGCTCAGAGGCAGTCTGAGGATACAATCTGAGGTTTCAGAGATACACCATGCAGTCAGAGATATAGTCTGAGAGTCTGAGGTTCATAGGACAAGATCATTCCTTAGGTCTGAGCATTGGTAGAGGTAAGAACTCTGTAGTGGCTGACTGTTCTGCTTCTCTGATCTTCAGCATTAGCCCCTATATCTGACTCTGGGATTTATTATTATTATTGTTTTTTTTTTTTTTTTTATTAGACAGAACTTCTTTGTAGCATTGAATCTTGTCCTGGAACTACCTTTTGTAGACCAGGTTAACCTAGAACTCACAGAGATCCACCTGCCTCTGCCTCCTAAGTGCTGGGATTAAAGGCATGTGCCACCATTGCCTGGCTCTGGGTTTTTATTATTAAGAAAAATTAGAATACATGCTACACTTAATAATATGCTAAATTATAATATGGCATAAAGAACATGAAAGATTTCAAGGGCACAATAAAATGTACTAAAACTTTTCTGACTTCATTGTTTAACATCCCATGATTGAAGTCTTTGGAGAAGGGAGAACACAAATTTTGGGGTATTTTTATTTATCTTTTTTTTTTTTTTTTTTTTGCTTGGGGTTTATGATGTACATTATACCATTTATTCAGGTTTTTTGTGTTTTGTTTTTTTCTTTTTATTTTAATTTTTCCATTCAATTATTTACACTTCCTTCCCTCCTCCCAATCCCCTCCCGCTCCCCCACACCCCTTCCTCATCTCCCACCCTGCTTGAGAGAGGGCAGGGAACCCTGCCCTGTGGGAAGTCCAAGGCCCTCCCTTCTACATCTAGCCCTAGGGAGCTGTGCATCCATATAGACTAGCGTCCCAAACAGCCAGAACATGCCGTAAAAACAAGTCCCAGTGCCTTTATCAATGGCTTCTCAGTCAACCCTCATTGTCAGCCACAATCAGAGAGTCCGGTAGTCCGGTTTCATGCTCATTCAGACCTGGTCCAGCTAGATTTGGTGAGCTCCCATAAGAACAGGCACACTACCTCAGTTTGTGGACCAACCCCTCTTGGTCCTGACTTCTTTGCTAGTCTTCTCCCTCCTTCTGCCTTTCAACTGGACCTTGGGAGCTCAGTCCGCTCCTCTGATGAGGGTCTCTGTCTCTAACTCCACCCATCGACGGACGAAGATTCTATGGTGATATTCGAGATAATCATCAGCATGATAGTGGGGCAAGGACCGTTCAGGTACCCTCTCCTCTGCTGTCCAAGGACCTAGGAAATTTGGGATCAACCTACCTCAGGGTCCAGCAATACCACTCTTGGAGAACACAGATTTTGACAAGACAATTAGAAACCAATCATGAGAGGGCAAAACAGGTTCCTCCATCTTGTGTTCTTGCTGAGGCCTTTTCTGGGTTCAACTAGAATCTCTTTGATCGAGAATTCCATGGAAAACTATACAACTCTACTCTAGGAAAGAAAGGTTGGGATATTCTAGCTCTCTTATCTTAGCTTTTGTTAAAACGTTTGTTTGTGCGGAACAAACCTCCAGATAACCACCTATCTTAGCTTCTGTTAAAACTGCTTATTTCAAACAGCTTACTGTGAGAATCCCCCACTGGAGCTGCTGACCAAGATGTCTGAATGAGGTCTCTCTCCTCAAAAACTCCGTGTTCTGGACACTTGGGCCCACAGCTTGTTCCCTGAACACTTGGGTGTGGTCTCAACTGGCTGAAACAAAGACTTTCAAACTGACTAATACACTCGGTGTGAGGGGTCATCTTTGCTGAACTATCCTGTACCTCAATAAGGATTCCCCAAAGTGGGACATGGATCTCTTGAAAGCAAAGCAAAGGAGAGTAGGTGTATTCACAGATAAAGTTTCATATCAACTCTGGTTTTATTTGGTGTAGTCTGTTCATGTAAGAGGGTCACTGCTGGGCTATGTAAACATGGGGAAATGTGTGACACCATTGTGTGCCAGTATAAACTGTTGTAAATAAGCCTTCAGTGATGTCTCACAACCTCTATCCCCTTGATAATTAAAAAAGGAGGCTTGTACTATTCCACCAAAAGAAGGAAGCCATACCATGTTTTCATGAAAACATGGTCTGTGTGGACATGATCTGAAGGTTTTTCTCAAGAGACATTTAAATATCTGAATATCTGAAACACAATTTCTCTTCTTTGACATAGAAAGGAAAAAGTTGAGATCAGTCACTTAGAATATGCTCAATGACTTTGCAATCATCAGAGCAAGACCTCCAAAATGAGTGGCTCCTGGTAGGAGGCCTTCAAATCCCATTGCGGGGTTGATTGAGCTGCTTTAACAAGCAGGCGTGCAGAGTTGCAGTTAAGTTTTTTTTGTAAAGAATACAATGGCCACTGGTATCAACAAGTGACTTTCCTAAGGCTCACATGTTTTCAAGAAGCTCAAAGCCCCGGGGTGGGGATTGGTAGCAGCTGGAGGTACCCTTCCTTCTTGCACTTCTCTACTTTCTTAAGGAGTGTTGAGTAAGGGCAACCACATAAGAGAAAGCTGTGCTTCTAATCAACTATGGTCTATGAATTTCCAAGAAGTTAACAGAACTGTCAGATAAGTTCAATTTTCCTATCTTAGGGCAGGAGTGTGGGGTATTATCGTATGTGGATTTGAAATAGAAGGAGCAGAACTTTGGGTGATATTTTATTGTAATTTGTCTTTTTGGTACCTAATGGTGTTTCTTAGGCCTAGGAATAAATGTCAAAGACAACAGAATGGCATTTTCCCTCCCATTGTTATCATTCCCTATCATTTGTGGTTTACATTTTGATTCTAGTAAGAGCTGGAATCATGAAGTGTTTGGGGTTCTTCTGTATATTGCACAGTTCCACTATTACTAAGGAGCAGACAGAATTAATGGTAAGGCATGGGTAATGTCGGGGGGTGTTGGGTGCTATTTTCAACTGATTTATTCTATCTCTTAATCTGGAAGATCCCAGGGATAAAAACACAGAGTCTCTGTTATCTAAATCAACAGAGTACGTCTAAAACTTTCTTGAAAGCTCATTTTTCCCTTCCTTTAAAAAATTGATTTGTTTATAGTACTGCCAAATGCATTGATTTATCCTCACCTCCTGTCAAAGCAGGCGAGTTCTGATGTAGGACATGGACCATTTCAGGTGATCTATCACAGAGTGTCTTAACAGTGCCAAGTGTCTTTTAACCCCTTTTGAATGTGGTTTCTTACTCAAAAGCAACCACTTTCTGGAGTGACCCCTGAACCTGCTCTAACAAGAATCAATAACTAATTGAATGTATGGTGATTTTGTTTCTTCTACTTGAGATAGTGCTGATCATCAAACTGAGGCCTATCTCACATTACAGAGCCTACGAGTTAGCTGTAGAGCCCATCAATCTAGGTTTTTGTCAAAAAAATGAGAGAAAGTTAAAAAAAACTGCAGAAACAGAAAGCTGTTAGCAAAATTACACCCTTGTACATTTGTATCCAGCAAGCAAATAATCATCTGTGCACAGAGTCTGTGAGAGGAAGGGGAGTAAATATAGGCTGCTATTAAAACCCTTTGCACATACAAGGAAGAGAAAGCACTCATTTGGGTTGAACACATTTCATTTAACAATGAAAGTCTAAATCCCAATTTCATCTTCACTGTCATGAGAACTACCTATTTTTATATATAATAGGTATCATTGTCGTATAAAGTACATGCTCTTTGCAATATAAGTATGTGGTTATCTAACAAATCTAAAGCTGCAGGTTAGTTCACAAACATCGAGGGCCTGACATAAAGATTTGCATGCAGAATGTGTCTTATGGATTGCTTTAGGGAGGAAACAATCCTGCATCACATGAAAAACAGTGCTGGGTTCTGAAGCATTAATGCCAAGGTCCTCGCAAAACCTTGGTGCCTATGTGGATCCTCCAAGATATACATGCCCTAGGTATGTCCTGGTCTACAGGTTGCTCAAAGGAGGGGCACTGACATGCTTATAGGTGTAAGTCTTTAACCGTGGGATTCAGTATTGAAGTCTGAGCTGAGAACACAGAGTCCTGAGAGGGGTTGGGTTATATAGCACAGTACTCAGTCTATCAGATAAGTGACTAGAGCATCTAGACAGATTTAGAATGAACAGATTCAAACAGTCAGTTTTTGCATTTCGCCCTCTAGATAAGCATTGGTGAACCACCTTAGTCCAGAAAAGGCAATTTCCTTCTACCCATATATCATGCATTTTGGCTGAGACTCTAAACAGTCGATGTGCTAAGAACTTTCAGATACTCAAGCAATAGAGGAGAGCAGGTCCAGACAGTGACAACCAAAGCCCACATCACTTTATCTAAGTCTTGTTAAAAAAAAATTCTCATAAGAGTTCAGCTGCTGCAGCCCACAAAGGACCATGTCAGAAACTAAATTGTGCTTCTCTGGAAAATTCCTGTGTTGAAGACTGAACTTAGAAGGTGACTGCCCGTGGGGACCAGACCTTTGAAGAGGTGACAGGAGATATCAGGGCACTTTCTTTCCTTCTCTTAGAGCACATTAAAGACTCTTAGAAGGGAGGTTGCTTACAAGCCAGGAATAGTGTTCATTCTAGAAGATGAGTTGTCTAGTACCCTAACCCTGAATTCCTGTCCTGTTAAGAGGAAAGACCATCTTGTTGTTTTGTTACAGCATCCCAACCTGGCCACTACACCTAGACATGTGTTCAGCAAATGGACATTCATGTCAGATTTAGGTCAGTGACTTCAAACAACCTACACTGGAGGTGATAAGGGCAGATTGTGAGAGTAATGGTGACTTACAGTAATGAATGACCGACACCATTGATACAAACACGGGCAACCAGTGCCCCAGAAGAAAATGTTCATTACAAGTAGTGAAATCTACAGGGAGGAACGATGAGCAGAAACTGGCTGGGGATCATGTAGTGTTGAGATGTTAGTGGGTGGCAAGTCTTCTTAAGCCCCACTCTGACTTTGTGCTAGCTGATTCTTTTAGGGGGAGGCTTCTCATAATCCTGGAGGATGTTTTATATTGTTCCATAGACTATGCTTGTAAGATGTCAAGAGCAAGCTCTACCCTTGAATAATAACAACTGTGTATAAATTGTCAGATGTTCACTCAAGGTCCAAATTGTGGCCATCTTCCCAGCCTCCTAATTGTGACTACAGTCTTGAAAATATGGTCTATGAGGAAAGCACTCCCAGAGAGAGCTGATTGGAAGAATTGCTTTGTTTCCTGTTCTGGAAACAGAAAACCCTGTCTTTGTTTCGACGGCACTGGTGTCCCATGTTCTTTCAAGGAGCATCTTTCTCACGGAACATTTATCCTTCTCAAAGTCCAGGCAAGGCATGTCCAGGAAAGCAAACTGTGATTGGTCGAAATTGAAATTAGGTCTGGAAAAATTGGTAACTATGATGGAGGTATTTAGCAGCTTAATGTAATTCTTTGCTACTTTAAAATGTTCCAAAGAAGGTTTAGAAGTCTTATCTGGAAATAATTTTTAGTTTTAGTTTTTATAGGGCATTCTAATGATCAATGACCAAAAATTTCCTGGATCATTTGATAAGAGTCCAATTATCTCATCTTAATCTGGATTTTTAAGATAAATTTTCAGTGTCATTCATGCACTAGCAGAATTTTTCTGGGTTTTTTTTTTTGTTGTTGTTTATTCCATAGGGGCCCCACCATCCATCTTCCAAATAAATATTCAGAGACTTATTTTTTACTTATGAATGCCCAGTCTTAGCTTAACTTATATCTAGCCAGTTTTTCTTAAATTATTCCATATACCTTTTGCCTCGGGGCTTTTACCTTTCTCTGTTCTATATCTCGTTCTTTCCTTTTTCCTCCATTGCTGGCGGTGTGGCTGGGCCATGGCGTCTCTCACCTTTTCCTTTTTTTATTTCTTTTAATCTCATCGCTCTCTCTATTTATTCTGTATGCCAGCCCCACCTATTTCTCTCTCTTGCCTACCTATTGGTCTTTCAGCTCTTCATTAGAATAATTAGGTGTTTCAGGCAGGCAAAGTAACACAGCTTCACAGAGTTAAACAAATGCAACTTAAAAGAATAAACACGTCTTTGCATCATTAAATAAATATTCCATAGTATAAAAGAATGCAACACATCTTTAATTGATATTCCACAACATATGTTTATAGAAGAAAATATGAGACAGTGCCACCTGATTCTCAGCCACTATATATCATGTTGCATAAATAAAGTCCTAAAGTGAGATGATACAGTGGCCATTTGACATTATTTGATTATCCTGTTACTTTTTTTTCCTTTCAGGGAGAATTTCAGCATACTGCTTAAAATTTGCAGTGGTATATGAGACTTATTAAGCAGAAGCATCCATTCCTTTCACATACATAGAAAATAGGCATTGTGACAAATTTATCTATTCCTGCAGCTGTGTGTTTATAAATGTCAGAGCAGGACATGCTTGGTTAGATTGCAATCGATCATTGTTCATGAAGATGCTGCATTAGAATAGTTAGAAGCTGAGACAGAAAGCAAAGAAAGAGAACTAGTAAAAATCTTTTAGGGCCTAAAGCAATAATAGAGAGAGAATCTGTTATTCTCAGTTTTTATGGATACTTTGCTTTGAGATTCCTCACTGGTTCTAATCTCGTGCTAGCCTTTGGAAACTTCAGTTGTTTTATGTTAATAACTCCCACTTTATAAATAAAGCTTATGGAAACCATAATTGCTATCCTGGTTGTTGATGTATCCAATAGGGTTCTTTATAATTACTTTTCTCCTTTCTCAAATCTTAAATGAGTTAAATCTGTCAATGGAAGGCAGCTTCATTGCCCATTTTTAGATTACTACAAAACCACAGAGGAACAAGAACATAGTATTTTGAAGAACAGCATTAACAATCACCCTCATGTGTTTTTACAGACTTCTTTCTATGACATTAGACTCCTTTGTTCTTCAAAAACCAAGGAGAGCAACACACTCATATATGCAACATATTCTTGTATCTTTATATTATATATATATGTATGTATTATGTATCCTTACATCTTTACTTAGCATGCCATAGTGTGTGTGTATGTGTGTGTGTGTGTGTGTATGAGATAGAGAGAGAGCGAGCGAGAGAGAGAGAGAGAGAGAGAAAGCTCTCCATAGGCATTTTCCTTAATCACTAAGACCATGCTATTATGATGTTCTACAATTTAAAATATGAAAGTATATATTAATAAGTGTCATTAAGTGTCATGATTGTGAACATACATTTTCCAAATATTTTCAGGTAGTGCAGAACATTTCAAATATTAAGATATTACAGTACATTTACCATATCTAGATATTGGTTGATTTTCTGTTATCAAAGCTGAAAGGTATATTGAATGCATTTGCTATATTCAATTGAAGAAAATAATTGTAAGTTATTAGATGCCACTATCTGATGTATGTATTTTTTCAATGTTAAATGCACACCAAGCACACCATACAAGAATAATCATGAATGGCATGGATCTGTGAAGTCGAGATGCACTACCTTGTTCATAATTCCTTACTACTGAGGATAGAGAAATCACAGGCAACATGCCTAGGAGTCTTCATTTTGTTTCATGTTTCACTGCCTGAACAGCACACATCTGTGTGGTCTCTCCATTAGCTGAATTCCTTTAATGGATGCTATTGACAGTTGCTTTTACCATGAGGTCTTCAGTTTTAGGTTATTTTTTTGTTATTTCAAGGTTTAGTCTTGCAAACACCTCCTTTGAATAGACAGTGCCATTTGGCCCCTTGGATCTTTCCTTTGCAGAGTTAAGCTCTTGAAAGAGGATGAAACCTTTCTGCTGTTTGATCTGGAGACTGGGAGCTCAGCTTCTACATTGTTTTTTGTCTTCCTCACAGAGCATTCCAGGTTAGCCTGTGCCAATTTCTTCAAGGGGATATTTGTTTTTATGTATCAACAATCTTTAATATTCTTAGTGGACTTTTATTCTAATAAATAGGATAATGTTAACACAGTAATTTGAATGAGAATAAAGACATAGGGATAATGAATCCTGAGCACTTCTGGCTTGCTCATTTTAAAGAAAAATATTAGATTGCAAATGAAGATCTTCTGTAAGCTTGATATTTGCATACTGCATCATAAAGATCTGATAGCAAGGCTTTGCATGACCAAATAGAACAGTCTTCTCCAAAGACTTTATTTGTTTAGAAAGCAAAAGTCATAATACATTGTTCTGTATTGTCTGTGGCAGCTAAACAGATGATTTAAATAAATCCTGAAACAGGCCTTTTCTTCTAATTTCAGAAATAGATAGCATGTCTTAAGCAATTCATTTAAAGGTCATTTTTCTTTAAGCTGATGGCAGAGATTAGAAAGGACACTTGTTTCAAAGTATGTTGAACATTTCCTCAATATTTATCCTCACCACTCTGACAATAGGAAATCGTTTCCATAATGATAATGACTTTTCCAACTAGAATCAATAGGTTTCTCCAGTTCTCCAAAGACTATCAAAAAATTTTTAAAAAAATGTGTATAATCTAAGGAAGTAAAACTTTACTTTAAGGATTTTGTAAAACTCACAAAATATTATGTCACCTATGTACATGCAAACTTGTACTACAGTCAAAGCAGCTTAGACTGTCTTTTCTAGTATTTCCCTCTACAGTGCTACCTTTGCCATTGTGCTATGTGAGGGTAAAGATACAGAGCAAAAACCCCATAATAAAAAATCTCAGGTCAGCTGATGGAAGAGGTATACGTGGACTTTCATGGCATGCTTTAGAATCATTTTTGAGCATAAATTTCACTACCCACAAGAGAAGTTTACTCATCAATTCCCATTCTTAACACTAAAGAATTTACTCTAATGGGTATCACATGGGAGCTTAACAGGTCTTGGTTCCATTAGCAAGCATTCATTTAAAAAGTCTGTTGCTTATTTTCAACACTGATGAAGTGATCTTTGTGAAGTAGTCTGCCTTCACAAAGGTTGTGTGTTCTTGCGGGCAGTGCAGACAGTCGTCAGTGGGCTTCTCATGCTTTAGATTCTGTTGTTTATTTCCAGTCTTTTAGACTTTCAGTTGAAGCTCTGCTTCTTTTGTTTCTGATTTTTTTTGCTTTGAAAACCAACCACCAGCAGGCATTTTTGTCTATGTATTAGTGTGGAAACTTTAAGATTTTGTGTGTTCCTTCATTTCAGACTTTTGAGACTATGTACGGAGAGTTTATGTGTTGCCCTTGTGACATTCATCTGTTCTCCTTATCTTTTATTTAGTGTGATGATCTAATTTCAGATATTCAGGAAGCTTGAGCAGGACATTCACACATCCCAGAGCTTTCCATAGAAATTGAGCTTAGCCTGTTTGGATGCTCACCTTCCTGGGCCTGGATGGAAGTGGGAGGACCTTGGTCTTCCTGTAGGGCAGGGAATTTGGTCTGCTCTTCAGTATCGAGAGGGAGGGGGAATGGACTGGGGGGAGGAGAAGAGGAGTGGGGATGGGGGAGGGGAGTGGGGGGAGGGGGCAATGTGTAGGAGGAGGGGAGGGAAATGGGAAACGGGGAGCAGTTGGAAATTTTAATTAAAAAAGAATAAAAAAAATGGAAAAAAATAAATTGTTTACATATGAAATAAAAAAAAAAAAAAGAAATTGCCCCCTAGGTGGCTGGAGAGATGGCTCAGTGGTTAAGAGCATTGCCTGCTCTTCCAAAGGTCCTGAGTTCAATTCCCAGCAACCACATGGTAGCTCACAACCATCTGTAAAGAGGTCTGGTGCCCTCTTCTGGCCTTCAGTCATACAGACAGAATATTGTATACATAATAAATAAATATTTTTTTTTAAAAAAAGAAATTGCCCCTATCCTGGAGCATGACACTTTCTAACCATTTTGGATAAAGCAGTTCAACCATAGCTCTTTTCAAACTCTTTACTCAATAAAAGTTTGTATACTTTTCTATGTATAAAGATAGTCCACTAATTGTGTTGGTGATATAGAATGTCCTTCTATATATGTGCTGCTTTTATTGGTTGATGAAAAAGCTGTTTTGGCCAGTGACTTATCGGAGTAAAGCCAGGAAGAAATCCAAACAGAGATATATAGAGAGACTATGCAGAGTCAAGGAGATCCTAGCCAGCCACCAAAGCAAAACATGTAGAAAATGAGGTAATGCCATGGCCACGTGGCAAGCATAGATTAATAGAAATGGGTTAATTGATAATGTAGAAGTTAGCTAGAAATATGCCTGAGCCATTGGCCAAACAGTGTTGCGATTAATACAGTTTCTTTATGATTATTCGTGCCTTAGTGGCCAGGAAATGAAAGTGCATTCTCCAATTACATGTTTGCTTGATTCTATTTATCTTGCAAGTGACAATCATTTTTTTCTGTCTGTATGAAGGACCAACTAGCTGTTTTAAAATAGCCACCATTAGACCACAAACAATAAATGTCATGCATAGGATTCAGCAGGCTTCCCAAAATTTTATTGGTAAATCAGTACCTTTGCACATTTACAGAGCAAATGTGTTTTGAAACAGGGTCCAGAAGACTGTCTATAGAGACATTTTCATGTTTAATCAACCCACTGGTAGAAAAAATTAAAACTATCACTAATTTATATCATTTTATCAAGGTTTTCAAACTTAATTCAGAGCTGAGCAGATTATCTCTAGTTCCTGGGGATAAGGCATATGCATTTGAAAACCAAGGGGGAACATATAGAAAGTATATACCCCACTACAATTTTATAATCTGGCCAAGCTATTATTTTGAAAGTGTCGAATAAACTGTGTTTACTAGTGTGGATTAAGATAAGCTCACTCAGCTGGGGAGGATGAAGTCTTAGGTTCTGAATACTTGTGCAAGATTTGCTTAACTCAGCATACACAGACATTTGCCCTGAAGCCTCCTTGGTGTCTGACTTTCTGGCCTCCACATTTAGACTAGGTTTGGCTTACTTCCACCAACTTTAAGTATTAAACAGAATCATGATTGCCTTCAATCAGAATAAATAAGGAGATTACTGTGGCACAACACATAAATTTCAGGCTAAGTCCTGTCATAATGGTGATTCTCATTCTTCTAACAGATTGGCTTGGGAAAACTTGAAGAATTTGCAAATGTGTCTGCCCGTGTTTGCTGATAGCAAAACAAAATCCGTGCCACCAGTCTAGAGTTACAAATCTCAGCGTCTATAGCTGAAAACACAGGACTCACATTTTGCAAATTTGGATTCAGTTCATTAGAGTAGAATAATAAAAACACGACCAGGAGATGCTTCCTCCTGCTATTTGGAAGAGGTGGATTTGCTGATTCTGCTAAAGAAATACTTGGCAAAGAATTTATTGTTTCCTGCCTCGAGACTCAGAATGCATTTAGAAAATGTAGAAAGTGGATCCTAAAATATAATAGCAGAAGGTCATATGCTAACTGCCATCTCCAAGGAAAATCTGGAAACAAATTTGCCACTTTGAATAAACACTTATTTATGCAGTTCAATCTATCAAAAACACCAAGAGGCCCTGCTTGGTTAAATATTCTAATACAATTACCAAAGTAATGTGATTGGATGACTCTAGCAGACATCAGCTCCTTGGGCAGCATCACTAAAGTTAGCAATTATGCTGGAAATGGGACCACAATGCTGCAAATGAAGCCAGATGTACAGCCGAGGGTGTCTGCAGCCCATCAGGACTTCCTGGGGGAATACTGATTAGACTGCAACTGGTAGAACACTTCAGAAATTTACACTAATTCAATATCGTTTGGTAGATTTTCTTCTAAAATTCACCACTTCTTCATCTGAAGGGAACACACACTCACACACACACACACTCACACACACACAAAATAGAGTTGGGGCACAGGTGTGGTGGTGGTAGAAGGTCAAAGAAATCAGTATTATCATTCCACAAATTATTGTTCCAAAGAATGATAGCTTTATGAAAAGTATTAGCCGGGTGGTGGTGGCGCACGCCTTTAATCCCAGCACTCGGGAGGCAGAGGTAGGCGGATCTCTGGGAGTTCGAGGCCAGCCTGGTCTACAAGAGCTAGTTCCGGGATGGGCACCAAAGCTACAGAGAAACCCTGTCTCGAAAAACCAAAAAAAAAAGTATAGATACAAAAGAATAAGCTTGTATCTTATTGTTAGAGGAATGTGGAAATACACTCAAACCAAACAGTCATAGGTTGAAAATGATGATGATGCTTCAGCACACATCTCATCACAAAGCTGCATTTTCTTGTGCATAGCCTGTGTATTTAGGCTAATTGTATAGCTACACTGGACAATAAAATACTGATGCATGATGCATCTATTTCCAGACCACAGATGCAGCTAATTTCAAGTGTTCCCCCATCCCTGCTCTCTGAACAAGTGAATTTGTAAACTGGACTTGAGAAAACCCACAGCTCCTACATAGACAATAGATCACATAACAATGGGGACACAGGGTGATAGTTACCAAGGAGATTGCAGGTAATCACCAACACTCAATTCTCCCTGGATTTATCTCTCTAATCTAGTGCTTATTCTTCTATTCTAGTTGAGCTTCCCCAATAGATCCTTTATGAAGCAGAGGTGAGCTGTCCTGAGAACACTGCCTACCCTATGTATTTTAGATCTCCAAAACAGACAGCAGTTATTTCAAAGCCACTAATTTTCAGGGTCGCCTGTGAGAGCAATAGCAAATAACTGAAAGACTCATCAGTAAGGAAGAAAACACACCAGCTCTGAGATAGTGTCTTCATGAAATCTATTCTTTTTTGACTTGAAAACAAATTTCCTTCAATAAAACACACAGATACTATTTTCTCTAAGTCTATGTTCTTAATTTGTTGACTGAAATCCATATGCATAATGTGACTCTGAGCTTGTTAGAGCTCTGGTCCAGTTGTCGTTGTTCATTTGTACTCTGTAGATTTACCTCCCTTTGTGTAGTTTGCTGAAATTCTCCTTGGGAAAAAAAAATCACTGTTAGCTGTGCCTTCTTTCCTTCATGGTCTGGAAGTCCATGTTTCAATCCAAGGGATTAAATGATCTTTTCATAGGAAGTATAGCCCTTTGTTATGTCAATACTTATTCATATACTGTTGTAGGTGTTTAAAGCAGAGACTGCTTGTTCATTCTGTGGCAGCTCAGACCCAAAAATAACAACATAGAAACTATATTATTTGCAATAATGTTTGTCCAATAGCTTAAGTCTATTTCTAGCTAGCTCTTATACCTTAAATTAGCCCATTTCTATTAATCTGTGTATCACTACATGGCTGTGGCTTACTGGGCAAATTTCTGTGTCTTATGGGGCAAAATTCTGGCATCTGTCTGTTCTGAAGACAACATGGCTTCTCTTTGACTTGGCCTAATCTGTCATCCTCTATCTGCTTGGAGTTCCTGCATTGCCCTATTCTGCACCACAATAGGCCCAAAGTGGCTTCTTTATTAACCAATGGTATTCACAGCATACACACAAAAATCCCACATTAACTCCCCTTTTCTGTCTAAATAAAAAGGAAGGTTTTGACTTTAACATAGTAAAATTAAATATAACAAAACAGGTATCAAGAAATAGTTACAGTTACAATATTTATATCTACTTTATTTTTATCAGAACTCAGGGAAAACTATAACTATCTATTCTTCAACTCCATAAAAGGCCCCAGAAGGATATAATATTACCTAAGGTAATAAGAATTTCATTGTAAGCAACTTCCATAACTCTAGAAATGAGAGACATCTCGCTGCCTGTATAGTCACTCAAAGTTCTTTTGTAACATTGGAGCATCCACCAATAGTACCCAGCAGACTTTTCCATGAAACAGGAAATTTCAAAGACCACCTATACTGTCAGTTTGTCTGTCACTTTCTTCTGTGTCCTGCAGAATATCTGGCAGACTCTTTCATGAAGCAAAAAACCTGCCTATCATCCTCTTGAAGTAGATTGGTGCTTCCAGAAGCAGATGTGCTCATTGTCATGAAAAGTCCATTTTAAATGGCATATTCTGAAGGTCTCTGAAATATTTGAAGAATACCTATCTAACTGAAATGTATCTATATATCTTGACTATTATAGATGACTTTCATTAACCTTTATTTCTTAAGTATACATTTTAAATGAACTGCACAAACAAAATACCTTAATCAAGAGCAGAAATATACATATAAAAATTTACATTAAATTTGTATCAGTAAATCAAGATCCATACCAATACAATGTATCCATCTCTATAGCATATGCCCGTTTAAATGTAAACCAGACAATTATAAACAATCATTTTTGGAATTTGGGCATAGTTATCTTCAAACTGCTTCCTCATTTTTGTTTGGCAAAGTAATTTTGGGGGGTGTTTTCCGTAACCTTTTGGGGGAAATTTGGTTCATCAAACAACATTAGTCTGGAAGGAATCAATAGGTTCTCATCCTCTGTGGAAACAAAAGCAGAACCTCTTTTCCAAAGAAACATATCCTTAGACCCAAATTTTGAAGCTGAGATACCTCTAAAATATATATGTTGGCTTAGCTTAGCAGTTTGTACAATGAAATTTCTCTCTGTTCTTTGCTCATTCACAGTCAAAAAATTCAGAGAAAACACAATAATATATATAATCCAGATTTGCTGTATATATTCCATCTTTATGTTGCTTATTTTTCTTTACCCCTTTAATCTATGACTGTACTCTATTTAAAGACTTTGTTTTATTTTTAAAACCATTCACTTCCTTTTATAACTGTCTATATAGTTTTTCTTCTCTTTCCCAAGTCTACATACATCTATCCAGCACTGTGACCCATTTAGAGGTTTTTTTTTTTTTTTAATTGCATATTTGTAATTCTTTTCTGATCAGGACCAATTCCTAAAATGCAAAGTGGCATGGCAAGGACTAAGGCTGCTTTGCCTTTTGGCTGTGCCCAATCCAACATGATGGAGGTCCATTCACTGCCTCTGAGACTGCTGGGTGAGAGACATGCTCACCATCTCAACTCTGTTGGCCCATGTTGCCGCCAAGTAACTTGCAGCATGCTACTTACACACCCCATCCAAATGCCCGACCTCCTGAGAGAGCCGGAGTTTGTGCTGGCAGGATGAACCAGGAAGCTGCCATTTTGAAACTGTTCAATTTTTTTTTGCTACTGCTGTATTAGTCAGACCTCTCTTAAAGGAGTCACAGCACTCCTACTCTCTGCCAGCAAACATAGCCCATTAAAAAAAAAAAAAAAAGGAAAATGGAGCTAAATATTTTGTGTGTCTGTATGTGTGTCTAGAATTCCTTACAAGCCCTTTCAGGTTTTATGTGGATTTAGCTAGCGCACGTTGGCGTGCCATTTTTTTTTTATCGGAGGCTTCTTGTTCATTCCTGGATGTTCAGACTCAAAATAACCACACAGAAACAGTATTAATTAAATCAATGCTTGGTCTATTAGCTCTAGCTTTATTGGCTAGCTCTTACATCTTAAAATAACTCATTTATATTAATCTGTGTTTCTCCATGTGACTGTGACTTACTGACAAGGTTCTGGCACATATTCCTCTGGAGGCTTCATGGTAAAACCTGATTCAATATGTATAGTAAAATGGTGAATTTTATCTACACACTATTTACCTGTGCAGATTGCAGCCACAATTACACTATGAGTTAATAGGACCTACCACTGTACCAGTAACAAGACTTTTCTCATCTTCCTTATAAGGTCAATGTTAATTACACACCCTTTGATACATTCAGGTTTTCAAATATAACTCTCTGTATAGCAATCATTCTGTGATGATGGGTTTTCATTCCTTTTCTGTATTTTTAACAGTATTTTTTAATCATTTCCTGTGTGCCACGAGTACATGTGGAGGCCAGGGGAAATATGCATGAGTTTGTGTTCTCCCACCTTTTGCGTCCCAGGGATGGAACTCAGGTCATTAGAAATAGTATTGTATTGTTATGAAAGTATCCATTATGTTCTGTTCCTAGAACTTTTGCTGATGACAGGGCCAGAGTTTATAACACCTCAAGTTTTTCTTAAAACTATTATTCTGCAGTGTACCCAGCCTGTTTAGCTTGCTTTTAAGTGATCTATGTACCAACCAACCTTACTTGTCTTTCATTTCCCATGTAATCAACTTTTAAAACCTGTGTTAGTGCATGGCTATAATCTAGCTTTAGAGCCAGTTTTGGAAGTAGCTCTTGTAGTCCAGGCTGACCTCAAACTCACATTGATCTGCCTGCTTCTGCCTCCTGAGTGCTGGGATTAAAGGCATGCACCACCAACACTGGCACATAAATTTAATCTTAAATTGTGTATGTTTCAATGTTTCTGATCCAGAGAAAGCAGTGTGTGTGTGTGTGTGTTTGTGTGTGTGCATGCTATGGTATTAAACTCTGTGAACAAAAAACAAGTTGAAAGCAACTTTATAAAATAAATGTTTATCATAAACTTTGAAAGCAGCTGCATTGTTGGGTATCAGCTGTTCCTTAGCGCATCCACTAGGGTCAGAGTCAGTAAAATTCAATCTCTTGTGAAATTCTGTTAAAGGATTCTCGAAAGTATCCATGATTCTTTCTCCATGTGATACTTTCTATGATGTTCAATAAATACAGAGCAAAGGACTTTTGTTATGGACATAGACACAAGGGCAGACACAGACAAGGCAGGACTTAGGCAGGCAGAGGGACACAGATTCAGTATCACACAACAGAAAACTTACAGATAGGCCAGAAACAATAAATTACACAAAGAGAAGACATAGGGAGACAAGTAAGAGAGATCAAACTTTGGCTTACTCTTGGCTAAACTACTCCAAGAGGGAAGTTCTTTAATTTATTTCCTTAAAATGACACCCAGGCATAATGATGATACTGTTTATCATTAGTTCACCTTACTAAAGTGCTCAGTCATGTGACAAATACCTTCAACCCTCCTGAACGATTGACATCTTATTTTTCCATATATATGCATTTAAATTTATATTTAAAATTAGTAATATACATCTGAGTTGTGTCCCTTAGTTCAGCCATTATTTCACAGAGCAAAATTCTTGCTTTTGGCAGGACACTAGAGACATATTCCATGCAGGTGATAGTTATTGATAACCATATTTTTTATTTTAAAAGACCATACCCCGAGCCTCAGTAGCACTTCCTTCCTCTTGTTTCCCTCCATCTTTGTACCTGATACATCAAGACCCTCTTCTTTTTCATCTCGTCTTTCCTGTCTCTGTCACCCACTCTTGATACTCAAGGGAAAAGAAATCTTCCCAGGGCTAGACCACATTCCTGGTCTGTCTCCGTCTTGCAATTGTTCTGCCTTAAAGTTTAAGCAGTCATAACTATTTCCTACTGAAGTCCACCAATACTTTATTTTTCCTTAATTTGTTTAAAATACTCATCTAAACAGGCCAGGCCATCATACCATGGGAGAGAAAAAATATCTTGTACCTTTATGCTGTGTTTGGACACATTCTTTTACATTTCTGTCTCCTAGAACCCCTCTCTGGAGCTCCCTTTCTGTGGCTGTGACCTCTACTTTAAAAGGTGCCATTTTAATTCCCTTTCCAACCACCACTGAGCACAGCTCACAGCAATAGTCGCTGTGACAAATGGCACGGGGATAGACTGTCGTTCTTCTTAGGCTGTTTTCTTGGTCACATGCTGGGCCAAACTCAAGCTGCACCACAGTGAAAATCAGACTCAAATCATTTGAACTTTGACAAACATATCTTGAGGGTATTTCTGGACCATTTATTTTGATTGAATATTGAATATATCTTTTGAACCAGTAGCCTTCTTTTATTCTGTATGGGCTAGGCCCCTGACTACAGTTTGCTAAACCATAGCAGAAGGTGTCATGTTAAATTTTTCTCTGCTTAGTTTTCTGACCCAAACCCAGACTGGTTGTTCTTGGAGATTACTTGTATGTCCATAAGCCCATAAAGCTCCTGCAATGATCTAAATCTGTCTTTTCATTTTTCCTCCTTGATATAGGTCAGAATGAATAGCTTCTCATTTGTAATGAGTATCTCCAGACAGTGCCCATATGTTAGGTGTCATCTGATATTTGGAATACAAATTTGTGTTTGTATTTGCATATTTATATAGTTCCAGTTCATTTCATGTGGTAGCAAACTGCATTATATCTTGATGACTGATTTTTGTTTATTTCTAAAATTGGGGATTTTATATCAATGTTGGAAGCAATTCAAGTTACACTACAGTGAAATAATCAAGCCCAAGGAGAATCTCTAAAGGACTTGGCTGGCATGTCAATTTCCTGTTCAGTATCTGATCTTGTAAACAAAGCACAGGGTTTGGCTTGGCTGTACCATTTCAAAGTCATCATATGGTAGTTATGGATGACAATATTTGGTAGGCTATATTTATTAAAATCTCATTCATTTCTCCTTTTACAGAAAGTAGAAAATACCAAAAACTTAAGAAAATTTTAAATTTTTATATACTTGTCACATATTAAGGATAAAGTGTTCACTTTATATAGTGTCATCTGCTATTTTGTTATATAGTTTGGATTAAAATAGGAGATTAAAATAGGAACCCAATGAATATCTGTGGAGTGATTAGACAAATATATTAGATAACTATAAAGTCATCTAATACCAAAAGAGTGTGATCTATCATATAGAATGCAATCCCCTCTTGCTAAACATCTAAAGATATAAATCTAATGATTTCTTATAAATAACTTCATATATAAAAATATCTTTGGCATACAAGCTTTCTGTACCTTTGATGTTTTTCTTAGACTTAAATTTGCTTTTTTTAAAAAATAAAACCTTGGTAAATATTGTCAATGATTAAACCTAATTCATACATTGAAGGAATCAAGAAGTAAGATTTTCCTCAGAGAAGTTAAAGCATCTTAAATGGCATATTTCATCACTCTTTCTGTTCTAATTTGTCTTCTTTCACCTCCATTTTAAATTCAATTAAATGAAAACTATCATTTTATTCTCTTACCATCCAATATTATTTGGACATATATGTTCTCATACAATAACTAAATATAGAGCTGATGTGTTGAAATGTTTATTGGGTCTATTTAAAACTTATTTAGTTAGTGCTATTCATCATAAAATAATTCTTAATTAAGACGAAAATGTATAATTCATAAGTTTATTTGCATGAAAAATCAATAATCCATTATAGATTTTACAGGACTCAGTTATGTTTTAGATATGTCAAGCTAAAGCTTAGCTTCTGGGTGTACTTAAGTGTATGCTTGTATGACAGATGTAGTATCCATAATAGTAGTGATTTTGTAGTTTTCAAGCCATAATAGTAGAAGTATTGCAGTGCTCAAGTGATGCATATTATAATATGCTTCATCAGAAATTATTTTAGTTTTTTAATAAGTGAACCATTACCATTAATATAGCCTTGCTCAGTAACTCTGCTTGCATGCTATCTCCTGAGAACTTGCTGGAAAAAATGCTATGGTTTTACATAGTTTTGTTTTTCATTAAAAGACAATGAACTATGATTAACTGATTTTTCTCTGCTTTATGCCAGATATTGGCCAAGGGTTTTATTCATAAACTTTGTCACTTTTACTTCTTCATTTTTCATAAATAAACTGTAAGACTGATATGGTTTTAGAAACAGCAACTCAAAATCAAGGAAGTGTAGTTGCTAACAAAATGTCACATAATTTTAAGTGTTGGGGCCAATATTTTATCATTATTCTGTGTGACTCTTTTCTTTATTTGTACCTAACTTATAATAATATAATAAGTATTCTGATATCTCTTAGAACCCCTGAACAGTTTTATTAGTATATACAAAATAGTAAATTCTATTTCATAGAAATTATTTTATCCTCTTATTTAACAACGTATTTATTTCTTCATAAGTAAAAAAATACAGTTTAACAGTTTTTAAAATTAAATACCTTACAGAAAGACAGACAGACAGTAACACACACATACAAACACAAACACACACAGGTGTGAGGGGAGACTCTTTATATGTAGTCAGTGTTATTGCAGACTAAAATTTTGTACTCCTTGCCTCGGAACAAGAGTTGAAATATTGGCTTGACTTTATGTCTAAGTCAGTTTTGCATGTTATAGTTTAAAGATGACTGGAGATATGACACAATACATAACCTTTCAATCAGTAGAGTGCAAAACAATAATCATAAGAAACCTGAATCAACACAATAGTGTGCAGAAAATTAGAGATAGAAAATAGAAAGGAAGGGAAATCAGAAGGACAATAAGGTTCCTAGAAATGAATTCAAATCAGTCTAAGACAGAAAAGAAGATAAAAATTGCTCTTATGTCCAATAGGCTATGTACTGAGGAGCTTGGGAGAACAACTGAATTTTTGGAAAATCATAAAATCACCTTGATTGTAGCAGAACAGCAGGTGGGGATAATCATTGATGAGAACTCCAAGAATCTGTCATGTGCAGAACTCTGGTAAAATTTCTATAATTTTTCCCTTTGACAAAGCCTCTATTTCCTCAATTTAGAGAGTTCCACCAATGCATTGCCTTGTCCTTTGCTTCCCAAGCTTCTCACAGTGTTATGTATTAGTCTAACATCTACCTTCAATGCTAACTTCCAGGCCTGCCAAGGCAGAGACTCTTCCTGTTTGTTGTGTTGCCAATGCAGCCATGAGATTCAAAGAAGGCATTGATAAGCGATTTCTGAATGATTAAAAGAATGTAACTAACTTGATCAGGTCAAGGAATACAAGCCATCCAAATTCTCTGTCTTGGTTGTGCCTGAGAACCTGCTAATTAGAGCGGTAGAGTCCATTGCACTTGGAAGTGGACTTTCTGGAAATGTATCTGCAATTTTAATTAGAGCTTGACCCCTATTAGGTATGCAACATTTAGCACATTTGTCAAAAGGAGATAAATTGAGTATGTAGCTTTGAGAAGCAAGCAGGAAAGTGTGCAGTTCTGCTGTCAGAATGGTAGTGGAAAGTTGGATTCCTGGGGTTTTCTTTTCGCTTAGAATTAGTCCCATAGTGCCTTTCAGGGTTTGTGATTCTGTTTGTAAAGTTTGTTGTAACACCTATACTTCCTTAAGGCAAGGATTATATCCTCAGAGATCTGCATATTTAGTTTTTAAAACCCTAACAGTGTTGCTGTTCTTCTGCCTAGCCCTGGAAAACACACTGCATATTTTCTTGAAAAAATGAGACACAGACACCATCCACTTGTAATTGCCTTTTTGTTTGGGAGTATGCAAGAGTGGTATTAGATTAGAGTCGACTTTGGGGTGTGTTTTAATTCCCTCCTAGAGTGTTGGCATGAGTTTATATCAGATGCTCTCTCCGGTGCAGAACAAGAAAGACTCTCACAAAAGTATCAGAATGAAAAACTGAGTGTTAGTTTTCCAAAGTAAACACTGTCCTGAGATCGATATGTAAGGGTTTCAAACTTGTCAACTATTCTTTTTTGGACAGGGCTTTTCACTGATCAAAGAGTGCTTTTATACAGGAAAAAGATATGGCTACATCTAATTTAGCATATGTAGACAACTGTGAAATATAAATGGTACCAAACTTGAATAAAATGTTTGAATCACAGAATTTATTAAATGAAGAACATAAAGAGAATAAACAGAACAACTATCTCCACTTTTTTATGAGAGAGAAGAGGGAAGTAATTTTTAAGGAAATGCATTGTGTAAACAGCTTTAGGTTCAGAGCTGTTTGTATTTAAGAACATAAAATTTAACCATAGAAATAAAATTCTATAGCCCAGCATTTCTTAATTACTAAAGGATATTAGCTTTTGTTCGGTACTGTTCTGCTTATTAATGTCATCATTATATATTTCAGAATATCTTTTAATCACTGCATTAATTTTACGTGGTTTGTTTTGATAATTTGTTTTTTGATCCTGGCTATAATAGCTTATTATTATTATGGAAGAGAGAATTCAGAGGAAGAAGTGATGGTAGGCAGAGGGGTTTTTGGTCTCTGAATTCATCAGCATTGCTGGGTATTTGTGTTGTTTAAACCTGAAAAGGAAATCAAGTGAATCTCTATTCCTTTCTTTCCTCATAAAAGAATGTTGGGCCAAGAGGCAAACCCACATGCCATTCAGCTCCCCTTCATCCCATTCCACTTGTTTCCCTATATGAGGAACTGATCTTATGTCAATTTGCATGTCAGTTAATAGAGAACATTAGATAGACGATGTCAAGGGAAAAATCAATGTTGAGAGATGTTTTACTTTTTTTTTTTTGTGGAAGCCCACCACCCAGCTCCAAAATAAATCACATAAATCACACACACAGAGGCTTATTCTTAGTTATAAAAGTCCAGCCTTAGCTTGGCTTGTTTCATGCCAGCTTTTTTTATGTTATCCTGAGTACCTTTTGCCTCTGGACTTTTATCTTTCTCTATATCTGAATACCTTTCTTTACTTCTTTCTTTATGGCTTGCTGTGTAGCTGGGTGGCTTGCCCCTGATGTCCTCCTCTCTTTGTTCCCTTGTTGTTCCCTTCTTTTAGGTATTTCCTCTATTTACACTCTCTGCCTGCCAGCCCTGCCTATCTATCCTTGCTCCTGCCTCACTACTGGCCGTTCATCTCTTTATTAGGACCATCAGGTGTAAGTAACACAGCTTCTCAGAGGTAAACAAATGCAGCATAAACAAAAGTGACACACCTGAAAATAATATTCTCCAACAAACGATGGCTTTAGGGACCTGTATTTTGGGAACATAGTTCTCAGTGTTTAAATTTTTTTCATAATGTTGTATGTTAAAACCATTTAAGGTTTTCTAAAAACCCAAAAGAAATGGTATAAAAAGAAAAGCATCATTTAAACATGGTAGATTTAAATGGACAAGGAGTATTTTCTTCTAGACTGCATTGGTTTTGTTAGGATTATTGTCATTGAAAGAGACTGATTTCAATGCCTCTAAAAGCTGGAGCTGGTGAATTTAAAATGGTGGGGCAGGGGGCAGAGTAAAAAGTACTGGAGGAAGCTGAAGACCACTTGTTGAAACTGCTAGACCACCAGTGTGTACTAATTGGTAGTTTGGAAAGTTGAGCTTTTGTTCTCCCATGGACTCTAGGGTCAAAGGCACTTTCTGTCTTGATGACTTATCTGTCTTGATGACTGTATTTCAAAAAAATATCATCTATTTCCAAAAGATGGACCAGGAAGTAAAAAAGAAAGTACACACGCATACTGGTCCACCTTTTGGAAATACATGACATGCCTTGCTGTATTAAAGGATCACAGAATTAGGATGGTGGATAACCAACGGTCTAAACTTCGTTTCCTTTTACTTTTTTCTAATAGTAACAAGTGAGGAAGAAAATAATTAAACAGCATCTATACAAAATTGAAAGCCTAAAGTACTCCTTCTCTGAAATGTGGTCCATGCATTTTCTTTATTTTCATTTCTCTTGAGAACTATTTCCCTCATATGTCTGTGTTGTATATAGAGGATATATTCTTCAATTATACCCTATGGCAGGATCCTCTTAAATTTTGTTTTTCATACTCATTATATTTATTTTATCATGTTTTATTTAGGTGGGGAAGTCAGTATGACAATATGAACATGTAATTTAAATAAAAGGAGCAAGTAGTTTGTTTTAAAAGGAGATCAAAGTAGAAGTTTTTGTATAATTCTATTTTACTTGTCTCATATTATTTTTAGTGTTCTCAGATTGAAGGGTCATATCCAAACTGTCATAACTACCATGTAGTAGAGGATCGATCTCTGCATACTCATGGGGCTCATGACCCTTGCACTGATTTGTTTGAGCATATCCCTACATGTATGTTTTAATTTCCCCTGCCTTTTTGCTCAATACCCAGTGCCTAATCTCATGTTTTGTTTTTCTAATGAGATATGGGATTCTCAACAACCTAATTATGCTAACTCTAAAAATGATTTTCACAGAGGTCAAGTTTTATACACAAAGAGTTTTTTTTTTTTATTGAAAAAAAAATTTTCCCACTTCCTACACAAAGAGTTTTTGAGGAAGTCTAATTGATCACAATCTGATGGGTTTCAAGTTATGATTCTGAGTCAGTAAAACTTCCAATTTTATAAACATTGCCTCAAAGCTGTTTTCATTCCTTTTACCCTTTAAGACCATTCTTTGTGATTTTATGGTTTTGCCATGGAAAGAAATGAAGCGATAGTGCTGGGAAAGTACTCTATTTAAATTGTCTGTATCATAATTTGACTACAGTTTGAAAAATTGTGGTATCTATTTCTGGGTTGATCATATGTAGAAAATGAAAGTATTTCCAAAGGACTAGGTGCTTTATGAATTGTTTCCATACTTTATCAAAGAAGCTACGCAAGAAACTTCATTTATTTACTACTCTGTTTTTAAGATATGATCTCACTCTGTCGCCCAACTGTGTCTGGAATCCATCTAGTAGCTCAGGCTTATTATAAAATTTACTTCATTCATCCTCCTACCCTAGCATCCCAACTGTTGCTATTATACATGCAAGCTACCACACATCTGGAAACACTTTACTTAATATTCTTTTAATTTTATATTTCTTTGTCTCAAGTAGCATAATTTATGGTATATACTTATATTCTCAAAATAACTACAATTATGTAACACATGTCTATGTTCCTGTTTTATTTAACATGCGACATATGTGCACACATTCTTACATTCTTGGTACTTTTGTGATGTGTGGAAACAGTTCTTTCACATAGAGAGAAGACCCACTTGCTGTCTCTTCTTACCTATGTGCCTTGTGTGCAAGCTCTTCACACAAGAAAACTATTTCTAAGCACAACTCCTTCCTTTGCTCATTTCCATTGCATATTTATTTTGTGGTTTCTGTATCAGGCTGTAGAAGCTGTTAGGAGCAAGGTCACTTCAAGTTTCAATAACTTATCACGACTATAGTATCAGACACTGTGGTATGCTTCTCTCAGATCATGTGCTGGAACATGAAATTATGTATTCTATAGAGTGGGTTATTTCAGCCCAAGCTACCAGCAGTTTTTAATTTCTGCCATGTTAGTACTCAGAAGAAAAGAAAGAAAACAGAGAACACTTTTCAAGGGAACTCCTTCTCTTCTTTCTCTTTTAATTGGTTCTTCTTTAAGGGCAAAGTTGAGAAAGATTGTCAGTGATCTGCAACCTCAGAGGCAGGATGGTTTTCAAGTTGATTCTTACCTTTAAGCATGTGATATTGTTCGACTCTTCTGAAGAAACTAAACCCAACACATGTGGTAGCAATGGGGCTTACCCTCAACAAGAAGAATTATTAAAGTTCCTCACTTGGTATACGCTAATTAGTTGGTCAAGTTGATGCTTCTTTCTGTCCGTTTCGCTTGTCAGATTGTTGAAGGAGGAGTTTGCTGTATTCATTCAATTTGTTGACTCTTTATCGGTGGCTCATTTAGTTTTAAGGTGGCAAAATTATATTAGAGTTTTTAATTATCTCATCAGGAAAAAGTACAATAGGATGCAAATTAATTGTGGCTGGGATTTGACTCATCAGTAAAATTTGCTTAGGGACATAAATATTGTTTGGTTATGATTTGGCAGAAGCACGAATTTTACATTAACTTAGAAAATGTTACTCCCTCACCATGTGTTAAAGATTTTAAACTCTTAGTGTAAAAATTCAGTGTCCTTTTACTCAGTTCAATGTTTTGCTGTCAATTATTTATTACTGGCCTAACATGAAAAATTTACGATTTCATGTAGGTGTAAAACACAGGACATAAATAGAAAAGTAGATTAGGAACATGTCTCCATTATTTTCCTGTTTTTGGTTAAAACACAATGAAAAAAGACACTATTTTTTTAAAAAGGGGGGGAGGTTTAATTTGGGCTACTGATTTCAGAGAGCATAGTCCATGGTGGAAGAGCAAAGGTATGGTAGCAGGAAGAGCTGAGAGCTGATCCGAAAGCCGGAGGCAGAGAGAGACAGCTGGGAATGGTGTGGACTTTGAAACCTCAGAAACCCCAGGGACAAAATTTTAACAATGCCATGTCTCTTAAACCTTTCTAAACAGAACCACCAGTTGAGAGCTAAGTTTTCAAACATATAATCCTATTGGTGCCATCCTCATTCAATCCACCACAGAATTAGGTACGTTTGAATGCTTGAAATAAAATTGCTAAGAACCTTTGAATGAAGAATTGGGACAAGAAGTTTTGTCCCAACTCTTTTAGCCACCTGTAAAGAACAAGTTGTTGGGACAGTATCCAAACACAGGAAACCCTCAATATATATAAAATATGTGTGGTCCATATGCACATTCAGATAAAGAAAACCACATTAGTTGGACAGGTGTAATTAATTGGTGAATCAGAAAGTTCTTTAATGGTACACATGATAACCATAACCTTTGTGGGCACTCTGTGTTAGTAGAGGTGGTATTGCTTAAAATGATGATAACCTGATAAATATTCAGAAATAAGATCAGGTGCCTCAAGCTGCATAAAATAAATAGGAAATGTGATAGTTAAGAGAAGCTGAAAATTATTTTAAATTCAGATTCAAGAATAAAAATAAAAGCAGGAAAATGAATAGCAAAGTACCTTGACTAAGTGTATTTCAGCTCCTTGTAAACAAATACTACCTATTCCTTTGTAAAGTTAGAAAAATATACCTTTAAATTTGATGTCAGTTTATAAATATTTTTACTTAGTGGAAGACACTTAAAAGTAACCCTGTAATCCAATAACTGATTAAAGTCAGGATTCAAAATAATAGGGACTCTTGGTTGTTATTATGAAATTATTAGGAATCAGGTAACAATTTTAAGTGGGACAATGTGATAGGAAAACAATATCTCCTAAAGATATTTGTATCTTTATATTGGAATACAGTGAATAGATTATATAATAAAGGAGAATTAGAGCTATGAGTGGAATATTAGATTACTAATGGGCTACCCTTATAATACAAAGATTATATTGATAGTCTAGTTGATTCCAATGCTATTATGGACATCAATAGGATGTAGGAGATAGCAAACATTTTAGTAACAAAGTGAAACCAGACTGAAAAGGTTAGGAAGTTAGGTTAGGTAAAGCATCTCTTCCCGATATTAAGAAAAAAAATCAAGCAATTTGTTTTATAAGCAAAATAATACTCTTACCTTTTCTAAGAAGATCCATTTCCAAAATCATAAGTATGTTAGTTTGGGCTTTCACAAATATAATTAAACAAATTCTCTCCTGAAGCTATCAGATAGAAGTCTACACTGGCTATCAGCCTGATTTTAACTTCATGAGTCTCTGAACAGAACATACTAAGTCCAGGTAGGTTTATAAAGTATACAACTACAAGATGTATCTGTGAAGTTTGAGAGACTTAATTAAATTGCTATGGTAACAGTGGCAAATGAATACATTTGACAAAATAAATTTGCTACTTTAAACTTGACAGATGTTTTCTTGAGACCAGAGATGATATTAATATGTCTGAACTGCATGTGCATACGGAATATCTATATTCAGAAATTGTTTTCCATGAGAACATGTGTTAGTGTGAGAAACTTCCTAACAACTGATCGGTCTGGCAAACCCTAGAAACACGCCCCCCCCCCACACACACAGTGTCAGCTCCTGTCATTCCTATCTGTGGCTCACCAATAATAGATAATAAGATCCTATTGCTGAAGAAACCACACATGTTGGTTGCCTGATATAAAGAAATCAAGCTATAAATTGTATTGGAAGCTTCACCTCCACTGGCTAGGTTTTATATTTTTCAGGTGGTGCTTTGGAGGCTGCTGGAAAAGAAAAGACATCAATAATTTAAGCCATCTTGAACTCTGAGTTAAAAGACCAACCTGCCAAGCAGGTGGTATCCACTGGCACAATAGTGGCACTACAGTTATGGAGGAAACAGTGGATCTCTGATTTGATTCAAGTGTTAGTGCTTGAACTAAACAAACAAACATACAAAATAAAGGACTATATGTTTTAATGGGGTACTGAATGCTATTGTTTGACCATATTGGTGTGTCAAACTACTTTCTAAGTATCAAAGATTATAAACCTAGACAAATATCGTACTTTTCTTTAACCAGAGAAAGCCACTCTTTCTAGTGAACGTAGTAAGTTCAGTCATGCTGTGCAAGGTGCTGAGAATGAATTATGGAAGAGTGTTCATCGTTTAAAGATCTTTATTTGCATTATGTTCTCTAATGCTCTCTACATCTCAGGGAACATTGATGGAGTAAATTTTGAAAGAAAGATTGGGAGAAAGGCTGAGATTGGGACCTTCGCAATTACAAATTCAAAGCAGTTATAGATGGCTGCACAGAGACTTCATAAGAATGATTCTGTCACAGTCAACCATAGATGGAGGAAGATATGAGGGGCTCAATGACTTCCTCTTAAAGGTTCAGGAGGAGAAGGAGTCGTTACTTTTGTTTGTATACTCACCGGTGACACCACCAGGCTCCATGATTTGTTCCAACTCAGTGTTTCCACAGATGTCCCTTATTAAACTAAATAGGTAACAAAATAAGACCAAGATTCATGAATCTGGGAAAGAAAGCAAACTACTGTGGGTAAAGATGTAAGAGAATATTAATTCTGGTTGAGACTGAAGTAAAGGCAAGTGAGAGAGGAAAAGTTAATCATAATATATTATGTTTATGAACATGTATGAAATTTTCAAAAAACAAAATTGATAAAAGAAATTAATATAAGATTGTATTATTTGAAATATGCGATTAATGTGCTTGTTTTACTTTTAATACATACATATACATGTAATGTATACATATGTCGAAATACAGTCTACATTTCTTAAAGGCTTTTAATGACTGCATTATCTTGACATCAGAACTTTAGAAACCAGTAGCCTTATTAGTCTTCAAAAGGAGATCCATGAGGAGAGATCCCACTGTCTAGATCTTTATGAAGATGATGAGTCCTTTTATTTGTATGACAAACATTTTGAGAATGGACAAAGGGACAGATAATACTTTGAAAAAATAGATGAGGGCTTTTTTTTTCTTTTTTTTTTTATTCTTTTTTTAATTAAGATTCTGCCTCCTCCCCGTTTCCCATTTCCCTCCCCCTCCTCCCACACATCGCCCCTCCCCCCACTCCCCTCCCCCTCTCCCCACTCCTCTCCACCTCCCCCCACTCCATTCCCCCTCCCTCTAGGTACTGAAGAGCAGTCCAAATTCCCTGCCCTGCGGGAAGTCCAAGGTCCTCCCACTTCTATCTAGGTCCTGGAAGGTGAGCATCCAAACAGGCTAAGCTCCCACAAAGTCAGTTCATGTATTAGAATCGAAACCTAGTGCCATTGTCCTTGGCTTCTCATCAGCCTTCATTGTCCGCCATGTTCAGAGAGTTCGGTTTCATCCCATGCTTATTTAGTCCCAGTCCAGCTGGCCTTGGTGGGCTCCCAATAGATCAGTTCCACTGTCACAGTGGGTGGGTGCACCCCTCGTGGTCCTGCCTTCCTTGCTCACGTTCTCCCTCCTTTTGCTCCTCATTTGGACCTTAAGAGCTCAGTCCGTTGCTCCAATTTGGCTTTATTTTTAATTTGAGCTTTCAAGTTACTGAAGTAACATTGTGAAAATGTTTATGTTTTTTTTTTTTTTTTTTTTTTTTTTTTCCGAGACAGGGTTTCTCTGTGGCTTTGGAGCCTGTCCTGGGAAAATGTTTATGTTAAACCAGAAGGAACTAAAGCTATCTTCATAGTTTACATTAAGTTTACCTATCTAATATTCTCAACTTCTTTGCCATAAGCAGTAATGATTTTAGAACATTGTAAGATGAGTTATAGAAAAAGTTTTCTTGTACCTTTGTTTTGTAAATAATAAAACTGATATTTGAAGAATGACAACACCCTGCTTGTTAAAACAGAATTATGTTATCTTCCCATAAGTGTATGTTTTTCTCTCTAGTATGTCTGTCTTGATATCATGGTGGACTATACCATAAAAATTTTAATGCTTTTATCAACTCATAAAATAAAATGTTTTACTAACTTCCTTAAGACTTCAAGCAAGCATGATTCCTCTCCTCTCTGATTGTATTTCTATAATGATATATGGTGTAATTAAATTTTCTAGAATTTGTAAGTTGAAAAAAATTAGTTACAAAAATTAAAATATATTATAGAAATAATACTTATCATTATACAATTACTAGCATATTTTACAATTACTATAATTATAAAATGTTTGTTCTGTGTATTTCTATTCTTTTTTTAAAAGGGAAATATGGTATTTTCTTGAAAAGTGATATAACTCTACCCTATGCCAGTTTAGAAAGTCCCTTGGGGAGTTGGAGATTCATTGTAAAAGATTAAAAGGGTCACAACATAGTGAATTGTTGGAAGATCAGTTTGGTTGGTGTTTGATATCCTAACATAGTTCATGGCATATTTTGCTCCTGTGAAAATATGTGAGTGATAAATACATGAGTAATATAATATTTAATGGGGATTTTCATTCTCTCTAAACTCAGGAGATTACATTATATATTTTTTTATCAAGGATACTAAATTTTTTCTCTTATTGTTTTTTTCTATACAATTTTGTGTTTTCCCATTGTGCATATTTTTTTTCTAATCTTCCCATTTCAAGAAAACACATGCATAAAATTGACTTAAAGTAATACAGTAGCATTTCCCATCTTTCATATGCCTGTACATTAGTACTTAGAGATAAGTAATATTTATCTCTACGCCTAAGATTAATGGACTACTGCCATAAATATTACAGGGACAGCAAGTAGTCAAAATCACTGAAGTTTTCTGCCCATGGCTTGAACACCTACATGTTGATGACAGTCAAGCTCATATCAACCACGATCAGAGGCTGTGACCTATTCACCTACAGTGCTTGTTGAGTCTTTGGGAAGTAAGGGATGTATGTATCATTTGGATCAAATCATCCCTACATAGATGACTATAAAGTCAAAAATACAGAAATGATAAGAAGAGAGAAGGAATGAAATCATACCTGAAATTTGAAGAATAGTCAATATACATAAACACTTCTTAAATCAAGAATACCATGATAGAAAAACATAATAAATAAAGTTACTGTCATCTGCACAATTAGCGAAGTGAGATGATGCATGTTTTCTTGTAAATATTGCTTGGTTAGACCCTTTGTGGTTTTGACAAACTAGAAAGGAATATGGATTTTCTTTTTGTTCTTAGAAGTGAATTCCTCAGTCATTAGTCACAGTTTGACAAGAATAAATTTTGTATGAATCATTTTACCCTTATTTTATTGACTAAGATGTGCTCTGACTTGTCAACCATCATCCCCTGTCATTATTCTGCAGTTTTTCTATTTTAGACAATCCAGAAAATTTCTGGGCTCTCAACAATCTTTATTAAAAACAAAAAAGCAATAATAATTTAAAGGTTATGCCTATTTTATTGCCCTTTTGAAATATGGTAAATGTCCTTTTGCAAGTAACTAAAAAAAATTAGGGAAGAATATAACACTTACCTAAACTATTCCTTCAGGATTCAATCATATATATTAAAATATATTTCATTTTATTAGCTATTTTTAATATCATTAGTAACAGTCAATGAATCAAAGATATTAATCATAAATTGGTCTCTAGGTTAATAACAAGTATATCAAAATATGGTTAAAAATAAGGTCATTAAAGTTCATAATGTGTGTGGCGTGGCATGCATATATATATATATATATATATATATATATATATATATATATATATGTATATAATGATAGCAAAACCAAAGAGGATTAATTACATCTCACTCTGGGAATTTTGACACATATTTGCAAAAATCATTTCATCGTAATTCTTGTAAGTAGTACTGCTCAGAAACAAAAGGCTAACTGAACTCAAATCTGATTATTCAGATGGGCTGTTGAGGATTAGTAGGAAGGAGATTGTTTGTGGCAGTCAGAAGACAAATCAGACATATTACTACGGGGCCTTCAGGTTCTCCTCTTTTGTTCCTTACGTTAATGAGCACTATAATCCAGATGACAGAACGTGCCACTACAGCCTCCTGTCCATCAACTTCCTATACCAACCCACAAACTCCACTTCCCATCCTGGAGAAAGACTTGCAGATTGAAACCTGAAATAACTGGGGGAGCCATCTGAGCTCCAGGTCCCATATTTGTTCTTTCTACTGCTCTCCCTGTTTCCAGTGAACACAGACAGATAACTCGTATTGATAAGTGGACATTAGACTGGGAACCCTGTCTAGAAACCACCCTACTACTGAGGTCTCAGAGAAGTTCTTCACCTGAATCAGAATATAAAGATGGTTTCTCGTTATCTAATTGCAAGTAGTAAGTGAAGTTAAAGGGAAATTTAGTTCATTCAAATAATAGTGAAGAATTTTAATTGACATTTAAATAAACCAGCATAGGACCTTTAAGGAAGCATTACAACACATTGAGAGGAGTTTTTTTTTTTTTCCTGCATATTTCCAAAGGCACTTTTAAATTTACATTTTATTTAATTGCTTGGTATGGATTTCTATTAAGTAACAAAACAAGTTAAGAAAGGTGTATGCAAAATAAAGATCGGAAAAATAAATAAAGTTGAGTGAAAACTTTTAACAGTGATTGGTGACCAGATCTGGAATGGCAGAAAATTGACTCCAGGATGTTGTTGATAAACTTAAAATGTGAACAAAAGACACAGAAGATGTTGGGACTAATGAATCCTGGCCTTCAACTGGATGTTGGGATTAATGAATCCTGACCTTCAGTTTCTCTTCCCTCCTAGAACCTTCTAATTAAAGTTACTAGAAGCTGTGCCTAGCTTAGAGGATCAGAGGATGGGATTTTCACCTGTTGGCTATTGACTGCAGTGTATTTAAGTCTACATGGTGCTAATAAAGAGGGGCTTTGGTATCAGTGTTTAAAGGTCTGTGTGTCGGTCTGTCTCTGCAACTGTGTTCTCCAGCCCCATGCCCAAAGCTCGAGAACTGGGGTCTAGCGCATACAGCGCAGACCAGGGCCGCGTTGCGCGGCAAGAAGGCAGAAGATGAAAACACAGACAGAAGTTAATGTTGACATAACTCAAGGTTTGTCTCAAATAAGAAAAATCACACTGCAGGAAAATCCAATCAGGAGCATTTACTAAAAAACATACCTAATAGCTAGGGAATGCCTTGCGTATCCATATCTTACTCATTCCAAAATAATAGCTAAATACAAGAAAGAAAATATTTCTGAATCATCTTTGACTAATTCTTGTAAGTTTTAGGGAACCCAGTCCCCAATGGATACATATGCATCCCAGTTCCTTTACAAACATTGTGGTAACATTGTGGAAGAAGGTGACAAAAAGCTCCCAAGACTCGAAATACTTGGGAGTCTTTTGTAAAATTATCACGGCTAGAAACGGTGGCATAAACAAGATTGGAACTATTACAATATTAATGGACATGCTAACAGAGAAAAGGAAAAATTTGGGGGTTCATAGATTAAAAACTACAGGCAACTAATGACTGCTAGGAGGAGAATTAGCCTCTCCCAGGGATGAGCCCTCTTCTTGATTGTCCAATGCAGAGTAGTCAGCCCTGAAACCATTTATGCATATATATATATACTCAATATGTTGTATTTATATATTAATATATATGCACATATATAACAACCAATAAAATAAAAAGAGGCTAAAAACTTAAATGTGTGGGAGGAGAGACAGGAGTGGTAATCCATACACAGAAAGACAAATATAATATCTATTCATTCATAAGTGGCTTTTAGATGTAAAGCAAAGAAAAAACAGCCTACAGTCTACAACTCCAGAGAATCTAGACAACAAAAAGAACCCTAAGAGATATACATAGATAAACATAGGAAGGAGAAAAAGACAATATCTCCTGAGTAAATTGGGAGCATGGGGGTCACGAGAGAGAATAGAAGGGGAAAGGGGAGGAAGGGAGAGGAAGGAGAAAATATATAAACACAATAAAAAATAACAAAATAGAAAACAACATGTCATTAATGACAAGAGAAAACCTGATGAGTATTATTTTATAGAGAGAAATGACATAACATACATACAAGCCTGAAGAATACTGAAAAAAACAGTCAGAAGAATTACAGAATTTCAGCAAACTTAAAAGATAAAAGTATCATACAAAAGTGAAGAGTATTTCTCCATGCTAACATTGAAGTGTCTGAAACAGAAGCTGGGGAGGCTCTCATTTTCAGCACTACCAGACATAATAAATTACATGGGAATCATTTTAGCTATACCAAAGCCTCAAAAATAAAAACATGATGGCGGAAATAACCAAAGGAAAGAATAAATGAAAAATAACGTGTTTATGTTGAAAATACACCAGCAAAGTATCCACGTGTTATGATTTTCAATTTCAGGAAGTCTCTAACACCCCAGTGATTATTTCAAAGAGATAGGAGAATACATTGCTGAAATCGTATCACACCAAACCTACAGCAAGTTTGCATACACAGAACAGAGGTAGAAGTATCACATTTTCTAATTTCAAATGTGTAGACAGAAGTTTCTGTCCTGCCCCATCCCTCATTCATTCAGTCCCAAAAAAACACACAGAGACTTCTATTACTTATAAACTTTGGCTTATTAGCTTAGACTTATTATTAACTAGCTCTTACAACTTAAATTAACCCATAATTCTTCTCTATGTTTAGCCATGTGTCTTGGTTCCTTTTTTATCAGTGAGGCTTTCTCATCTTGCTTCCTCTGCGTCTGATTGATGACTGCATTTTTGCCTTTCCTCTTCCCAGAATTCTCTTAGTCTGGTCACCCCACCTATACTTCCTGCCTAACTACTGGCCAATCAGTGGCCAATCAGTGTTTTATTAAACTAATATGAATGACAAATCTTTACAGTGTACAAGAGCTTTGTTCCACAGCACAAGTGATATTACCAAGTTATTATGATAAAAACAATAAGCTAAATGGGTAAAACCAGACACAGAAAACTGTAACCGTATAGAAACAAAACTTCACATGTATCAAATAGTGTTTAAGAAAGGAACCAAGGATATTCTGTGAAAGATATTCTCTTCAGTGAAAATTGTAAATCATATAACCACATACAAAATTAAGTGAATTTTTATTTTGTAGCATACATAAATAACACAATGGATTAAAATTTTGAACTCGAAGATTCAGATCATAAAACCCCTAGAATAAAGCAGCAAAGAGCACTATAAACCTGGCTGTGGCAGTGATTCCATGTCTGTGGTACTCAGCTGTGGTAGTGCATGCTGGTAGGACATGCTGAAGAAGCAAATGCAGGAGGTCCCCAAAGTTCCAAGTTGGACTGGATTTATGCAGGCTTGGTCACATATGCAGATCTTTAATCTCAGCACTTTGGTTGCAGAGGCTGGCATATCTCTGAGAGCTAAGTCGGCATAGCAAGTTCTAGGATAGTCAGGGCTGCATAGAGATATTCTGTATCAAAAACAAGCAAACAAACATTCAGCAGCATTAGTAACACAGGAAAACAAACAAAAACAGGTCTATAATGGCTCAGGAATTAAGCACAGTATCACTCACATTATAGCTCACAGTTGCCTAAAACTCTAGTTCCAGGGGACTTGACACCTTTTTCTGTCCTCTATAGGTATTGCACCCATGTGGTACACTTATACATGAAGGCAAAATATTTAAGTACATGCACTAAATAAATCTTAAGTGAAAAATATAGGTAACTAAGGGAAAAATAAGCTAATGGCACTATATAGGTCAAGGTCAAATTCATTAACAGCAGAAGAAATAGTAAATTAAATGCAAAGGCACCCAGTAGTGGGAGGAAAGAATATGTAAGCAATGAATGTGAAGACACACACCCATTTAACCTCATGTCTCTGCTATTTTTTGTAAAGAGAATATTATGTGCATGTTATGGCGTACTTTGTGACACTTCAATACATGTATCAATATCAGAGTAATAAGTAATAATCTCTTCCTACAGTAGTTATTTCTGTGCCAGAAAAATTATATAATAATTTTAGATTATTTTAGTGACTTTGGGATATAACATAAATCAGTTGAAAAAAGGAAAAGCAGAAGTAATGCCTCTATGTGAAATATGTTTTTCAACTTCTCTCCTGCCCCTACTTTCTTATCTTTTATAGCATCCAGTGATCATTCTCTTAGTACATTGTATAAGATTGACTTATTAGCTACCGCAAGTGAATGAGAATGTGTGCTTCATGATCACTTGCTATTGCTTCCAATATGCATATTGTAAATGATGAAATTTCATTCCTTCTAGGACTGAAAAAAATACTATATTGTGTGTACACACCGCATCTTCTTTACTATTACCTAAGTAGTAAACAACTGGATTGATTTCATATTTAAACTATTGTGGGTAGTGCTGAAAGACACGGGACTAAAAGTACCTGTTTGGTCTTATGATTTCCTTTCTTGGCTGTGTGCCCAGTACTAGAATTGGTACATCATATGGGAATTATACCTTGGGATGTGTTTTATGCTTTTTTTTTCTTTAAGGACGTCCTATACCATTTTCCAAAATGGCTGCATTCATTTACATCTCAACAGCAATATGTGTAAAACTTCTTTCTTCATTAACATTTGGTTGTGTGAGTGTGTGTGTGTGTGTGTGATAACATCTTTTCAGATTTCATTATTTCATTCAAACTGGGGTGAGAGTTTTTCATTGTGATTTGGATTTGCGTTTTCCTAATGCTTTGAAAAAGTGATCATTTCTTTTTTTTTTTTTTTTTTTTTGGTTTTTTCGAGACAGGGTTTCTCTGTAGTTTTGGAGCCTGTCCTGGAACTAGCTCTTGTAGACCAGGCTGGTCTCGAACTCACAGAGATTCGCCTGCCTCTGCCTCCCGAGTGCTGGGATTAAAGGCGTGCGCCACCACCGCCCGGCTGTGATCATTTCTTTCATGAGTTAAACTTTAACTTTGCAAACAGGAATTTGGAAGTCTTATATCTCCACTCCCACTAAGAATCACTTTGACTATTTAAGTATGTGTTTTCTTTAGAATTTTAGACATATTTTTCTGAAGCTGCAAATAAAAGAATTGATATTTTGTTGGTGTTATAATGAATCTATACATTGCTTTAGCTGATCAAATCATTCATCTCCATTAATTCTTTCAAACTGTGACACAGAACGTCTTTCATTCACTCTGTCATTTAGCAGTGTCTTTCAATTATGATTATAGAGATATTTTACATTTTGGTTAAACATGTTACTAAGTATTCTATTCTAGGTATTGTAACATAGATTCCATTTTTTTGTTTATTTTTCTGAGTTCAATACTGCTATATATATGTTGCAAGTTTTTCTTTACATGGTCATTCTGTATTTTCTATGTCACTAGATTTATTTTTGAATTGCAGCTGCATTTTTAGGCAAAAATAAGGTTTTTGTATGTACAACATTATTAAAATTAGAGTAAAAATTACTTCATCATGACAGTTTAGATGTCCTTTTTTCCTTTCATTTTTTCTTGCTAAGAATTTCAACATGTTAATAAAGAAAATTGGTAAAGACAGACATTTATTTATTTATTTATTTATTTATTCTTACTCTTAGAGGAAATTCTTTAGCTTCTCACTTTTCTCGCTTAGAATGGTATTGACTGTGAGTCTTACACACACACACACACACACACCTATTTTGTAATTTGACATGTGTTTCTGCTATAGCAGACTTGTTAAGAAATTTTATTATGAAGAAATATTGGTACTTATAAAACGCAATTTCTTATCCGGTGAGAATGTATAAACAGAGTCTCTTTGTCAATTAGTCATCCCATAACACTTGCTAACATCAATAAATTTGTAACAAAACTTAACATTGGTCTAGTTTTCTCCCAAATACTCAGATTTTCATTGTGTTGTCAAATTCTTAAAATAATGCCCAAGAGATTATCTGTTGTTCTGGTGACAAGATAATATAGAGAGCATGGTGTTATCCCATAAATTTTCCTCAATGCCTCTGAGCTGTAAAAACTGGGTTTACTATGCTTTGTGGTGGTTTGAACCTTTGCTGGGAGGACATGATAAACAGTGCTGAGAACAATGAAGACGTAGACTCTAGCCAAGAGCCTCCCAGTAGAATCCAGAAGCTAGATTACAGCTCTGCTAACTGTGGACATTATCAACTGGTATCTTGTCAGAACTACCAGTCTGGCCATTTATTAAACGCTGAGAAAAATGACCTGAAGAATACCTAGATTTTACTAGTCATGAACGACACTTTTTGCTGATACTAAGATGTCATGCCTACTGATAGAATCGTCTATTTCAATTCCCAAATGAATTGTTGGTGTGAACAGGGCAGTTACTGAAAACATGGGCTCTGAAGTGAAAGCACCCAGATCTGAAGCTGGTCCCATCACTTTATATGTCTGTGTTTATGCCTGGCCTGCATGGCTCTCTGCTCCGTGTCTCTTAAGCAGTAGCAGAAGAGCATGGAGGAAAAGGTCTGTGAAGTTGTAGAAAATTATGTGTAAAACCCTTAGAGTACTAACTTGCATGTGGCACTTGAAAAATTTTAGTCATTATTGTTTCCTTGTTGTTAATATTACTAATAGTTCTATTGAATTCCCTTTAGACTTCAGATGTGATATTTTTGTATTTTTCTCTTTACTTTTATTTTATGTGTATGTGTGTCTTGCTTCCTTATATGCCTGTGGACCACACATGAACGGTATTTATGGAGAATATGGAAGGGAGTTCCAGACAAATGTGAGCTGTCATGGAGCTGCTAGGAACTGAAACCTGGTTTCTTCATTGGATGCTCTTACCTGTTGAGCTATATCTGTAGTCTTTTGTTTTATATTTTAATTCTATTCTATTTTGAATCAAGTCAACTTGTTTGATTTAAAATATAATATTTTTCTTAAAGGCATACCTACATATATTGTAAATATGCTTAAATTGGAAGTTTAGATTTTTATAGTATAATTAATATGAAAATGTAACAACATTCTATGCGTCTGTAGTAAATCACTTATTGAGGGAAAAAAATAGCTTCTCTATTTGATTTGGAAACTCCAGCCCTATTATTATCTGCATAGCTTTTCTTCAGATCAATCACTGTTAGTGCTAAATTCATTACTATTAATATAGGTTTATTTATGCCATTAACAAGTGCACAGATGAGGACTGTGTATTCCAGTGCATGTCTCCATTGCCTGTTCTAAGTGCTTCTTAGGTGAAGGTATAAAATCGTTAGATGCTCCTTTTTCCCTAACGTAATCAATAATTAGCTGGGAATCAAAAAAATATGACTTTCCTCCCATTTTCTTTGTCTTTTCTTCTCAGAGATACTGAAATTAGAACATGAGCATCCACATAACCACAATTTTCTTTTATTGCACTTTTTCTTATGCCAAATTTCTTAAATTTAGCAAAGACTCAGTTTGGCAAATAGTCACATAACCTTAGTGTCTTCGGCCACATAATTCTCTGTTAGAGTCTGGTAGATGAAGTGGTTTGTTTAAAAGTATTTACTCTGCAGTTATCAAGAAAGAATTTTATGAGAATTTCCTCAATATTGGATTCATATTGAAAAAGACAACTCTATCAAGGTCCATCTTGTTTGCAAATTAATATGTATCATAATCATTTTCATTATAACTGAGCCTCTAACCTTTCCTTTAATTAAGTTCTAACTTTAAAATTTTCATTTTCATTTCTGAATGTAATAACAGTTTTCAGAACAACTCGTGGAATTTGCAAAAGATCACAAAGAAAAGAATTTGATGAGCTTTCAATTATCACATCTTTTGAAAAACACTTCTTTTTTTTTATTTTTCTTGCTGATTTTTTTATTAATTAATTAATTAAATTATTAAAGATTTCTGCCTCTTCCCCGCCACCACCTCCCATTCCCTCCCCCTCCCCCAATCAAGTCTTCCTTCCTCCTCAGCCCAAAGAGCAAGCAGGTTTCTCTGCCCTGTGGGAGGTCCAAGGACCACCCACCTCCATCCAGGTCTATTAAGGTGCAGGCGGATCTCTGTGAGTTCGAGACCAGCCTGGTCTACAAGAGCTAGTTCCAGGACAGGCTCCAAAGCCACAGAGAAACCCTGTCTCGAAAAACCAAAAAAAAAAAAAAAAAAAAAAAAAAAGAAAAATATTTGAAGGAGAGTGAGCACGAGCAAGGAACTCAGGACTGCGAGGGGTGCACCCACACACTGAGGCAATGGGGATGTTCTATCGGGAACTCACCAAGGCCAGCTGGCCGGGGACTGAAAAAGCATGGGACAAAACCGGTCTCACTGAACATAATGGACAATGAGGACTACTGAGAACTGAAGAACAATGGCAATGGGTTCTTGATCCTATTGCACGTAATGGCTTTGTGGGAGCCCAGGTAGTTTGAACACTTCTTTTTTATCTTAATTTTTTTATTCATTTTACATACCAACCATAGTTCTCCCTCCCTCTCCTCCTCAGAAAGCAGAAGGCCTCCCATGGGGAGTCAACATATCCTGGAACATCAAGTTGAGGCAGGACGAAGATCTTCCCTGCTGCCTCAATGCTGAGCACGATAGGAAACGGGCCCCAAAAAGTCAGCTCATGTACAAGGGATAGATCCTGGTCCCACTTCTAGGGCTCCAAAAGACCAAGCCACACAACTGTCATGCAGAGAGCCTAGTTCAGTCCCATGCAGGCTCCCCAGCTATCATTTTATAGTCTTAACTCTCAGGAGCTTGAGACAGCTGTCTCTGTGGGTTTCCCATCATGATCTTGACAACATCCTTTGCACCTATAATCTCTACTCCTTCTCTTTGGCTGAACCCCCTAAGCTCAGCCTGATGCTTGGCTGTGATCTCTGTATGTTTCCATCAGTTACTGGGAAGGTTCTATGATGACAATTAACTTAGTCACCTATCTGATTACAGGAGAAGGCCAGTTCAAGTACCCTCTCCGCTATTGCTAGGAGTCTTAACTGGAGTGATCCTTACGGATTCCTAGGATTTTCCCTAGCACCAGGTTTCTTCCTAACCTCATAATATGACTCTTTCTATCACGATATCTCTTTCATTGTTCTCCCACTTCGTCCCTCCCCCATCTTGACCTCTTCCCCCATGTTCTCATCCCTCATGCTTTCCACTCTTCTGCCCCCACACCTCCAGCACTTATTCTTGATAACATATCTGTGACTCTCAAATAAGCAATATGTGAGTTTTATACATATGTTACTTCAAAACTCAAGATTGCTGGATTTTTAGCATATAATAAACTATTGAATCTAGCTCGTTCTAATACTTATTCAATAATTATTAATTTCCTTCAGCAATGTTTTAAATTCTGTAACTGCAGTAAGCAACAAGCAGGGCCACTCTCCTTAGGAGACTATATTGTCAGTGGGTAAAGAAAATCAGCACAGAGTATGTCAGATGGTGGAAAAGGACATGGAAAAAACAGAAAGTCAATGTCCAAGACCCAGGAATGCATGCAAGGCTGGAAGAGGTGGCGTGTAGTTACACAAAACTCTCTTCAAGGACAATGAAGGGGATGGATTTGGAATATACTGACAGGAACATGACTGCCACACTAAAGATACTGCATTTATACTAATGGGGCTGAAGCAAAGAGAACATTTGGAAACTACCAGACAGTCAGGTCAAATGGCATATTGTAGTGATATTTCATATGTTTTTTTTAATAAGTAAAGCTTGCCTGAATATCAGGACACAAAATAACCAAATCACTAGCGAGCTCTTACCTCTATGAAATCTTCAGACTGAAAGAGAATGAGTTCCTGTCTCATCCTGCCTTATATTCCCCTATAGGTCTGGGATTAAAGGCATGCACCACCACAGCTGGGCCTCTAGGGCTAACTAGTGTGGCTGCTAGGATTAAAGTGTGTGCTACCACTGCCAGGCCTGTATGGCTGATTAGTGTAGCTATTTTGTGTTCTGATCTTCAGGCAAGCTTTATTTATTAAAATACAAATGAAATATCACTACAATAAAATGAAGGGGTTACCAACTGAATCTTTGCAGTACTAGCTTCTACTATGGTCAAGAAGACAAGCAATGGAGAGTTTTGAGCAGCAGAAGAACAGAATTACATCTTAAGAGCATGTGCTGGCGGTTCATTAATATTCTAAAAATATATTTAAGGAAGTAGTATGAAAAAAGAAGAGTCAGAAATTCCAGTCATGAATCCAAGTATGGTCGGAACTGAAAATGTTTCATTGATGATGGCACTATAAAAACATTAATGCCCTTCAGAAGAATGACATCTCTGGTGGGTATTTTACACAAACAGACATTGACATGGCTTTGACATGCTGAATGTTTATTAGGATGCCACTTGTGAGGTGGGGAAGGAGAAAACAGAATGAAGAAAGAAACTGAAGTTCAAAATATCCTTACATAGTCTCTAAACTGAGTTTAAACATACCTGATTTCTCAGCAACGTGGTGCTATCAGTAACTGAATGACAAACCCTAGAAGATGTACGAGCTGAAGTATATGTTCATAGGCTCCAGAATCAAAGAAAACAAAAAATGAGCAGTGTCACATTGGAATGATCATAATGTAAACATGTAGCTAAAATTCAGCTTTTTTTTTTTGCCAATTACTTAATGCTGTTTCTGATAGGGTAGATCCTGAGGGGTTCTTATGATTGCTGCTTCTATCTCCGTTTAAAAAACGATTGGTTAATATCCAGGAAGATGACTATATGTTTTTCTTTGGGTTCACCTTCTTATTTAGCTTCTCTAGGATCACGAATTATAGGCTCAATGTCCTTTATTTATGGTTAGAAACCAATTATGAATGAGTATATCCCACGTTCCTCTTTTTGGGTCTGGCTTACCTCACTCAGGATAGTGTTTTCTATTTCCGTCCATTTACATGCAAAATTCAAGAAGTCATTGGTTTTACTGCTGAGTAGTACTTTAAATATGTATATATTCCATACTTTCTTCATCCATTCTTCCATTGAAGGGTATCTAGGTTGTTTCCAGGTCCTGGCTATTACAAACAATGCTGCTATGAACATAGTTGAGCATATACTTTTGTTGTATGATAGGGCATCTCTTGGGTATATTCCCAAGAGTGGTATTGCTTGGTCTAGGGGTAGGTTGATCCCGAATTTCCTGAGAAACCGCCACACTGCTTTCCAAAGTGGTTGCACAAGTTTGCATTCCCACCAGCAATGGATGAGTGTATCCCTTACTCCACAACCTCTCCAGCAAAGGCTATCATTGGTGTTTTTTATTTTAGCCATTCTGATAGGTGTAAGATGGTATCTTAAAGTTGTCTTGGTTCGCATTTCCCTGATCGCTAAGGAAATTGAGCATGACCTAAGTGTCTTTTGGCCATTTGAACTTCTTCTGTTGAGAATTCTCTGTTCAGCTCAGTGCCCCATTTTATAATTGGGTTGATTAGCATTTTACAGTCTAGTTTCTTGAGTTCTTTATATATTTTGGAGATCAGACCTTTGTCAGTTGCGGGGTTGGTGAAGATCTTCTCCCAGTCAGTGGGTTGCCTTTTTGTCTTAGTCATCTTCCTGGATATTAACCTTCATGAGGTGATGAAAGGAGACAGAGACCCACATTGGAGCAATGGACTGAAATCCCAAGGTCCAAATCAGGAGCAGAAGGAGAGAGAGCACGAGCAAGGAACTCAGGACCACGAGGGGTGCACCCACACACTGAGACAACGGAGATGTTCTATCGGGAACTCACCAAGGTCAGCTGGCCTGGGTCTGAAAAAGCATGGGATAAAATCGGACTTGCTGAACATAGCAGACAGTGAGGACTACTGAGACCTCAAGAACAATGGCAATGGGTTTTGATCCTACTGCACATACTGGCTTTGTGGGAGCCTAGGCAGTTTGGATGCTCACCTTACTAGACCTGGATGGAGGTGGGAGGTCCTTGGACTTCCCAAAGGGCAGGGAACCCTGACTGCTCTTTGGGCTGATGAGGGAGGGGGACTTGATTGGGGGAGGGGAAGGGAAATGGGAGGCGGTGGCGGGAAGTAGGCAAAAATCTTTAATAATTAAATAAATAAAAAAAATTTTAAAAATCAATATTAGCTTTAGATTATGCCCAAGAAATTATGAGATGAGAATAAGACTGTCTGATAGTAGAGTATGAAAATAATCAGAATTTTTTTTACTGTTAAATAAAAATAATTTATTTAAGGAAAAAAAAAAACTGAAAACGATTGGTCCAGGGAGAGAGCGTCCAGTCTGAGCGCGAGCTGGAAATCGGCTCTGTGCAGTTAGACTTTCCCAGGTCATCGCATATCAATGAGCATCGCATTGGCTACCCTGCACCTTTAGTTCCAATTGCTCTAAGTAGCAGAAGCAAGCCGCCAGCATATCCCTCCACGCAGTGGGACCCCTCCCATCATCTACTGATAAGATGAGGACAGGACTTGCTCTTGTGTGTCTGCTCTAACTGAGCAGGGATTGCCTCTGAAGGTTCGTCAGTGAGGACAGCCAGGACCCAGGAGCCGCAAGACTTGGTTGCTGGGAACCTTCTCCCGCCTGGGGTGCGGAGGAAATAGCCTGTGAACAGGTCTGCTTCAAGGCTAGGACAGTGTGGGAAATACTGACATCTTTGAGTTTTCCAAGTTCAGAAAAGAGGGCAAAGCCAGGGAAACCTAAGTACAAACTTTGGGGAAAACAGAAGAGTTCAGCTGATTGAGAGAAGGAGGAGGTCTGTGAACCAGTTTAACAAACACTGGATGGGAACCCTGCGGGGGAGAACTATTTATCAGTGAGGGGTGGAGCAGAATGAAGGCTGGTGTGTGCCCTCCTACTAAAGAGCTCTGTTGCTACCTCTTAAAGTATATAATTAATAAGCAGATGAATACACAGTAATAAATGATAACACTGAAATAAAAAAAAAAGATCGCTGCTTCTAGTCAATGTATAAGGTGATGTGGGATTCCCTTCTGTATGCTGTGAATATCATTGATTAATAAAGAAACTGCTTTGGGCCTATAGCAGAGCTATAGGGGAACAGAGCTAGGTGGGGAAAATTAAACTGAATACTGAAAAAAAGAAGGGCAGAGTGAGGCAAAAGCCTTGGAGTTGCCACCAGAGACAAACGTGCTAAAACTTTGCTGGTAGATCACAACCTCGTGGTAATGCACAGATCAATGAAGATGGATTAAAATAATAGGTAAGAGGTAGCCAATGAGAAGCTAGAGCTAATGGGCCAAGCAGTGATTTAATTAATATAGTTACTGTGTGGTTATTTCAGTTCTGGGCAGCTGGGATGAACAAGCAGTCTTCTTCCAACAATAAAGTCTGGTATTTTGTGGGTGAACACATAGGTATTTTTTTTTTTTTACAAATCTCTTCTTTAATAATTGATAGCAAGTATATATAAAAACATCATGTGCTATGATGTACAAAATTAACATATCATTGGATAATGTGCTTGAATGGTAGTAGACTTAATTGCTAATGGCAATTTTCCTATTTGTGAAATTTGATGCTGAAGTACCTTGAAATTTGAAGCTCTGGCCTTTTACTTAGTCTTTCTATTTAGGATCTAATATGAACCCTTTAGAAACAGATCTGAGAGGACATAGGAAACTGAAGTTACAATAAATGGCTTCTAACTAGATGGCATAAATTTTCCTTGTCAACCCAACTTCCTTTCACGCACGTAGACATATCAACCTGAGTAGAAATAGTCCATCACATAGATTTTTATATTCAAATCCTGTGTGCAACAACCAAGCTGTATCTTGCTATCTTCATTGATGTCTAAAAACTTAGTTATTACTATTAAATCTCTTGGCTTCATAGCCAACTTGATTCTAAAATTTACATTGAGAATTAAACCATTTAGTGCTAATCTTTTTATTTTCAATTGGATTCAAATACTAAGACACCCTTTTGTTGGGGGAATGTTTGTTCTGTTTAAATGATTTTGAAGAGACAAACACAATTTGAGGTAGAAATAGCAAATGGGGACCCCCAGTCTTTTGAAAAGTTAGTGAGGAAGGACATAAACATTTCTTTTCCGGAGGGTGTTAAATAATGAGAAGTCTGCTGTCCAATGGGAATGGCAATTGACAATCTCTGAATGTTCTTTCTGACCTTAGAATCCTCTTCAGCTTGTCCCAGAACACTGATTGCTAATGACTGAACCATCTTACTTTTCTATGCCTCATTTCTCATGCTGATAAATTTCTCACTGTTCTTTTAACAAATCTGGTAGAGTAGTTGTTAATGAACCCAATCCCCACCAATTATCTTAACCTACACTCTTGTGCTGAGAAACTTTTATCACATAACATTAAAATGTTCCTATAACTCCTATGAGTTTTTTCGAAGGGAAAAATATCCACAGATAAATTAAGAACTACCCAGTCTTCTCAGGACCATGACAAGAATAAAAGGAATATCAATAAGGAATTTATTTAGCTCACATCAAATTTTATTAGTCTCTCATTATCTCATTTTAATATTTCTCCTATCTCCCAGTGTGTGCCGTTTACTTCAATTAGGCATCCCCCTGCCGGCCATGCTTTTCCTGCTCTAACTTGTGCAAATTCTACACATTCTTCTGATCACTGTTTCTCATTACATATTCTGTGGCAATTTTCAGTCTTCATTGGTCTTCCTTTATTTGAAAATCTGATAGGATTATAGCTTGCAAAAAACTACTCTGTGTTTAATGGCACACGGTTAGAAGTGTGCACAAGCATTTCAGTTGTTTTATGTTATTACCCAACATACTGTAAACTCTTAAAAGTAGAATATTGTTTCCACAAAATTCCCACTTAAAGTTTCCAGTGTGTGCCCTCTTCCTGGTCTAAGAATGAGGCTCATGAAGTGTAACTCTATGCATCTGTGAAGGGTGTGCTTCTGATCTGGTTTAAATATGTAGCTTTAGAATCAGCATATAACCTTTTATATCCTTAATCAGTTATATTTTTAAAGACTGATTACAGCTTACATTTCTCAAAGAGTAAATCTGGCCTAGATAATTTGAATCAATTATCCTGAAAGTGAAATTGACAGCCATTGTTTATTTATCCATGAAGTCAGTAAAAATTATGTTTTGGAAAAAGCTCTCACAAAAGAATGCAATTTTCTTCTTTAACTTAACCTTTAATGAATTCAGAAAAAATAGTAAAATCATTTGCTTGCTTTAAATATGATTTGATGCTCTAGCATTATAAACAGTATGAAGGCATTCATTTAGAGTTAAAACTTGGAAATGTATTACCGTACATGTTTGCAACCTACCTCTAAAAGAGCTTATTATAATAGGATTACATATATTTAAACACTAACCTTTTAATAAACATGCCTCTACAGAAGCTAAAGACATGGAGAGGATTTATACCAATATATGGATAGTATTTTCCTGAAGAAAAAGAAACAGAGAAATAAGGGCAGAGACTTACAAGAGTCATTCAACTGTATACTCTGCATTATTTACTAAGAAAAGACATGAAGCCATTATGGCAGAGTAATAGCATTCATCACTTGTCCATATTTTACAACCGATCAAATTCAGAGTTGTAAAACCCATTTCCAACTGACATCTCTACAACACAACTTTCTCAGCCAAGGTTCCAAAGATTATTACCAAAGAGGGGATGGGAAGATTATAAGAGCTACAGGAACATGAAGTTTGCTGTGAGAGGTGGCAGCCGGGTTAGGATGACTACAGAATCATGTGTTCTCTTTTCAAATGCTACAAATTTCAAGCAAAGCTGTCAAGGAAACAAATGAACCAAATCATGCCAGTGATGCACAAGAAAAGCTTCTTTCATAACTAATAAATCCACAGCATTGAAGAGAAAATGTGTGTCCAAACAGTTACAGGAAGACTGAACAAAACCCCAACCAATGTGAAAAAACAAAGATGGCCACAGTACTATAGACACATAAAAGACACTGTAGTTCCTGATTTAAATGCAAGTGCACAAGAATAATTAAAATACAATCAGGATACAGAAACACATTAAGTGGACATACATTCTAAATAGGTGGACCAAATATAAACAACATATTTTCAATAATTCTTCTAAGTATAAAAATTGCAAACAAATTAGATTCCTCTGTATACATTACAAAATATTTATATTGGGTCATTAAATAAATATTTATAAGCTATTCCTCTCACTTTTGGTTTCACTATGTAATTTATTTGCCTAGATCAAGATGATAGTGTCACATAGAAGTGAAAATTTAGATACATCTTGGGATGTGATAGCCTGCATGTATAAGAGCCAAATATACATGTGTGAATACATATGTGCATAGGTATTATATACACACCAAAATTGAGCCTATCCACCTATCTCTTACATGTCAGGCAGGATCTTAGTGGCAAAAAGCTTAAAAATGTATTTTAAAGAAAATAAAACTACTAGCTTGGGATTTGCTTTTCAGAAGCATTTAGATGAGATTCTTAGTGAATCAAGAAATACTTTTGTCGGGCAGTGATGGCACACGCCTTTAATCCCAGCACTCGGGAGGCAGAGGCAGGCGGATCAATGTGAGTTTGAGACCAGCCTGGTATACAAGAGCTAGTTCCAGGACAGGCTCCAAAACCAGAGAGAAACCCTGTCTCAAAAAAAAAAAACAAAAACAAAACAAAACAAGAAATACTTTTGTTAATTTCAATTATTAAATTTAAGGTAAGGAATAAATTTAATAATCATGAAATTAATATATTCAAGGTAAATCACAAGTAACAGTAAAAACTGTTGTGTCTTAGAGATATGGATCACCCTTCACCAAGGTCAAGGACCCAAAAGAAGAAGACATTTAACTTTCTGTTTTCTTATAATTGGGAGCTAGATTATTCAAAGTTTGAAATAACTAATACAAAGGAATTTTTGTATATAGCAATAGAGTTAATTCATTTCTTATGGATAACAAAACTATAGCAATAATGATGTTTTAAAAACAACTAGACTACATACCCCCAAATTTTACCTTGCTATTTTATATGCTTGTTTTCTTTTGCTTAGTTTTCTGTGCTCTCTTTCTATTCATTCTTTGGCCCATTGTTAACAAGTTAATTTTGGTCTATGATTCCTGTGAATTTATATGATACGTATACTCCCAGTGTTTCATTCCTGATTACTTACATTTTGTTGCTAAGATTTTTTAAAGCTGGTAGAATTTAGCTAATGGAATGATTGGCAGTATGTATCATTGAGAAAAACATAAGGTTAAGTGATATTGAGACTGAAGTAAGCCAAAAAGAAAAAAAAGAAAAGAGCATAATATCAGTGTGAAATAGCTTATGATTCCCAACTCACCATCTGTTCATCACCATCAAAGCAATGACCATCAGAACCAGAGGAGGCAAATATCTATGCTTCTCATATAGCAGTGTTTTTAAACCATCATTATCATTAAGAAAAAACACCATGAAATTATCTATATGGCTGACTCAATGAAGCATGATTAATTTCAGATTGAGGTCAAGATAAGAATCAGTGGCTGGCTGCTTTGCTTTTCAGATCTTCAGGTTGAACCCCAATATCTGTCCCTGAGCTTTTATTAATCATGCTTAAATTCAATGCATAAATCATGCCTCATGGGAATAGGCAAACAAAATATTGTGGTAAATTTCAGAGCAAAATAGCCTATATAATTTGAGCAAGTCAAATGAAGACTGTGAAAGTTGAAAAGACAATACTAAAAAGAAAATATACAGATCTTACTCAAATTTAATGAAGTTTTTATCCTTTGGAAAATGTCATACATGTTTAAGGGGTATATAGATTATAACCCCTACAGCTCCAACTCTGTCCTTTCAAACATAGCCCAGTCCTTAAACATATCTCCCTCCCAACATCATGTGTTATTTTTAAATATTATTTTTAATAATCCACTGAATCTAATTAGTGCTGCTTACTATGTGCCTGACTGTGGGGTACACCGGCTGTGGCCTGGGGCAATCAACTAATGTCAACCTTTTCAATAAAACAAAGTGTCTTCTCTTCATTTAGCAAAGAACAACTGTCAATAGTACCTCAGTTAGTTGAACTTCAGATGCCCTTCCTCTCTCCATGATCTATGCAGTCTTCTTAAAGTAACTACAACTTCTGTGTGTCATGTGTGTTACAGAGATATGGCTTTCTGCAAAATTATCCTTGGTTGGATTAGATTCCCCTTCCTTAGTTTTATAATTTGGGTATAAGAGTGAATATTGTCATCATTTTTCCAAGTTAATCAGTAGTTGTTATAGGACATCTACTGTGAAGACAGGTAGAAATCAACAATGATAACATCCCTGTGAGTTGAAAGCTAATTGGTCTAGGAAGTTGCCCATAGACTGGGTTCTATCATTCATACTCTTCCAAATACTCTGTTTACTTTTTTTAACAACAGAATTTTAATTAATTGTAGTACTCTGCCACATCCTTTAAAGTATTTAAAAGCATAATTTTGAGTCTGGGTGAATTCAGGATTACCTTGATGTCACTCCTTTCAAGTGGCAGTGTCTTTGTTAGCCAGTGGGCATACTGTAAACCAGAGCTATCTCACTATCAGGAAATCCACATAGTAATTTTTTTTAATCTATTAATCAAGTGTGGATTTAAAAAGGTATTTCTGTGTCAGACTAGTTGTTAATATTACTGTGCTGGCTACATTAATATTTGCTTAAATGTCTTTGTAGTGCTGGATATTTTTATATCACAATAATGGTTATTTCAATCAATACTTACCTCAAAATTACTGTTACTGGAACAGACAGTATTCTAAACTCAGAAATGATGTTAAAGTCAACAATAACCCCAGTAGTAAACCAATAAGCTAAAAGTGTTATTATGCCATTTTTTAAAAATGTTATGCCAACAGTAATAAACAATTAAAACAAATCAGGTTATAAATGTTAAGGAAACTGCACTATTTCAAAGATGTAAATCCAATTTGAGAATTAACTTCTTTCTTTAATATTTATTTATTTATTATGTATACAATATTCTGTCTGTGTGTATACCTGAAGGCCAGAAAAGAGCACCAAACCATGTGGTTGCTGGGTAATGAACTCAGGACCTTTGGAAGAGCAGGCAATGCTCTTAACCTCTGAGCCATCTCTCCAGCCCTGATAATTGACTTCTTAACAACTGCTTAAGTACCTAACACAGTAAAGACAAAAGAAAACAGATCTCATGTCTACTTGATTAGAGTAGTGATAACAATTAGAAATTCATTGAAAAAAATATTCCAAACTCCAAAGCCAAATTAAGCAAATTTCAAGGAAACTTGAAAGAGAAATAAGTAGAATATCAAAACAAATACAACAAAAACTGAAAGCAAAAAAAAGGAAAAGGAATATGAAATATCTATCGATTGAGTCTATTCCTTTTCCTTTTTTGCTTATAAAGACAGGAACCATTGACTATATTATATTTAATATTTTGTAAAAATAATGTTTTACTTGACAAATACTGTATTTACTTGTGTGTCTGTGACAAAGCTGGTCTTTCCTCAATTACAGATCATTTTAACTAGTATATTTTAAATTTTGAAATTTTATCTCCTCTGAGTTCTTATTTTCAAATCAACATATATTTTTCCAGATGAACTGCAAGCACAAAAACATTAATATAATTTCTAGTTAGGAAATCTTGTTTTTATTTATTTATTTATTTATTTTTATTTATTTATTTATTTTTATTCAGATCCCAAGAACAAATATCATGGCTTCCCTTTTCCCACTCACCAGGCCAGGGGCTCTGTTCTAGGAACTGACTGGCAGATTGATTTTCACATAGGCCCACAGTCAGATAAGTTAAGTATCTCCTGGCTTTGGTGGACACCATGTCTGGGTGAATTGAAGCGTTTTTCATCACTAACAAGAGGACCCAGACAGTTTCCGATGTTCTCTAAGAAATTATCCCCCGGTTTGGAGTTCCAACCTTTTTTCAGGTGGATAATGACCCAGAGTTTACCTCCCAGATGTCTCAAACTTTTTTTTTTTTTTAATTTTTATTTTTATTCTTTTTTAATTAAAATTTCCACCTGCTCCCCGTTTCCCATTTCCCTCCCCTCCTCCTAAATATTGCCCCCTCCCGCCATTCCCCTCCCCCTATCCCCACTCCTCTTCTCCTCCCCCCACACCATTCCCCCTCCCTCTCGATACTGAAGAGCAGTCCAAATTCCCTGCCTTGCGGGAAGACGAAGGTCTTCTATCTACATCTTGTTTTTATATGTAAGCTCTGATGAGAAATTAGTGTCTTACAGTGAGAGTTATTTATTTATTTTTGTTTTTCAACACAAGGTTTCCTGTAGTATTGGAGCCTGTCCTGGAACTAGCCCATTGTAGACCAGGCTGGCTTCGAACTCACAGAGATCTGCATACCCCTTTCTTCTGAGTGCTGGGATTAAGTTATGTGCCACCTGGCTATTATTTATTATTTTTAAATATGTTTGGAAATTTTTTAAATGAAGAATGATTTTATTTCTCATTATCTTTTAGAAATCTTAGCTGCAATCTAATTAAAATTAGTCAAATTTTTATAAATTATTTATCAAACATTCATTCTTTACCTCCAAACTTTTTTATTCAACCCATCATTTTATTGCTAAATAACTTTCCTATTAGTCAAAGATATTTCCAAAAATTTATTTTCACATGTTGCTCAGTTTTATTAATGATTAAAAATTATACTATGGAAATGAGCATTGTTAGATCAATTTTTAGACTGTTGGAACATTTTAGTATAACTATTCCTTGAGAACTATGAACAAATGTCTACTCATTCCACATAGGGAACTGAATATAGACCAAAGTAAAGGTACCCACTAGATTGAATCAATTTGAATCCTATACAAATTGTGTATTACCTAGGGGAAAAAGAGTAGGTAAGTAAGATTGTTTATTTATGCTAAAAGATAAACTGACCATGCACTGTGGTGGTAATGTTCCAGGTCATGAACTGGGTAAGTGTCTATAGATACATTGAGTTTATAATAACATAGAATTGTGTTTATGATTTGGGTGGGTTTGTATTAATATTTTTCTTCAATAAGAAATGAATAATGTGGAATTTAAATCTTGCAAGTTCAGGTAATAAATTGCAGGTGAAAGTCAAGTGGATGACAAAGGTCATTTACATAAACTGTAGGTGCAAAATGCTCCCTGACCTCAAAAGACATTAAAGCTCATTTTTTCATCTTTGAGATTCATAGATGAAAAAATCTAACCCGAAATAAGATATTGAATCTGTGATGCATCTCTGAGGCCTTAATGAACTTAAGGATAGAAAGGACATTGCAAAGACGCTTTCAGTAAAATATCAATGGCAATGCTTAAAAAAGCACTGAGACTTTTACACAGATTTTATTGATTATGGTTTGAAATGTGGGAAATGCATTGTTTTTTGGAGGTAAACTGCACATATATGGCTCCAAAGCACAAATTTCTTGATTCTGTATAATAAAAAGAACAAGAATAAAATGCTGGCTACTATATGGAAATGAAGGATATTGAATTTCCAAAAGTGCAAATAGAATGGAACTGCCAAAATCAAGATTGATAATTTGGATATGAACTAATAACTACCATTTACACCTTGATGTTCTTTGGGAACAGTTTTATGAATTCTACCCCCACTCCACTCAGAGCAACTCACTTTAAAACTCAGCTTATGTTACAGGAAGTTAAGGTGTGTCACAGCCACTTTTTGGGGTATATTCCCAGGATTCCTTTAACACATCAGGAAAAATTATTTCTTCCTTTATTATTTACAACAACACATTCCAGAAATTTGTCTGGCCTAGCTATAAACCTACTTGTGTGGTGGGTTTATATAATAGGTCTTTGCTCTGTTCTTTTCTGTAGTTGTGTATTATGGAAGGATGGGTGGGTGGGTAGGAGAGGTGAGTATATTAACAAATAGGAAAAAAAAGAATAAACAGCCAAGACCAATAAGAAATGGTTTCTAACTATTTATTCAATATTTCATTAACCAAAAAGAATGATAGAAAAATTCAGTTATAACTATTATGTCAAAAATAAAGAAAATAAATATATGTTAATGCGTCAAAACATAATATAGAAGTATCCCCATGAACAAATGAGAACAAAAATTAGTAAAAGTTAAGGGACAAGTATGACAAATAAATAAAGTCCCTCCAAACTGTCCTCTGAACCTCTGTTGTACCATACAGGGTTTCTCCCAAATAAAATGTATTCTATCAATCAATATATCACTACCGTAGACTGTTGACCTAATAAACCATACTTTTTTTTAATTTTTTTATTTTTTTGTCTGATACCACTCTATCCCATCCCTCTAATCTTAGGCAACCAGAGAGATTTAGGCATGAATTCCCTTTTTCATTCCATGTTCAATTTCCTTCTGTCTGTTGTATTTGAGCTTGGGAAAGGCAGAGACCATATTTGATGTGTTGACCTTTGCTCTATAGCTAGCACTTAGCATAATGACTAACACCTGTTTGGCACTCAAGGACTAGTTGGTGAATTAACTAATGAAACGACTTTCTGTGAATTCAATAAATTGATCCTTGTCATCCATTATGATTATGATGATATCATCAGTATGGTCAACTATTCATTCTTTATGATGATGTCATAGTGTAGTTAGTGACCTGGACGGTAGTTTATAATGCAGATTTGTCCAAACGCACTTAATCGTCTACCTAACACCTCTACTTCTCAAGTCTCAATAGCACTATCCTTTCTCAAATTCTTTCGACATCTCTACTGAACTGTACAAAAGCAGTCGTTATTGTTCAGTGAATTCCTCATAATCATAAAGGTTCTGTATGCTTGCAATTGAATGAAAATGTGAATGTTCTCTGATTGATGTAATCTAGAAGCCCTCTATAGCATATATGAGGCAGGGCAACATCCTTCTCTCATATCCCTCTCATACACTTGTGCTGAAAGTGGAAGACATACCCCCTTATTCCTCCTTACTATTTTCAGATTGTCTTCTTTATTTCTTGCCCAATCATTTTCACCTTTGAATTATACCACTAGCTCATACATTGTCAGTCATCTACAATTTTCATGCAGACCCTGGGAACTTATTTCCCATAGACTTCTAGTCCTACACAGTTTCTAGGCTCTAGACAATATAAAACTGATAACTAAAGCTATTTTATATTTATAATTTTAATAATTTTTCTTCCCTTCTCTCTCTTTCTTTGCCCCATGCCCACTCTCTGTGTAGGTCAAAATAAAGATTACAGAAGTTTCTTCTCTCCTTCTACCTTGTGGAAACCAGGGATTGACCTCAGATCCTCAGGCTTGGCAGCTTTCTTCGCCAACAGAACCATTCAACAGCCAAAATAACTGCAATGTTATGCACCCATATCTTTCTGATACTTCTGAAATTCCCAGTTCAAATGTTTTATTACATCAATTCTATCACCCCAATAAGAAGAATAACAATGGATTACCCATTCATTCTTTTGCTTAGATGGTTTAAACTCTGTGACTGTTCATTACGATCATGGTTTTGTAGTGTTTTCCATAATGCTTTCATTTTAATTTGTCAATCAAGAATCCAATTTTGACTAAATCTAAATGCAGCAAAAGTAAAGATTTCAAACAATTCTGGTGTCACGTCAGTTCGAATTTATGATTGCTAATATTTTTCTTACTTTTTCAGTTTTGAATTTTCTAGGGAATAAAACATTTACATACTGAGTTTTCATTTAAATGATTATTAATCTTAAATGAGCTTTCATTGTTAGGTCCCCATCTTTCTGTATTTCTCCACTTTCTCTCCTTTTACTGATTGTTGGTTTCAGACATGCTTTTTGTATTACCAGGGTGTTAGCAACTTTCTTCAGCTCTCCCCTCTAAAAAGAAAAATTAGAAAAACAAATAAGCACCTTTAGTACAGCATCACATAGTACTCATTCATCTGCATCTGTGTGCTCTCTTCACCATTTAAACTGGGCTTGTTTTTCTGTTCTGAGCTGAGAACATGCCTGAGAGTAGAACATGCTCTGTTCATGCCTCTTTGTCCCTGCATTCTTCCCCCCCTCTCTCCTGCACCCCTTTCCTTCTTCTTCATCAGTTCCCTCTTCCTAGTTCAGCAAAAATGTTATTAATTCTTTCAAATTAGGAATCAATAACAACACTAACCTCGTATTGATGAAGTGCTCTCTTCATTATTCATTTCTGCTTTGTTTGAATCTGAGTCACACAAATCTGCTCCAGTCCACCTGTTTCCACTTCGTTTATCTTTCATCTTACTTGTATCATGCTTTTGCCACAGCATCCCATAAATCTATTTTTACAGGTTGAGGAATGCCTTGGTCAACCATGTCATATATCCCAAAATTTACAGAACTTTTGATAGGAAAATTTTATCACACTGAGGCATTCTGTCCCAGGCAACATGCACATTTGATCATCAATGATTTTCAGACTAGGAAATCAAGTTATCTAGCATAAGAAAGACTTCATCAAATCCTTCTGCTTGAAATAGTTTATTCTTTCAGCTTGTAGCTCACCAAACTCTCTTCTTGTCCTGCTACATCTGTTGGTCTTTGTCAGTCTCCTTTGCCAGCTTTCCACCTGATCTGTGACCTAAGTGTTTTAGGGTTTCTAGAACTGCATCCTCAACCACATCCCTCTGTAGTATTCACTCATTTGATTATCAGGCAATTGTTGTTACATTTACGCCTTTAATTTGAGATTTTTATTGAATTGTCAACTTGTCTGTCTAGGCCACATCTATACTCTCTTACATAACAGACCTAACAAACTTAATCGTCTCCTTTCTAGGCCTTTGGATCATTCTTGGGAACAATCTTTCATAAACAGTGTTAGTCACCACTCTGGGTTTAAGACCTCAGCTTTTCACATGGACTATGGGAGCCATATTCTTTCTGATTATTTTGTTTAATATTCTTAAAGTTATTGTTTGATGTTTCATATAACCATAAATAAATTTTTATCATCTGACCTTACATTGATCTCTCAAAGCACAAAATTACATACAAAGGTTGTATTTGTAGAGGTTTAGTATTTTTTCTTTGTATCTTCTTTATTATCTCCCCTTAAAAATATTCTAATGTAAAATTGTGTTGTCATTACAAAGAAAAATATACATATTTAATGCAAAACATTATTTTTTGTGCATTACACTGTTATTACTTAATTTGTGATAGATAATGAAATTATTTTGCCTTTTGATCTATGCACCATGACTAAATTCAAATATTAGTGATTTCCTTTTCTTTCTCTTTTTTAAGATAGTGTTTCAAAAGTGTGTGTGTGTGTGTGCAAGAGTATGTATGTACATGTGTACACGTGTTTTTTTGTGCATATGTATGTGTATGTGTGTCCACATGTGTGTGTGTTTAAGATTTTCTCTCCAGTCACATTTTGCAGCTTTAGTGGAATAGACTACTTTTTAGTTAAGTCTTAGCTCTGTTTTAGAATCTAAAAGCACATTGTACTGTCAAGATTATAGCTATTTCTTAGAGCAAATACATTTTGCCACATAACAATTTAAACAAATAATAATGTAATTTCTCCATATCATTAACTGGAAAGTCCTGGAGGATTTTAGATATATAAGCTGTGACTAGAAAATAGAATATTTATATTGCACAGTTTACTGTTAGTTTTCTCATCTTACTGTGAACCACAGATTGCTACAATTTAGAGAGCAGAAATCAACTATACTTTTCTAGCTACCATCTTCAATATCGTGTCACAAGCTGCTCTATAAACTAACAGTGAACTATAGACATACTGCTCTATGGTCAAGGAAGATGATCTTCGCCGGCCTCTTTTCCTGGGTTACCCACAGATATGTAACAGATTCTGTTGACTTTTTAGAGCCATTCAGAGGAAGACAACTCCTTGTCAAGACCAGACGTTTTTGTTCTGGGTCCTTTTCTTCGTAAGATGTAATAGTACCATCTTGCCGAGCTCCAAGGCTTTGTATTCTGAGGTGAGTCTGACTCTGCTGCTTTATGAGATATGATTCATGAAAATGAGGAAAGACTGGGAATCCCAACTGCTCAAATGACCCCCAAATTAATATATGCTTCTGCTAGTCCTCTTTTTTGTAACTGTGATAAAAAAAACAAACAAACAAAAAAAAACAAAACAAAACAACAACAAAAAAAAAAACACTTGGGAAAATCATGCTAAAGGAAGCAGGCTGCATTCAGCTGGTAGTTGTAGAGCTTTCAGTTAATAGTTCCTGACTGAGTTACTTTGGGACCCACAATAAGGCGGTGAGTGGGGGTGGTGAGAGCCGTCCTTTTTCAGTCACTTGCTCCAAGTCTCACCTCTCAGCACTGCTGCACGGAGAGCACGAGAGTTCATGTGGGCATGTCAGGCCTATGTTGTAAGTAAAGGGCAATAGTTCATGAAGATAGTGCTTAAAGGAACCTAATGAGAATAACTATTGGTCTGAGAGAACTGGAGAGGATGAGAGCCCTGTTTTTATTTGTACTGAACTTCTGCTTTCAAATTACAAATTCTTAAAATGTTTTTGTCAAATTTTAAGATATAATGACTGTACTCATAATAAACAAGCAACTAAATAAACGATTATATATGGATTTATATTAGCTTTCTCCTTTGTTTCAGAAATATTTGCAAACATTTAATTCTCTCTATTGTATATATTTGTACCACTGGTGTGTCTATATAGTTCTTCCTTCTTCCATCCTTTAGATAATTCTAGAATACCTTTGCTGGATCGCTTCTAATCTGATTACACTATGTTCTTCCGTTTTACACCTGCTTGAAAGTTAGCTTACACAGGATTTTTAAGTTAGCCATTCCTTAAACCTGAAAACTATCTTCTTTTAACCACTTCTCAAAAGAAGTTATCTCTCTGTGTTTAATTATGGGCTGTAAGGCAGCCACATCTTCTTCCTGGGCTGGTGTACAGGGAAACATACCAGGGATAGTCGACCTTATTCTCTTTCCCAAATCACATAGTATGTTCTTCCTTGATAAATGATTTTAAACCATAAGCACTTCTATTTTTGTGTTTAAATCACTGCAACAGTTTTTGCCTTTGTTCTTGAAGTCAGTATCTAAGAAATCATTCAAAGCTAAAAAAGAAATTCTTGCCTTAGCAACTGAAACTTTTCTTTCCCTCTCCTCTTGTTGCTCATCTTGTCTTTAAAAATGTCCTTTCTAGAGTTGTGTTTTCTTCTATTTTTTTCTAGAGATACCTTGCATCCCTCCTGCATAATTGTGTGTTTTCAACAGTGACAGAAACCTATTTTATGATTTCGATATGATTAAAAATGAGGTCATGGTGTTTACCCACAGCTAGGCTAGAACGCTCTAGGAAAAGTGTATTTTATACAGTGGACAATTCACCAATAAAGTGTGAAAGCTCCATTTTGTCAACAATGAAACATGGGCAAGGAAGATAATTGACGTTAACATTATCTAAAGAGAGTAGACAATGGCTAAGATGATTCCAAACGCATCTTTCCTGTGTTCACTCAGATATTGATAATAGCGTCAAATCCAAATACTACTTATCTTTGTCCACATAGATAAAGAAGTTTGTAAGTCAGCATTTTGCACTTGGATTATTTTTAAAATCAATTACTTGGGTGTTTAAAGATTAACTGGTAGCCTGGAGGTGAGCAGTACTTGTGAAAGAGAGTGGAGAAACTGACACAGACAGTCAACACATTCTGTTTATTTTGCCGACCCCAGAATTCAGTCTCTGTGTTCTTGTCTACAGCTACACTGCTATCTTGATTGAGATAGATTTGAGTGAGTTCTCCTATTTTTGCTTTGTTTTATTGAGACAGTGTCATGTTGTGTAATCAAGACCAACTTCAACCTCACATTCTACCACCCAGGTTCTGGGATGATAGGAATGTGACAGCATGCCTGGGTAATTACCAGACATCTCTATGCATTCTTGGAAATAGACTTGTGATTTTTTTCTCTTTTTTTTTGTGATTCTCTAGTCCTCATCTTGTTTATTCATTTAACATTGATTACAGTTAGGGTTTTCTACAGATAACCAACCTTTTCATGTAAAGATACAATTGACGGAACATTTTACAAGTAATAAGGAGCTCTGATCATGGCTTTAAATCAGGGTGGAATGAAATGTTTGGTTATCATAGTCATTGGAAACACCTCATGTATCACATAAAATTCAGTTGTCTAAGAAGATTCTGTCTATGAACATTTGCCAGGTACTAAAATATTTAACAGGCATTTCCTACCTTTATTAGACCAACAACTGCAAAATTCTCTCCAAGTTATAGTATGTCTAACTTCATTACTAGCTCTTGTAGATCAGGCTGGTCTCGAACTCACAGAGATCCGCCTGCCTCTGCCTCCCAAGTGCTAGGATTGAAGGCATGTGCCACCACCACCCGGCTACCTGTCCATTTTTTTCAGTAATGTAATATTCAAGATAAAAAAAATCTTCTGAAGTGCCATCCCAATTTAATTTTAACTTACAAGATAAAGTAAAAACAAAATATCAGATACTAAACTATTCTGTTACCATTTTAAGAGTGATCCATAGGCCCGGGTTTTTTTCATAATCTGACTGTGTAAGAACTGGAGATAATTGAATTTGGACTGTGTAAGGCACTATTTATGAGAAAAACCAAACGTGATGAGCTTGTCAAGCTTGATTCTGGTTTAAGCTTGAATAAACTCAATTTAAATCTCCAGCTCTTACTTGCTGAATGAAATGCAGATGCGAGAAATATGCTTTCATAAGCAATCATTTGATGTTTTTATCCATAGATTGTCTTCTATCATATCAAAAATACCTTGAAGTGAAGTTTTGAAGGTGAAGAGTAGAAAGAAAACAACCAAGATGAGTAGATATCATTATTTAATATGTCTGGAGACATTAAAGAGAGACTAAAATACTTGGTTCCATTCCTGTTGGCCATTATCTTAGGGTGGGCTGCAGCATTGCTAGTGCAAACTAGTCATCTATCCAGATAGTAACTGGAGGGCTTCACCCACAGGGATGTAAACTATCTAAGCATATTTAATGTATTTTCATTTCTCATCCCAGAAGAGATGCCATTATGCGGTGGACAGTCAAATCTAGACACGTGACTTCAAGAGTAAACCGAAAGTCTGCCAACAGTGAGGATGAGGGGTGAGAGCAAGATGAAGGAGAAGCAGACGCCTCATGGTTGCTGGTAGGAAACGCCATTAGCAGACAGGGGATCCGAAGTCTTGGATGCCAAGGAGGAGACAGCGTGATGAAAGAGATCATTAGGAGCACTGAATGCCTTGCCCTTCTCCTGAAGACACGGGAGACACATTGTGTCGCGAGGCCAGTTCCACAGCTGCTCTGCACCCTTTCTTTGAGGGCTAGTCATCCACTTAATTACTGGCTACAGTTGTTTTGTTTTATGCGTGCCTGCCATTTCAGTGCTATAAGAACAGGCATGAGAATGGGTGCGGTTTATCACAGGGCTGAGGAGCAACGCACATATCTCCACAGGAGCAGGAAGAAGAGGCAATACCGTGAGAGGACTTTATGTTCTTGGCCTCAGGCAACTGGCTTTTATTTACTGATCTTTCTCCAGAGAAATCTTGTTGTCTTTAATTATTTGCTTGATTTTCCTCTCTGGGTCTTGATAATAAGGTCCATGGCACAATGGGAACAAGCAACCAGCCTTCCTTCCCTCACCCCACCTCCGTCATAGGCTTATCTCTACACTCCGTGGAGATCTCTGTTTCTCACACGCCCTGTGCCAGTATCAGTTCACTGCCCTACTGGCATCTCTTCTGAGCTTTGCTCCACCTTTGGGCCAAGATCTGGCTAAGACTGCTTTAAGTGAAAAACCCCTAGGGGTTACAGAAGCTATTCTGATTTAGTTATAAACTTGCTGGTAGGAGGGCTTAAGTTACCAGGCAACCGTTAATTAATTGGGGAATCATTGCATCCATAAATATTTCCTACTTAAGTCTCCTGGGGAAGTTTAGAAATGCTTTCTAAGGTTCTTGGAAGGTCCTGAGAACCATCTGTTCCTATTGTTGATGGAAGAGATCCACGCAGTGCATTCTTTATTAGTGGTTCCCTCTCTCAATCAGTAATGCCTATTTTCCTTCCTTTATACCTTAGATCATCTTCCCCAAAATACATTACTCACTTACATGAAACCTTGTGTCTATGCTGTTTTTATTATTATTGTTGTTTGTTATTATTATTATTTGGATGTGGAGGGGATCCAAACTACTTTATTTGATGCTCCTGACCTAATAAATACTTAGCAGAACTTCTCAAAATATTGTAGAGAAGAATTTCCTCACATTGTTATTTAAAAACCAAAATCTTCAGTCGAAGATAAGTTGGAAAAGCAGTGTATCTTAATATATTAAAGGGTTTGTAAATGCTCACTTAAATTTGCCTATCCAATTGTATTTAAGTAATAATTAAAAAATAAAATCAATAACTACTGGTAACTGACAGCATCAGCCACCAAAACTAGCATCGGGTGGAATACATTACAAGGAGAACTGTGATGAGTGGCCTAGGACTGGTGTCCTTCTGGGAAGCCTCTGAGATCGTCAATCAGAAGTCTCATAGCATTCACAGCAATATTATAGCTTTCGATGTTAATTTCTACATTCTTTCTCTGAGGGAAAGTCGGACATAAAGGAGGTGAAAAATTACACGATATAGAATGATCCAGCCTCCCCATCTCTCTCCCCCTCTCCCCTACTTGCTTCTTTTTCTTTCTTTCTTTCTTTCTTTCTTTCTTTCTTTCTTTCTTTCTTTCTTTCTTTCTTTCTTCCTTCCTTCCTTCCTTCCTTCCTTCCTTCCTTCCTTCCTTCCTTTCTTCTCTCTCTCTCTCTCTCTCTCTCTCTCTCTCTCTCTCTCTCTTTCTTTCCCACTTCTTTCTCCTAAGACTCCCCCAAAGGCACTGAGAACCTAAAGTAAAATCACTGCTATAATGTATCCTTTGTGTCAAACTCAAAATGTATTAATGTGATATGTCTTTTAGACTATATTACTGTTTTGTAATAAGGATTTTGAGATTCGTAATTGATTTGGGTTAGAAAAACATTATTCCACATTTTTTTACCAATTCTCTTTTCTATAATATTTGCTTATTATTACAAATGTTCCAAAATTTCAAGAGGGAATACGTAATTAACATCAATTTATCCATTACTAAATTTAACAGTTGTTAATAAATTAATTATAGAACAAACAAAAAATACTATGCATATTGCTATTTCAGTAATAAAAACAGACTCAGGCCTTAGTCATATCTAATGATAACTCCATAGTATTATCTACTATCTGACCCATAGCCAGCCTCTTGATTTGGTCAGCTAAACACTATCTCATGTTTGTTTAATTGTTTTATTTTGTTTTAACTTCGATTGTTTGCGTGGTAGTGGTGGCATCCAAGACCTGGTGTGTGCTAGCTCACTGCATCCACTGAGACTTACTGTACAAAATTCCCAACACTGTATTTTTTTTCTATATGTCTTTAGTGTTTTTTAACTTAAAACACCCCATTCAGGATTTTTATTTGCCTCTGAAGAAACAAGATGCACTCTACCTTTTGAATATCCAGAAGTGAGTTTCAGGATATTAAGTGAGTTTCTCTGTTTCCTGCATATTCTGCATTTTAGAGATGAGGCATAAAAAAGACGATTTAATGTAGTTTTAATATTTCCTACAAAGTAGTTGCATAAGTTACATTATTTGTATAGTAGATTCATAATCAGGAGTCTCTATTTTGGTTTCCTAAGACATTTACACAGATCTTGCTGCCTCTCTTAATCATTAGAGTAAGAAGTGTATAGGAAATGGATTTCCTGAGCCTAAAGTTTTTGGAGAAAATCAGGTTTAATGAGGTATGGCCTAAACTTATAATATTATTTGTAGTGAGAATCTGAGACCTTATCTTGGGCAGATTATTGCATAAGACAATTGTTTCTAAACTGACTATATCGAACAATCTGCTCAACTGCACATTTTATAAAGTACTTCACATATAATTTAATCTTTTGTCTTATATCATAACATTTTCTTTCTCCAAATTGTCCAACTTATTTGTTTCTCTCTTTGAGTTTCTATCTCTGTCTCTCCTCTCTCAAATAAATAATCCACACTGTTTTTAAATATATTCAGTAATAAATTAATTATATTTTGTTTAGATTGTGATTGTGCAATCTAAAAGCCTCCACATGACCATGATCAACTGAATGGACTTTTCTTCTTAGTTTCGGTCCACTAATGTTAACATACAACTTATTTTCTAATCAAGGGCACTGAGATTTATTTTAGTAATACAACATATGTGTTAGGCTTTCTTTGAAGTGAAGTCATTGAATTTTTCTGCCCAAAAGTCTTAGAATAGGTCTTTCAACTGACATAGAAAAAGTATCACTCAGTAGAGACTCAAATATTTTCCTGTAGAATGCAGGCTTTATTTTTCTGTCTTCCTCTGTTTATAAGAAAACAAGCTGAAAATGCAAGTTCTAGGGCTCCTCTCTTCCTCCCATACATCAGATCTCCTCAGATTCTGCTGTACTCTAAAACTTGAGTTACTCTGTGTCAGTTGAAAGATTGAACTGTTGTGTAGTAACGAAAACACACAATAAAAATTACATCATAAGCAAACTGTCTCTCTTCTGGGTCACTTCACTGGAGATAGCTCTAAACTGCTTCTAATGAATTCACATTCACAAATAAGTATTACAGTGTAATTCTCATATCTTTTGGGGTTGCTTTTGAAAAACATGACAATGGAAAAAAAGATAAAATTGAAAGAAAGTGCGTATTAAGCCTTTCCTAAATTATGTGGACAGTGTATTACTTCGAAATCCTTATTGACCTGTAAGTTTTCCATCCAGAAGCAAGAGACATCATGGTTTCTGTATTTATATTCCTGGACTGAGGGAGGAAAAGTAAGTGGCTCATAAGACAGCAGATACTGGAAATGAAGGCAATCATCCCACACACGCTCTCTTCTCCTTACTTGTTAGACAAAGCTTTTTAAGACACACAGCATCTTGCTCTGTGACACCTAATTTGTTTAACTGGTTTCACATAAACTACATCAGAGACTAACCCTGAAACTTCTCTCCTTTTAATGTATTTGGGTCACGAGTTGCATCAGAAGCATCTCTAGGGTCAGAATGCTCATAGGCTCTTTCATCCTGCTCATAACTTCACTCAGCTTAAGCCCAAGGCTCTTCTCAGTGAGTTCCTAAAGATGATTTGATATATTCATAAATATTTTAAAAATATAGAACTTATGCAAAACATGCAATTAGAAGCATTGAGTAGAATACAAAATGTGTCAACGTGTTTATGGCATTGATATTAAACTGAAGCAAATCTAGCAAAGAGAGCAGAATATTCAGAACAACCTAGAGTCCTGATCTGCTCTGAGCAACTTCAGGACAATATTGTTAGAAAGTTATTCTTTTGCTACTATGTGACAATTTTGATGCTCAGTTATACATATCATACTTTATTAATTTCTCATTATTCATTTATTTCGCAAATATTTCGCAAATATAAAGGGCACATGCTTTATTAGCTATGTATATTTGCCAGTCGTGTGAATTTTTATACCATTTAACTTCTATAAATTACATTAAATTCTTCTATAGAATAAAAGAGAACATTCTTGAAATGATTGAGAAAATTAATTACCCTTCTACATGTGAGAAACCTGACAACTGCAATACAATATACAGAACGTATATACTGCATTAGCCTCACCCCACCGTCTTTATTATTATAATAAAGTGAGGCAGATAATTAAATATCAAGAAAATGTTATCAATAAGAGTGGTAAGAGCCCTTTGAAGATCTAATCAATGGTCTGTTGCATGTGCCCTACATCAAAATTGATGTGACTTTGAAGAATGAAACATTCATATATAGTAGAAGATGTGAATGTGTTTGTATATATACATATATGAATGCCTAGATGTGTTTTGGTTATAATTTGAATAATACAATAAGAAAATTTGTGAGGAACAACTTATCAAAGATACTTTGGTGACAAATTGCATTTTAAAAGCCCAATAGCTATACAAATTATTAGCATATTCATTGATGTTATCAAGTTCAGTCTGTGACTGAGTGTTGCATGAGAAGTATTTTCATATTTCAGGGTTGCTATCCTGGTCACATTTGGAAACAGATTGACCCAGATGTTTAGCACCCGTACTCTGAAGTGCAATCTAAACTCATCACTACAGACATGTTCAAGCAATCCTTTTATTTAAGTGGCTGTGATCAATCATTATTGGATTAACAAGAACATGCTGGCAGCTACCTTTCTCCGTCACTACTATTGACCCTTACCCTCGTTTCATTTATGTTAACTATAATTTTTAATTATCACCAGATGGCCTGAGATCCCACCTCCTGACCTGGTTTCTCCCAGCCTTCTGCTTTTCATCTTCAGCAAATCAAGTGTTTGCTTTCAGCTCTGTTGTCTAGGCTCAGGAAGAGCACAACTGTTGCCTGTTAGGAGCCAGTGATATGAGGAACTACACAGGACAGTGAAAGTGACAAAAATAACAGGCGGTCATTCACGAACTATGATCACAATCTGCTTGTGATCTAAGTGGTTTCTTAAAACAACTATTTCCTGAAATATTAAAAAAGGAAGTAGCTTTAGATTCCAGTGACACCAATGGGGACAGTTTGGGGCCTGGCTGGAAACAGAGCCTTGCTGTCCTGTCATTGTGGTTTCTGGTACTTTCTTGAACACTTCGTGGTCTGGTTTTGCTTCATATCTTTCACTTAGATCAGGAGAGTAAGTCATTGATACGCTAGAACATGTCCACAAGAAAAATCACAACAAACAATTATTCTTAAAGAAATCCCTATATATTATTACAGAGATAAAAAATTAATTATAAATAATCCAAAGTATGTAAAACACATTAGCATATTCCTGACATACAGTGTGATAGGCCTAGGCATTTTCTTTCAAGATTTTAGCTGTATAGACATTATAAATTATTTAGATTCTGAATATTCCTCCTTTGTATTTATAATTACAATCTCATGATTATTTTTACTTAAATCACAAATTTTCCATTACCAATAGTATCAAAACTAATGACAGTTAAAATGTTAATTAATACATATAGTTTTAGACTGTTTTGTTAATGGGTTTATCTATAAAGAATCACAAATAAAAATTATATGACTAAAAATGTTTAACCCAATGAGCAGAAACACATGAATATCTCCTCAAACAGGAAATGGGATTGCCAGAATCTTCTAAGCCCTGACTTATACCACTTTAGACAGCTTTTACTTAGTGCTCAGATGCATAATGTAGTTTGTGGTCAAATGTTTATTCCTGGAGTCTATTTTTAGCATCATTTTATGAAAGCCATTCAGTCTGTTGCTTAAAGCAATAACTTGTTCATTCATTTCACTACTCAAAACGATTGCACTCTGTGTGTGTGTCACAAAATACTCTTTCAGTCTGACAGGAAGATACTATACTTGTTCTCAGATTTTATATGATAATCTCCACTGATGTTGTTATCAGCATTTTACATGTCCCTTAAATATATGTGCACAATTTAGTGGTAATATTCTGAGAATGAAGTGGCTATGTCACATGATTGACATGTTGAGTGTAGTTCCCCTCTCACAAATATGAAGCCAAAATGCAGATTTCTCAGTGTTGAAACTTGTTTAGAGTGGGAAATTTCAGACGGTTCAGTCACACCTACATCTATTTAACGAAAATGAAGAACAATGGTTCCATGGCAACTGTCCATATTGAAAAGAGCTGTATTTTCAGCTAAACTATTGCTTTCCTCAGAAAATTATTGTTCTCAGTATCTTTTAAGAAATAATATACTGTTAAGTATACATTTCCTCTCTGTAATAATGAGAAACGGTCCCCGGATATAACGCAATGTTCTGAAAATAGCAAACATTCATGATAAGTGTGTGTTGCCAAAAAGATATACAAATGACAAATAGGCGACATGGATGTGGAAGTTATAAAATGTCCCATCTGTAAATGAAGAGCAACAGATGGTCTTTGGCTGCTGAGGAGAATCAGTTTTCTCTAGGAAAAGGCTTCCTCATAGACTGTTCAACCGTGGACACATATACATATTATTATGAGCAAAGTTAAAGGGCTTTTGGGTTTCATATGCATGTATACACACACACACACACACACACACACATATTCTTTAAAAGCTGCATATTCTATCACTGTGTGATCCAGTAGTTAAGCACTGGGTGTTTAGTCAAATGATTAATAAACTCTCATCCAAACAAAAAGTTGTATATCAATCTTTATAGCTGCTTCATTTATAATTTCAAAACTTAGAAGTAGCCAAGATACCTTTCAATGAATGAATAAATAAATAAATAATTTGCACTATTTTACCACCAGGATATATACAACAATAAAAAATAAATGACTTTTTTCAAACTCTGAAAAATTTGAAAGAAACGTAAGGATGCTATCATAACTTAAGTTATCATAACTTAAAGAAAAGGTTCTGAAAAGCCTACATGTTGTATGATTCTAACTGTAAAACTTGCTGGAAAATGCAAAAAGCACAAAATTAAACCAAGGGAAAGATTAGGTTCCAGGTGCCCAATGCAGGAGAGCCACTAAAAATGGGTGGAGAATGTGAATTTGTAGAGTGTCCTTTCAAATTTTGTACAGAAACATATTTGTTAACTACCACAATGACTTACTTTTAACTGTAAAAGGGCTGAATTATTTTATATGGATATTTATATTCTGAAGAGGCATATATATACATATTCATATATTACATATATTATATATGAATATGAGTAAGTCTTTGGGGACAGCGTAATTAGAGAACTAGAAGGATAAATTCTTCAAGTATTTGAATGAATAACAATTATCTTGCATAGTTTAATCTCTTAAAAGCCCATTTATATGGAAAATGTACCATAATAATTTCTCAAGCCTTAGGGAATATAATAAACAGCTACTTGTACTATGCTTGGGGATATTTTCTCACACATTACTGTTTCCTACACAGGGTACTTATCAGAAATATTCCCCCTATTTTAAATTTCAAAGTCCTTCAGTATATCAGAAACATGTGCCTTGTACAATACATTTTAGTATATATTTTGGAATATATAGTCTCACATATTCTATTAGACTAAAAAGCAGAATGAATTAACAAATGGAGAGAAAATACCTTCAACATGACCTTAATATTTTAATATGTCTGGATTGGCATGATTTTTTCAGCTTAGATTCAGAAGAACAGAGACTACAAAAATTCATTTTAAGATTTCTTTGTGAATTGATGAATGTGATCTGGAATTAGATTTCAGTTATGGTTATACAACTTAACAAATATACCAACTGCCACTGAACTAAATTACATGTTTTAAAGAGGTGAAAAAAATTCATTTTATTTCACCTGTATATAAAATGTACAGTGGTCTATTGACCATTTAATCTCAGAAAATTAGCTTGTATTAGTAAAAATTAAACATTTATAAAAATATGGATTCTTTTGAAAACAAAGACAAGTATGAAATTTTGCAATATGAAGGAGCTTTGGATGAAAATGGATGTGAAATCTGAAAAAGACAACACACTGTGGTGATAGTATTTGTGTGTGCTGGCAGAAGATGGAGCAGAAGTCTCACGAGAGACAAAAGAACGGGGAGATTTTTGTGAGAATGTGTCTCCTCGTAATATCACAAGCTATATACACAATGTCTCATGCGTGTGCCTTCTAAAACTTGAGAAGAACAAGGATGACACCAATAAAAGTGTCAAAGTGGACAGAGAAAGCCCATGAGGCTTCAACCCTACATGAAGAACTATAGGCAAATGGTGGGAGATGGAAGCAGGAGAGAGGGATCTTCCTCAGGGAGAATCACATCAACCAGTTGCCCAGTGCCAAATGGTCAGCCTTGAAACATACATATAAGTAGCAATATACAGACTGAACAGCTTGTACTTGAGAATATGTAAGTATATACATGCCAATAAAAAAAATGGAGTACAGACCCAAACAAAAAACTCTCAACAGAGGAATCTAAAATGGCTGAAAGACACTTTAGGAAATGTTCAACATCCTTAGCCATCAGAGAAATGCAATTCAAAACACCTTAGAACCTTCATCTGGCGATGGATCGAGGTAGAGACAGAGTCTCAGTTTGGAGCAACGGTCTGAGCTCTTAAGGTCCAAATGAGGAGCAGAAGGAGGGAGAACATGAGCAAGGAAACCAGGACCACGAGGGATGCACCCACCCACTATGACAGTGGAACTGATTTATTGTGAGCCCACCAAGGCCAGCTGGTCTGGGTCTGAATAAGCATGGGTTGAAACTGGACTCTCTGAGCATGGCGGACAATGAAGGCTGATGAGAAGCCAAGGACAATGGCACTAGGTTTCGATCCTAATACATGAACTGGCTTTGTGGGTGCTTAGCCTGCTTAGACGCTCACCTTCCTGGACATAGATAGAAGACCTTCGTCTTCCCGCAGGGCAGAGAATTTGGACTGCTCTTCAGTATCGAGAGGGAGGGGGAATGGTGTGGGGGGAGGAGAAGAGGAGTGGGGATAGGGGGAGGGGACTGGGGGGAGGGGGCAATATTTGGGAGGAGGAGAGGGAAATGGGAAACGGGGAGTACCCGTAAGATTGGCCAAAATTAAAAACACTAGCGATAACGTAAGCTGGAGAGGTTTGGGGTAAAGGGAACACTTCTGAATCGCTGGAGGGAGTGCAAGCTGGTGCAGCCCCTTTGGATATCAGTATGGAGATTTCACAGAAAATTAGGAAACAACTTTCCTTAAGACCCGGCAATACCAGTTTTGGGTATATGCCCAAAGGATGCTCAATTGTACCAAAAGGACGTATGCTCAACTATGTTCATAGCAGCATTGTTTGCCATAGCCAGAACCTGGAAACAACCTAAATGCCCTTCCACCGATAAATGGATAAGGAAAATGTGGTACATTTACACAATGAAATAAGACACAGCAGAAAAAACAATGACATCTTGAAATTTGCAGGCAAATGAATGGATCTAGAAAACTTCATATTGAGTGAGTTAACCCAGACTCAGAAAGACAATTATCATATGTACTCACTCATAAGTGAGTTTTTAAACATAAAGCAAAGAAAACCAGCCTACAATTCACAATCCCAGAGAACCTAGACAACAATGAGGACCCCAAGGTAGACGTACTTGGATCTAATCGACATGGGAAGTAGAGAAAGACAAGATCTCCTTAGTAAGTTTGGGCCTTGGAACCATAGGAGAGGGTTAAAGTGGTGGGAAGAGGAACAGAGGAGAGAAGAGAAAAATGTTTAGCTCAATAAAATCAATCTTAAAAAGGAAAAAGATAAAGCTGGAGATTTTGAGGAAAACTGTGGCTGAAAGTTGTAGACAGGGAAACTGGAGAGAAGTCAGAATTGGGCTTAATATGTATTTGGCTTGGGAGTATGTTTGATTTTTCTATTCCTTGTCTTGGGGTAGAAGTGGAGAGACACAACACAGAGGGTAGCATCTCTGCTCCAAATATCTTTTGGTAAGGTTTGCGATCTGGATATTGACTAAGGAAACTACGGGCCAGTGAGCTTTTGTCATATATGACCTGGTCATTATTTGTCTGTACATTCAAACTCCCAGTGTTACTGAGTTGAATTATTACTTCTTAAATTTTGAAAAGAGAACAGCAGTGCTGTGAATGGACCAGGTGAATTTGATGCATGCATGATAGCATGTTTTAATTGCCCCTTTATCACTCTATCCTCTGTGCTCATGTGAGGCTTGCTAACTTCCTGCAGCTTTCCAGTTTCTGTCGAAGGACTGCTCAACTGCTGGGAGAAGATCATATTTTTTTCTTTCTTTCTTTTTTCTTATTGTAAAATTTTTTTATTAAGAATTTTTAGTACAATCTTTTCTCATTTTGCATAGTTATCCCCATGTGCTCCCAGTTCAAGCATTAGGGATAAATTCTGGTTCCACTGCCAGTGGCCTCACAACTGTCTTCCACGTTCAGTGGGCTTAGTTGGGTCCTATGCAAATTCCCCTGCTATCAGTCCAGAGTCGGTGAGCTCTCACTAGCTCAGATCAGCTGTTCTGGGGTATCACCATCATGGTCTTGACCCCTTTGCTCATATTATCGCTCCTCCCTCTCTTGGGCTGGTCTCCTGCATCTCTCTGCATCTGCTTCCATCAGGTGCTGGATGGAGGTTCTATGATGACAATTAAGATAGTCATCCATCTGATTACAGGGGAAGGCCAGTTTAGGCATTCTCTCCAGTGTCGCTTAAAGTGTTAGCTGGGTCATCCTTGTAGATTCCTGGGAATTTCCCTAGTGCCAGATTTCTCCCTAGCCCTTTAATGAAACCTTCAATCAAGATATCGCTTTCCTTTCTCTCCCTTTCTGTATGTCCTCCTTCTTGAGCATCCCATTCCCTCATGTTCTCCTACTCCCTCCCCTTCTCCCCTCTCCCTCCCCCTCTACTGCCCCTCCCTTCTCCCCCCCACCACCACTCCCAACTTTCTCAGGAGATCTTTTCTGTAAATTTTTAAATTTTATTTATTCATTTTTATTTTTTAGTGTTTTTATTTTTGAGAATATATTTTAATTACTATATATTTGGTTTTTCGAGACAGGGTTTCTCTGTGGTTTTTTTGGAGCCTGTCCTGAAACTAGCTCTTGTAGACCAGGCTGGTCTCAAACTCACAGAGATCCGCCTGCCTCTGCCTCCCGAGTGTTGGGATTAAAGGCGTGCGCCACCACCGCCTGGCGAGAATATATTTTAATTACAATATTTCTCCTTTCCTTTTCTTCCACACTGTCCTACAAATTCATGCTTCATTTTTACTAGTTGTTATTGCATCTTGTAAGTCATCTAACGCATGCTTAGAAGTGGACTCTGGGTGACAATGTGGATGAGCAAGTGTCATTAGGGTATGCCCACATGATTGAACACCAGTAGCTTTATGAGAAGATGGAGAGGAAAAAATAAAATTTTTGATTTGTTTAAGCTTTAGTTTTGCCCAGGTGTTTATTTCTCTCGGTACACATGTATTAAAACATTGTGACATATTTAGGAAATATCATTTCTGTGTATATGCTAAATTTTCAAAAATTAAAAATTTCATGAAAATATTTAAGAAATAAAACATGTAAAAAGCAAGAGAGATACCAGCAGATACATACACATGGGATTCTCTGTGTCTTCTCTGTCAAGACCCAAAGCACTGGCAAGGATTATTTTATTGGAGCCACGATAAGTGATCTTAGTATCTGAACTCAGATAATCAGTTAGATCCACTGTATTCAACCTTAATAAAGCAAAAGAAGACATTCTGCATAGGATCCTGGTACTGTAGACATTAAGACCCACAATTGCCAAATGAGATCTCATGAGACTATAAAGACCATGTATAACAAAGGACACCATGATAGGTATGAAGAGACAGCAATATGGGGAAAATTATTTAGTAGCTATAATCTGACAGAGGATTCTGTATAGAACAAATGTGTGTGTGTGTATGTGTGTGTGTCTGCGCGTGTCCTTAGGTGTGATTTAAATGGAGTTATCCTGTAATGAGTAGGTTAGAAAATGCTTCCTCCAAACAATATAGGCTCTTAAATGTTCACTGACAGGTGAGCAATGTTTCATAGACAAACCCAAACAGCACATGCTATTTCCACTGCTCTTGGTTACCACACTCCGGAAATTAATGGAAGATCCTCTTACTGAAAACATGGAGAAATCCAGCTGATACTGACTTGGAAGTGTCTTCCTACGGTTTTGTCTTCACATAGGGTTGGAAATTCCTTGTGTGTTACCCAACAGAGAAGAGGAATAAACAGTCGTAGCCAGCTGTGAACTCTGGGAGCTCTTATAATGACCGGCTTGGCACAAGATACCCACTGGTACTAGAGAGGCTTGCAGGTTATGGAAATAACTAGGAACTTCCTGATTGGGCTTAAAGTCAGCTACACAAGACATAACCAAGGCTTGCTATCACTAACTGAGCCAAAAGCTTACTTCTAACTGGGTCACAAACCTCAGAAAGAGCATCTAATACTAAAATTCCTCTAAATACACATACTATTGAACTCCATACTAAGTTCTTGTTTTTATAGTCACAAATTAATGCATTCTAATGCTGATCAGGAAAGCACCTTTCTGCAGTAGAAAGCTATTAATACAGAGATCCACAGCTGATCAACATGAAGAGAATAAGATTGTGGAGTGCTCAGTACTAAATAAGACATCTCTAGGACTATCTTAAAGGAGAGGGAGAAAGGATGGTGAGAAACAGAGGCAGTGGATATCTTCAGCGAAATAGAATTTTCCAGACATGTCAGCATCATCACACACATGAACTCACAGTTGTTGCTACTGCATGTAAAAGGTCTGCACAAGACTGAAGTATGCAAAATCCTAGGATGAATGACAGAGGGGCTCATGAAACCCTACACTTATCTGAGGAACTGTTGTGAGTCGGGGGCGGCTGGGGTGAGTCAGTTTTCTTCAGTGATGGGGCTCTTCAGACCAAGCCTGTTTCAATAGACAGTCCCACACCAATATAAATACTGATGTACTGAGTAGTATAGTCGGTTTAAATAAGAAGAGCTCATGAGTATGGGAGGGATAAGTGGAGTGTGATTCAGAGGCTAGAGAGGGAATTGTGGGAGAGTGAATGAAGGATGGATTTGATCAGAATGCGTTACATGCATCTACGGAATGTTCAAATAATAGAATTATTATAAAAATCAGTCTGGCTGTTCCTGTGTCAAGTATATTGTCCTGGTGTAAAAAATGTTACTGTGCCTTTCTTATGCTTTTTTTTTTTCATTTGAGACAAAGTCCCACTCAGGGTAGCCTCAAACGTGGATCTTCTGCTGATAAAGTATTTGGAAGTTGTGTATAAGTTTTAATAATACAAGTTTCTTTGGGGTGTATATGACAGGATGATCATTTGCTACACTGAACTGGCATCTTCACAGCTTTCAAAAGGCAAGACCTGTCTCCAAAGCTTCCTTTTGTATCCTGCATTCAAGTCGTTCTATGTAGTGGGACCATGACTGAGACAGTTTAGTGTCTGGAGGTTTCTGGGGTTACTTCTCAGATTTCTTCAAGTCCCTCCACACATGTGTGATTTGTAGGACATTTAGCAGGATGTTGCCATAATATTGAATGCTGTACTTGGAAGCAAACTGGTTGAAGTTAAAGGCTGAAAAAAAAAAAGACAGTGTGGATGGTGTGATTTACAGTCTAGGGTGGAAAAAATAATGCCCATCGATACATTTTTAAGATGACAAATTGAGGGGGTGAATTCTGCCAACTCATGCAGTTGTTACTTCATTAGGGAATTTCAAAAAACTTCCTTTTGACTGCAGACAGCTATGTGCTGTAATGAGACAACATGATATTCATGAGGACTGTGCTGTTATTTGTGCCTAATCTTAATAATAGCTGATACTGGAGCCCCTCAGCTTCTCTCCACAAACAGGGCTTAATGAGGCAGTTATCTACTCCTAACTCCAGATGCTCTCTCCCTCCCTGCCTTCTAAATCTTTTGTCTCATTCAGTATGTGTTCGCATCTGCAGAAATGCTAACCATTATATGCAAGCGGTGCTTCTAGCTTCCCTAACTGCTATCAAAACGAGTTTAGCTAGTCTTCTCCATGGTAGAAATTTGGTATTTCTTGCAGCAGCAATTATGGAGTGTATTGGTTTCCTAGGGTTGCCATGGAACTGTAAGCTGGGTGGTTACCAACAACAGACACTCATTTATTCCCAGTTCTGGAGGAAGACAGTCATAAAGCAAGCCAGGTATAGGTAGAGTCTTGTGTTCCCTTACGTCTGCATTTAGAAAGAATCTGTTTCCTTTGCCCTTTCATGTCGGTGAACCCATGGCAACTCTGGGCTTCAGATGTGCCTTCCTGTCTCTACCTTTCTCAATACATAGCATCCTACGGTGTGTCTTTTTGCTTCACTTTGTCCTTTTTTTATATAGACTTAACTAATCACATTGGAAATACCATAATGACACTCATCCACCTCGTCACCAAAAGAGTCCACTTTTTTGTTTTGTTTTGCTTTCAAATAAGGTCACTTGCTGAATACTTGGTGCTACATATTCTTTTGTTTTGTTTGTTTTGGATTTTAGAGCTATACATTTTTTTTTCCATAGCAGGGACAAAGAAGACCTGATATACAAGGAACATGGTTTCCTTACCTGGTCATTTCTCATTAAGCTTATAGTTTAAAGTTTATGGTTACTTTAATATTTTTTCCATGTATCACAGTGTAGAAGATCAGAACCAGCTAAAATAAGACATATGTAGCAGATTTTAAATTAAAAAGGAATAAGAATTAGAGTTAAAAAAATGCACATACACATATGTACATATATATATTAATAATTTTAAAAAGTAGGAAAAGCAGAGAGCTACACATATATATGGGATTACTCTAATCAAAATTTGAGTTTCAACTTTTTATATACCATCTATGTGAATGTTTGTAAAGTATTTGATTTTTCCTTTCTCTTCTATGGTTAAAATAAGTTTACTCCTTATGCAGCATCTAGCTTTTATTCTTGATAAGAGATAATCTTATGTGCTTAGCACAATACGTGACAATAAGAGACAGACCTTTGTCTGGCCTGTATACACTTGACACTTGCATGCATAAAGGCACACGGCATATATACAAACATGTGAATTAAAATTATTGTATAAAATATATCTCTAATAATATGTATTTGTGTATATTGAATACACATGGATAACCTTTGTCTTATTATTCTCTAAATAATATGTTTAACACCAATTACATAACATTTAAGTTGTGTCAGGAATTACAAAGCAAGCTAGATATGATGTAAAGTAGAAGTGGTATTATGATACACATAATCACTGTGTCATTTTGTAGAAGAGATTTGAGTATCTACAGTCTCTGGTATCTAAAAGGGTCCTGAAACCAATTCCTCCTGGATAACTAACCATTAACTCTAATAACTCAGATAGAGGGAGACACACAGGAGTTCAGAGTTGTCAGATAGGGTATGGAGACTTTCATGATGGCAGAGTTTCTTAGGTATTTCAATCAGTCATCTGCCATTGAAAGAACCGCATAGCCAGATATGATTCTCTACCCATCCTGCACTGGGTGTTTCTAAATATCTGTGCTTACTTTCTTTTTTTCACTTTATGAGGTGCATAGTCTGAAAGATAGATCTCAAGACAACATCATCATGGTGTCTACAGTGGTATTACAAATATGTAACTTTTCAAAAGTCTCAAGTCAAAACTCACAGTAAAATTCATACTGCTTAACCACAAGTTTTTCTGGCTCCCATCTGGTGTGTATCACTTTCTTGGACCACTGAACTCCTGAAGTGTGACCCCAGCCCAACTGTGACACATGCAGATCTCTGGTTCCTTCACCTGCTTGTACTCTTATAAGTCACATCTCAGGCAAACAATTGTAAATTTCCCCAAAGCTTTAGACATTTCAGAACACATATTTGTCTGAGTCAAAATCACGAATTGGTAATGTTGTTTTATCTATTATCTTACATATTTTAGAAAGTGGCTTCCCTATTGGATGCTGAGAGCATTTCTCTTTCAAACTATTTTTTTTTCAGTATGATGGGTAGAAAAGTTAATTAATTTATCTGCAATAAAATGTATGTGCAACTGTAATAAGGGAAATAATAAATATGGGAAATTTTGTGATCTGTCTCTCTCTCTCTGGTATGTGTGTTTATCTGTGCACAGAAAAGCAGTTTAGTTGAAGCTTTAGAGTTTTGAAACCTTTAAATACATAACAGTGACATTGTTCAGCTTTCTTGAACATTGTTTTAGTGAAAAAAAATGGCAACAGTTGAGAAACTCCCCAATTGTTTCTTCCCTACAATCACTTGCCATTCATGTCCTGAGAATGTACTAACCAGTGCAAACTTTTCCTTTGCATAGTCTGATATGTTCCTTATAGTTCACCACCTATATAAAGACCCAGTTAGTCCTGCTGTTTGTGAGAGGTCTCTCATTAATGAATAGTCCATACAGAGAAATGGCATTAAGAATCCCCTTAATTATATTAATCATAAAATAGAAAATAGAAAAAGAACACCATTTATCTCACACACATTTATCTATTATCTATCTGTCTCATTACTATCTATCTATCATCTATCTATCTATCTATCTATCTATCTATCTATCTATCTATCTATCATTTATTATCTGTCTATCTATCTATCTATCTATCTATCTATCTATCTATCTATCTATCTATCTATCATTTATTATCTATCTATCTATCTATCTATCTATCTATCTATCTATCTATCTATCTATCATCTATCTATATCTGTTTACCTCTATAAAACATTTATAATGGCAAAACAAGATTTTATGCATATAGTTTAGCTACAAGATATTGAACCTTCTTTAAATAAAACAATCCTTTCTGAACATTATCTCTTAAAAACTTGAAGGATGTGTATCACTTCTTACGGGTTACTGGCATATTAGAATAAACCATATCCTTTAAAAAGTGATATAGAAAGAAAATTCACAGAAATCAGAATTTGTTTGTTTCTTGCTCACATTTTCTAAAGGAGAACTTTATGATTGGTGCTAATTTTTTTCTCCTATACTTCATCAATTATTGTGTTACTTATTTAAGATTTTTACTAACATTTCTTCAGGGACTAAAGATATGGCTCAGCAGTTAAAAGAGCTTGATGCTCTACCAGAGACCTTGAGTTTAGTTCCAACACTCAAGTCAGTGGTTGACAACTACATCGCTCCAGCTACTGAAGAAGCAGATACTATCTTTTGACTGTCATGTATACCCACACACATAAAATATATAGAGAGATGTACACATTCACCAAAGCACTGTAAAAATAATTACATCTTAAAATTGGTTCAGTTATTAAAGATGAAGTATTGGATCAGGGATATTCTTAAAAATTAAAAAAAAACTCACAAAATGTATTTGTGTGTGAGTGTGTGCATATGTATGTGTGTTTGTGTGAGTGTCTGCATGTGTATGAATGTGCACCAGAGTTTTGCACCTTGACATATATATTTTATGTGGATGTCAGGAGACAGCATAGAGAAGTAAGCACCCCCTTCCCTTCCAAAATGTAGATCTAGGAGACTGCTCATGTAGTCAGACTTGGCATCAAGCATTTCTACCTGCTGAGTCATTTTCACAGGCCCCCAAGGAGGTTCTTTTATCTGAGAGCTGTTCTTCCACCTAGGCCTGTGTCTGTAAATGTTAGTATAGATTCTACCTGAGAAAGTCTAGTGATTCAGAAAATTATAATCCTTTATGGAAGCGATAATATTTGCTTTCTGCTTAACTCTTATTTGTTCCTGTGCCTTTTAAAAGGGATTCAAGCCTGACAAGTATCCTTCACAAATTATCAAGTTTTGGAGTATCAAAAAATGTACACACCCAAACACTTCTGGGGAATTTTTTGAAGTGTTGGAGTTCGAATGAGAAGCGTGTGCCCATGCCTAGCAATTTAAGGCTGCCCATTTTCTCACCAGTTCTCATTATTTCTTTTAGAGCCTGAGGCAGTCAAAATTTGTAGGACACCTTATTAACTGAGCATAATTTAAGTAGCTTCTCTCTCTCTCTCTCTAGTTTTCTTTTTCTTTTTTTAAATAGGAAGTAGGAAGACATACCTGAGTTGATGACTAAAGCAAACTGAGTTGTAAGTCATGAATTTATCAATTAAGAAAATACTTTAAAAATTTTTAGAGTATATATATATATATATATATATATATATATATATATATATATAATATATATAATGCAATTGCAGTGCAAAGAATGGGGTCCCTGTGTGTTTGGACACTGTTTTGTCATGGGAAGGAAAGTCAGTCTTTTCTATTCATTATAAAAGAGTGTCTGTCAGTCAACTGTCCAGGGTAAGCTGCAGTCTTCACCTCACCTGATAAAATAAAAGCCACAGTGGTGTCAAGTGGCTGCTACTTTGCATTTGTTTGGGATTCACTCATTCATTGATTAATTATCACAACAGTATGTTATATGATTTTGATTGTCAATTATCACTCTAGTTTAGATAGTTATATGAGAAAAAAGAGAGAGGTTATTGTTGCATAATAATGGATGTCTATTTTCAGAATATTTTCTAATTATCTTCATTGGTTGAAATAGATAATGGGAGAAATGTACTGGGGATTGGTTGGCATCACCTATACATAGGTAATTTAGCACTGAGGTGTCAAACACGGTGCTCTCTCAAATGCGAAATGCCAAAATCAGTCAAATCCTGTGTGGAAGGATGAACCCTGAACCCTGCACCCCATGGAGGCACATGAGATACCTTCTGCTAAACTCTGGTATGTCTTGCAGGATACACTTTAAATTTAATATACAAAATAGAGAAATATGTCAACAAATTCAAAAAATGGTGACTTTTATGTAGCCAGCAGTGCCTCAGCTAAGCCCATCAGTTAATTGCCATAATGATAAATAATCAGTATTCTACAGTGTGCAGTGATGCTAAACTATAAAGTTAGTTATTTAGTGTCTTAAAAACAATTTCTACTTAAAACAGTTCCAAATTACAATGAGTTTATGAGGAAGTAAGCCTGTTTGAAGTCAGGAATACCTGTGTATTCATATCATTGACTTATAAAACTGTAAGAGAGAATGAAAACTCTCAATGAAATCTTTCATTCAGGCCTCACAGAGGAATGCTTTGTTGGTGAGATTCATTTATACAAATGGTATATGGAATACCAAGAAGGTATATTCCAAATGCTTTCATGTATTCTAGTCTAGTTTTCAGCAGACTTATTTTTTTCTCTTCTCTGAGGCCAATGAACAAACATAGTTAGCTAAGTGGGGAGGAGTTGGGTTATTAGGGACAGGGAGAAAACAACATGCTCTGGTTCTTAAAAGAAAGAGATTACTTTATTATTAGACTCAACTATGTGGGCATTTTTTACAAAACATCCTAGATTACTACCGAGGCTGAACAAATTTTTAATCTAGACAGGTTTATACAGTGTAACCTATCCTTTTAACCAGTTAGTCAAATATTGGCAGTCTACTAAAAAACCCTTGCTTTATTTATTGTATGTTTAATTATTACATTGATATAGCTCACTTTATCAGTCACTATTCCTTACAGTTGGACTAGATATGGTTCAGTGTACTTCACATCAGTAGAGAATCATCATGAATAATTAATCAGTTGATGTAACTTGCAAAGCAATGCTTAGAAGTCAGGGTGCTACTGACATTGTGAGCTCTATAGCTTGGTATATTTTCAAGTTTAGAAAGTTAGCCAATTCAGTGTATGGTTGGTCAACATTCAAGCCTGAATTCTCTGAGCTAGCTCCATCTTCCTTTGTTCCTCACTATATAATCAAACTAAAGAATAGTTTCTACTAGTACTTTTGTGGCTGCTATTGCTATGTCAAAGATAAATTTTGTGCAATACTATTTGTATATTTCTCATTCTTCTCTTTTAAAAATAATTTTAATCTTTTAAAAATTAATGTTATACCTACTGGACTAGGTCTACTGTACATAGGCCTGAAATAGTTGCTAGGAAATTCAGTTGCTTCTATCCTACTTAAATTTTGTTATAAAATATATATCATTCATTAAATTAGAAATTATTCTGTTTATTGATTGTTGAAATATTGACTACTGTGGGTTCCCATTAGGAACAGGGAACTGACTGTAGAGGTAATTTTTTTCCTTTGTTGCTTTTGTCAGAAATGACTACTCATACAAGAAAGGCAAGTTTATTCTATACTGGTTTAAGTTCTTAGTTAATATCTATAATAAGAAACTATCTCCAATAAATTCACTTCCTTTCTATGTTTTCAAGGGGATTCTTCATTTTCCTTCTCTATGTAAAAGTATTTTCTCCATATATTTTTCCAGTGGCTTGGATTATAACTGTGGAAAATATCAAAAGCAACATGACTAAACATTGTGCAAAACTCTTAATGCCCTGGAAATAATTAAGCATAAAATAAAAAAAGATGACAAATTCTATTATTCCTTAGACTGTGTGGCAGAATTCCACAACTGAAAGATAATTTGTTGACAGAGAGAGAATAGAGCAGAGAGCACTGGAAAGATGAGTAAGTTGATAAGTTGATGAATGTGCCTGCTGCCAAGGATGGGGAACTGAGTTCTTTTTTTTTTTTTTTTTGGTTTTTCGACACAGGGTTTCTCTGTAGTTTTGGAGCCTGTCCTGGAACTAGCTCTTGTAGACCAGGCTGGCCTCGAACTCCCAGAGATCCACCTGCCTCTGCCTCCCGAGTGCTGGGATTAAAGGCGTGTGCCACCACCTCCCGGTCTGGGAACTGAGTTCTGGCCCAGGGACCCACATGGAGGAAGAAAAGAACATACTTCAGATGGGTTTTTCTGATATCTATACAGTTATTTGGTATGTATATATAAGAACACCACACACACACATACACACACACACCCTAAACTAATAAATAAATGTTTAAAAATGGAAACTAGAGAATAGAAAGAACCATAGATAAAACCATGAGTTTCATCTAAATAAAAGGAATTTTTTTAAGGATCAAAAAGATATAGAATATTGGAAGTCCTGTCCTAACCTATATGACAGTTTTCTATGGCATACATAAGCTCAGCCAAGCAGTGATAATGAACTATTGTAGGAATATTTATTTCTACAACTTGTATTTTATATACCATTTACCACCTCTCTTCATTACACTTTTGTCTTATCTAATCACATATTTTAATATTGCTTGATTATCAAGTACATTTATATCACTTGGTATCAAACGTCTATCTGGTATCATCATACAGAATATCCCTCGAAATCTTTGTAACTATCTCTGACTTTGACATTGGTTATATGTTCTCACAAAGATACTCTTCCTATTTTTCCCAATGACATTGAACTGTCACTTTGAGTGACCATAGTCGCCTATGCTCACGGATCCTTCCTAAGCCTTTCAATTTGTATATTAATATTAACTAACTATTACCAACAAACTACTCAGTATTCAGGGTGGTTTTATTCTTTTTATTGTCAATTTAATCTGATTGAGTTTTTCTTCCAATTATGGAAAAGAATCTTAAAACAAATAATCATGTAAAGTTACAGAGACTGAGTAGGATATAGTAAACATATATACATATGTGAATATAACAACAATTAAGGAAAAGAGCACCTATGAATTTGAAAGCAAGGTGGGAGGGCATATTGGTAGTTTTGAATTGGTAAAAGTGAAGAAATTATGTAATTATAATATCATGAATAAGATAAAATAAACAGATAGATTGATTGATATAGATAGACAGATAGATAAATGAAACAAGTAAATCATTAACAGATAGCCAAAGCAGACATTTGTGTCTTCCCTGAGATTGTCTGTTGAGGACCCCTTCTGAGTGACACTGAGCTAGGTCACAGCCACAGTTGACTCAAACTTCACTCTTAATCAATTGTCTTAGTCATTTTATAGTTTCTATCTAATTGTTTATTCGAGGACGGAACTAATACCTCACAGCCAAGCAGATTTTTATGGCTGTGTATAAAATGTATGGACAAATAGGTTGTATAATGGAAACGAAAGCGCTGACTCTGTGCTTTCTGTAATGGCATGAATGGACTCAGTACCACAAAGTGCGGCTTTATTGCGTCTTTCTAGCAGGCCATTTGTGCGAGGCATGGATTGAAATAATAATTCAGAAGTGTAACAGCACTTGAACCCAATTGGATATGAGATCCATCCAGCAAATAAGCGGATGGATGCAAATGATGCAGAAATAGAAAACAAACAGCCAGTGCAAACCCTCTCCTCATTTAAACATGGCTCTCACTGTCATTTTGACAATGTCACTAAATTTACATTTTAAATAAAGAAAATTATCTTCTTTTAGAACAAATCTTTATCTTTGATTTGAAATAGTTTGATACTTTAAATTAAGGGTAGTTTTGTCTTAATTGTAGAAAAATAAGGGCCTTGATACCTAGGTGATTTTTTAAACTTACATATATGCATATATATTTAACATATACATTTTTTCTGTGTATGTAGGGTAGTATTTCATAGGAACCTAAACTTAAGAAATAGTATTATTGATCCAGTCCATACCCTTTAAAGACTCAGAATTTGCCCTGGAAAGAGAAAAAGGAAAAAAATAAGGTAAAAGAATAGGAACCTGGATCTGACCATTCCTCTTTCTGACAGTGTTTACTAAATATTGTCAAAGCAGTTATGGCAGACTCATTCTGAGGAGACTCCTTAAGGAGGCTCAACTCTGGAATCCCCCATGCTGATAAGTCCTCTCAAACCTCTTAATGGATTGGAACTCTCAGGAAAGGGGAGGAGATAAGTCAGGAGCCACGCAGCTTTATCTTATCTAGGTCTGTTTTTCCAAACGCATCTCTATTTCTCTTCTTATTTCTGGCCTCTTTGCTACCTCAAACCCACTGATTAAAATAAGAGAGAATTAATTGAGGGGAGAAGTTTACCCTGGAAATATCAGAAATGCTTATTGAGCCAGTAAATGGCCAAGTATGAAAAGAGGAAAATCAGCTGAAGTGAGGAAATAAAGTTTGTAGGTGTCTAAAGCAACTGGATGTGTGAATTCAATCTGTAGTATATTCCTTTCCCTACTGGGCATCACACATAGTGTGTTTTTCTCCCCCCTGTTCTCCTACTGGGTGGCAAAGCAATGTTCCTATCTTCTGAGATTCTGTTCTCATTAATGTGGCTCTGCTAAAGGGAAAGATGTAAGGATTTCTTTTTTTAAAACCTCAGGGCAATGTAATGAATTTTAGCAAGAGGTTTGGCTCTGGAGGGGTTCCCAGAGTCCATGAGGATGACTTCAGCTAGGATCTTGGGCAGGAAAGGAGAAGGTGCCTGAACTGCCCTTGTCCAGTAGTCAGACTGATGACTATCTTGAGTATCACCATAGAACCTTCATCCGGTGACGGATGGAGATAGAGACATCGGAGTACTGGACTGAGATCCCAAGGTTCATTTGATGAGCAGAAGGAGGGAGACTATGAGCAAGGAAGTCAGAACCACGAGGGGTTGGTTCTAATGGGAGCTCATCAACTCCAGCTGGGACTGAAGGAGCATGGGATCAAACTGGGCTCTCTGAATGTGGTTGATAATTGGGGCAGACAGAGGAGCCAATGATAATGGCACTGGGATTTGTTTCTACTGCATGTACTGGCCTTTTTGGGATCCTATTCCCTTTGGAAGCATACCTTCCTAAGTCTGGATGTAGGGGAGAGTGACTTGGACTTCACACAGGGTGGGGTATTTTGCCCGCTCTTAGGACTGGAGGGGTATGTGGGGGGGAGAGTGTGGGGGGGAGTGGGAGGGAAGTGGGAAGAGGGGAGGAAGTGGGAATTTTGATTGGTATTATTTATAAAGTAATAGAAAAAGAAATAAAGAATAAACAGTAAAAGGAAAGAAGGAAGGAAAGAAGCAGACAAGCAAGCAAGCAAGCAAGCAATCAAGCAAGCAGTCAAGCAAGCAAGCAAGCAAGCAAGCAGGAAAGACTCCAGGACAAGTATGCTGTAAATCTCTGCTGCTGCTTTCTGGAGGAAGAAAGCAGAGAAAAGGAAAAAGAAAAAGATGTCGTGCTATTTGCGTTAAGCCAGTATGGAAGGCAGCCACTTGGCAGGATATACATGGGGAGGAATGGGCTTTTGACAGACTACAGAAGTCTACCCAGAAAAGCAATCATTGGTTTTGGCCAGCATTTAAAAAAAAAAAAAAAAAAAAAAAAAAAAAAAAAAAAAAAAAAAAAAAACACCCAGAAATAAGGAATAACAATGTCACACTTTTCATCAGCAAGATAAACAGACCCAATTAACCTCATGACAACTTTTGTAGGAATTGCAGGAATTGCCTTTTTTGTTGTTGTTTTTCACTTTTGAAATGTGTTTTTAGACAGATGATTCTCAATATTGAAAAATACCTTGGCAAAGGACTCCTGGTCTTTGCTTACCATGTTGTCCTGCTACTGCTCTTGTGTACTTCAATTTCTTTACGAATTATACTTCAGGTTAGCTCAGTGAATTTAAAGTAAAAAGTTTGATAGGTTTTTGGGTCATCTCCAAGAAGTTATTAATTGTGCCTCATGGAAGTGTTGTATGTTGGGATTTATAAGTCACCTAGAAAAAGACTTTACACTTTACAGATTCTTCATAAATATCACACTTATTATTAGTAAATTATTTGAGTCAAACAGAATCATAAGATGCTAATGTTAGAATACACTTCAGATAATTAGATTGTCTAATGCTCAAGGAGAAGCCAAACGCTCCACCAAGGTCATTAAATAAGTAGAAATGGGGTTAAAATCTAGGATTGAATTATTCAATTTAGTATTCTTTATATAGTTTCATATGCTTGTCCCTCAACTTCCTACATTATTCTTAATTATACTGGCTTTGCAATAGACCCATCCAGCCACCAACACTCACAATATTCTAAGATAATCCATCATTTCTTCTCACAACATATTTATCCGGAAACACTATTTCTCCAGAGGGAAAAAATATATAAATAACTTTATAGACATAGAACCTACAAAGTTATTATATATGATAGACCTAGAACCTATAAAGTAATTGGGCTATTTCTTATAGCATCTTAGAAAAAAATCCCTTGTGTTGCATTTTTTCTAACAAGTAAAAATATTATTTTATTTTTTATGATTTTTTTCTCTTAAACTATAATATTTGCATGCACTTGTTTGTAGTTTAACTCAGGCTGGCCTCAGACTTTTGAACTCTCTGCCTCCAGTGCCCCACATGTCATGATGCCCATCTCTATTTATAGACTGTGGTGATTCTTTACATGTGGACCGTATATAACTATCAAGTCAAAGCAATATTTCCTTCCCTTCAAACACACATCGTGGTTAAATGCTAAATATTTTTTCTTTTAGTCTTTGTAAACAATTTATAATTTATTTATCTTTACTTACCTATTGCACTACTGAAAAGCCACAAATAATTCTTCCAGTAGACCCGTGAGATGGTGCCTCTTTCCGAATGCCCCATCACTCTGATTCTCCACTCTTAATCTCTATTACTGCCACCCCATTTCTCTACAAGGCTGACTGACTAGTTTACATCAATGAATGAGAACATGCAGTACTTGTTCTATTCTCCCTTATTTCTTTTACTAACATTAATTAAATGTTTAGACTGGTGTCCATAACTGCGGGTTTATTATGGCATTTTCACACAAAACATGGTGTCTTCATACTTTGATCACTTTCATTCCTCGTCTCCACTCCCCCTTCCATTATGACCCTGCCTTCCCGTGACCAGTTTCCTTCCTTGTCCCAGCCGTTTTCCTTGTGTTTTCTCCCCAACTCCTTTAAGATCCCTTTCTCTGTTCTCATCATACTTCCTGCCTAAGCTCACTTATCAAAATGCCTTACGGTTCCATCCTTGTTGCTGCAAATGACAGGGTTTCATTCATTTTATAAGGCTGAAAATAACTTTGTCTATATAATACTTTTTGTATCCCTTAATTTACCAGTGGACAAATCATTTGGTTGTGCTTTAACTCTCGGGAGAATGCTTTAGTCATCATGGGATGTCAGTATTCTTTGATATGGCTGTCTCCTTTGGCTATATGCACAGCTGGGGAACTATCCAACCATGTGGTAGATTTAGGTTTTTTGAGAAATCTCCATACTGTTTTCATAATTTCTGTCCTAATTAAAATTCCTATGAAAATACATGAGTTCGATTTTATCAACATTGTTTCTAGAATCTATTTTGTATTTTTTAAAATTTAATTTCATTAACAACACTTTTTTAAAATTTTACATACCAACCACAGTTTCGCATCCCTCCTCTCTTCCTGCTCCCTCCCCCCCACTCCCATCTACATCCTCCCCATCCACTTCTCCTCTGTCTGCATTCAGAAAGGGGCAGGCTTCATGTGGGCTTGAACAAAATATGGCACATCAAGGGGAGGTCATACTGAGCTCCTCCCCCCTGCAGAAAGACTGGGCTGGTTGAGGTAATCCAGTATAGAGAACAGGCTCCCCCAAACCAGCTAGGTGCAAGGGACAGGTCCTGATTTCACTGCTAAGAGTCTTACAAACAGACTACACAACTGGCACACACATGCAATGTGTCTACATCAGTGCCATGGAGGCTCCCTAACTGTTGGTTCAGAGACCATGAGCATCCATGAGCTCAGGTCAGCTGTCCCTGTGAGCTCCTCAGTCATGACCTTCCCCACCCATGTTTCTACAATCCCTCCTGTTTTTCTTCAGGAGGACTCCCAGAGCTCATTCCAGTGCTTGGCTGTGGACCTCTACAAGTATTTCCATCAGTTACTGAGTAAAGGCTCTCTGACTACAATTAGGGTATGTGAGTAAAGCAGACGGCCAGTTCATGTACCCTTTCACTATTTCTAGGAGTCTTAGGCCTAGCTACGGAGGAGTCACCCTTGTGGATTCCTGTGAGTTTCCCTAGCACCAGGTTTCTCCTTAATCCCTGAATGGTCACCACCAAGACCTGTTTTTTTTTTTTTTTTTTTTTTTTTTTTTTTTTTTTTTGTGAGTAGCTCCTCCACTCCACTCCTAACTAATCTCCTGCACCCAGCATGCCCAACCTGCTCCCTCAAGTTCCCATCTCCCTACCCTTCCCATTCTTGCCACCAGTATACTCAGATCTCTTCTATTTCCCCTCCCCAGGGAAATCCATGCATCCCTCTTTGGACACTCTTTGATATCTAACCTCTCAGGGGCTGTGGATTGTAGGTTAGCTATCTTATTCTTTACTATGCGTATCTACTTATGAATAAGCACATATCATGCTTGCCTTTCTGGATCTGGGTTACCTCCCTCAGGATGGTTTTTTTCTAGTTCCATCTATTGGCCTGCAAATTTCATAAGGTCATTACTCTTTACATCTGAGTAATACTCTGTTGTGCAATTGTACCACATTTTTCTTATCCATTCCTTGGTTGAGGGGAATAAGGGTTGTTTCCGGGTTCTTCCTATTATGAACAATGCTACTATGAACATAGTTGAGCAAGTGTCTTTATATTATAATTGAGCATTCTTTATGTTCCTGCCCAAGACTGGTATAGCTGGGTCTCGAGGTACATTAATTTCCAGTTTTCTGAGAAACAGCCATATTGATTTCCAAAGTGGTTTTACCAGTTTGCACTCCCAGCAGCAGCAGAGGAGTGGTCCCCTTACTCCACAATTTTGTGATCAATCTTTAAACTAGGGTGAAATGACATCTCAGTTTTGCATCATTTGAATTTCCCTGGTGAGCAATAAGAATGACCTTCTTCCTTAAATCTTTCAGTCATAGCTAATTCCCTTTTAAGAAATGTCTGTTGTCTATTATCTCTTTAGCTTGCTTTTGAAAGGATCATATTTTTGTTGCTAAACTTTCAGAACTTTTATTTTACATATTCAGTATATCAAATGTCTTGACAGATGAATAGTTTGCAAATGTTTTCACTCACCCTGCAATCTGTCTCTATATTATTTTAAAGATGTCATTTGCTATACAGAAACCTCTTAGATAGCATGTGCTTGCACGCGCATGCACACACAAACACACACATATCCTGGATCAATCATCAGGAATAAAAAATGATAATCAATATCTCTGTTATGGTGTGTCTCTGCAATCCATTGTTCAATAGACTGAGTCAGGAAGATACTACATTTAAGATCAGTCTGGGCTATAAATTGTCATATGTAGTATAATTGGTATTTGGCTGTAAAATGCAATGAAGACATACTTTAATTTAGTGACAAAACCGACAACTTGATTATATAACAATTTAGGACTGTTACACTGTGACCACACTCCCTTACATCCACTTTCATTCACAAACCTTTTATGTATTCAAGGCTTCATAATTATTTAAAAATAATGTTCAGATACATTATTCATTATTCTGCTTTTTTGAGGCAAGGCCTTCTTTACCTTTAAGTTTTCTGTGTATGCTAATACATGAAATTCATTTGATTTTTGTACATTCATCTTGTTCATACTCTCAAAAATTTTCTAAGATATTTCCACAGATATTCAGATTATTCCAGTTATATAAACTTACCTACAAGAACATTCTATGATTTTTTAGTCATTTTCTACAGTTTAATATATCTCATTAAATTTTTTGAAATATTTTACAGTGAAATAAATCAAATTTGTTGATTTGAAATCTTCTTGGAACATTCTTAGTGTAGATGACTATATGCTACACACACACACACACACACGCACACACGCACATTAACATATACTTTTAGTCAATCCTACAATAGTCTTCTAATTTCCTTAAAACCTTAAAAGTTAATACTTGTTTGGCTTTCAAGTTTAATTCTTTTTCTACAGTTATCATGCAATAAATGATTGACTGGTAAAGGAAGCTTGGTCGGTGTCCTATTGGAATGGCTGAACTTTGATTTAATTGAGCATAAAAGAGCAACCAACCTCCACAGGAATAAGCCGACATGTGTGGCTGTTTGAGTTTCTACTCGAGAGGGTATTTTGTCACATGTACAATATAAAGCAGGTGGTATAACATGCTCTGCTGGGTAGAGTGACAAGTGATGGCATCCCCAGAGTCACAGCAAAAGACAGATTTAGAGAATCCTGTGCTATGATGAAGGACCCATGCACCAGGGCTGTAGATTAACTTCGACTTGTTGAAGGGAGAGAATTTTCATGTGTGCTCAGGAGACCTTTCATCAAGAAGCAGTAGTGATTGAAATGTGGAGGTCTGCCTTCAATACTCTCACACTTCCCGTATTTGTGTAGAATACTACACAATGGAATGAAAACCTGGAACAACAGCAAACTGGTTTCTAGGCCGTTTTTATTCTTCACGACAGGACAAAATATAGTAATTTTCAAGATCACTTAAATATCAAGGAGGATTCCAAATGACCTTTATGACCCTTGAAGTTCATCCATCAAAAAGCATCGCTCGTTAACAATTTTGGTCATCTATGGCTTTTGTGATGACAGGGTATTCCTACCTGCCCAAGCAAGCAGAGTAAAAACCAAACGCAATGGCTTCAGATTATACTTAACCATGAGTTAAGGATAACAGTTCTACAGAATAAAAAAAAAAATAATAAAAAAAAATTGATGCCTTGTTGAGAAAACTGTGATTGTATTATTTATTTGTTTTTCATCTAAATCATGTGTGATCGTAGGAAAGGCCATCCAATTCTGTGCAGTTATGGCAGCTACACAAGAGAAATAATGAGCACAGTCCCTATCCTCAGTCATTCTTTATACTTCTAATCTATTTTATTACAATTACTTTTAAAAAGAGATTAGGCTCATGTAAAAGATTCCTACTAAATCTATACAAAACAAAGATCTAGAGTATATAATAATGCGTACAGAAAATACACCATTTTAACAAATGTGGTGGGAAAGTTTAGGAGCAAAAACAGCAGTGGGCAATTTCTTCTATGAATATAAAATAAAAGTCTTGGATAGCACATTTAACAAGGCTTCAGAAGATAGAAGCATATTCAATAAGACCTAGGGAGATTTATTTTGAGTGCAAAGATACTTTTACAAGTTAGGAAAGATACTAAGGTAGTTTCACACGTTAAAAGACAGAAGGAGAAAATGCTGCCCTATGACTGCCATTTCATAGCAGTAAACACAGATATTGTTTTTATTGATGTTGCTTCACCAAACATGAAACATTCCAAGGCATAATTGAACATTACAACATTTCACGTAAAGCTAGATCAAAACATGGGTTGGGTTTCAAAGTTTTCTTAGGGAAATGCAACACTCACAGAGAGTCTAGTCTTTCTGTGGGAACCAAGGACAGACAAAAGTCAGAACTGCACCAAAGTACGTTCTCAAAATTACACCTTTAAAAATTTGTAAGAAGTTTTAAGACAGTAGTATTATTCATAGTACTTATAAAACCTTCTGTGAGGAAAGTTTAGGTAACATGGTTAAAATCACTGCAAAGCAGAAGCATTGCACTTAAGCGGATTCAAAGTAACTATCCAATATCAGTCCCCATACACACTCTGCTGGCTACTTTTATGTCCTCTTGATACTCCTCATTTTTGAATAGGAAACCTCAATGGAGAAGTGACCTTACCTTCTTGACCAGTGGTAAGGCCTCTGGCTGCTTTTCTTGTTTGACGATTAATTTGGGAGGACCCAACTGTGTTTGATGCCACCCCAGGCTCAGAGCCCTGGGGTGCTATAAAATAGCAGACTGGGCAAGCCTTGCACAGAAAGTTAGTAAGCAGAACTTCTCCAAGGCTTCTCCTTCAGTTCCTCTGTGTAGGTTTCTGCACTTACTTCTCTGGATGATGTACAAGCTGTAAAACGATCAAACCTTCCCTCCCCATGTTGCTTTTGGTCATGGTGCTTTTTCACATAAGCTCCTAAAACCTAGCTGAGACATTCATGTTTTATTTATTCCGGTGGATGGAAATTACTCTTTTGTCTGTCTTTCTACGTGCTGGCTCAGAAGCACCAAAGGAAGCATTCCTATTTGTAGTCCATAGATAATTGTATTATTCTAAGTCTACCTGTGGCCCCTCATAGCCCTGCCTGTGTTTGCTTTAGTGTTTAATATATGGCCAAGGTGCTGCTAAGGAAGACAGGATAGAGAAGGATTCTAAATCATTGATTCATTCTTTTTAGAAAATAATCTATTTAAATTTATTTTATGTGCATTGGTGTGAAGGTGTCAGATTCCCTGAAATGGAGGTACAGACAGTTATAAGCTGCCATTTCAGTGATGAGAATTAAAGCGAAGTCCTCTGGAAGATCAGTCAGTGCTCTTAACTACGGAGCCATCTCTGCAACCCCTAATAATTTATTTTTATTTTATGTGCATTGCTGCTTTGCCTTCACGTGTGAGGATGTCAGGTTCCCTTGAATGTTTTTTCTACTCTTCGAGAGAGACTATATATATTTTCTCCTTTTCTACTGACATGTCCCATACTCTACATGTGATTTCTCCTTGGTAACCACTCCGCCTTGAGAAGGCCAGTTTGAGAACAAGATGGGCCACCTGAGGGTGACAGAACAGAGGACAGGAATCTTTGAAAATGCCAAGTTGTAAAGTTGAGCAGTGTCAGAGCTGTTCTACATCAGCTATTCTTCCTTTGAGGGACCAGCAACTTCATGAAAGCCTCCACTTTCAGTACAGTCAAAATGACCCTAACGGGATCAAAATGTGTGGTCCAACAGCTGCGAACAGTTCCTCACAGATTACTGTGATGAGTAGCCTCTAGGAGTATCTATTTCCACAGAGTAATTACAGAAGTCAATTGAAATTAAACTTTTACCATAAAAGACATTACTAATTGTCTTAAGGAACCAGTGCTTATATCACTAAGGTGGGTTTTTGCAAGCCCAGAGACCACCAGCCTTCACTGAAGAATAGGCAGGAATATAGCTTCTGATAAATTGTTGCTCAGACCTCCTAAGTTTCCCAGATCATTATAGACTTTTAAGGGATAAAAATCAACTTCCTGCGGACCCAGACATTTGAGTTTCCACTTCTGAACACAAATTATTTTTGAAAGATACTTAAGCCTAAAGCAAGTATGAATAAAAATGAATAAAAGCTACTCTTACTTGGTCCTTAAGCTGCAGTTTTAAAACACACATTCAAAAGACTACAGATCTCATTATCAGGACTACAATTTTATTGTATAGTGTAATAAAGTAAATATTGTAATATGTTTATATGCATATATGAGGGGATCATACTTTATGGCCCATGCTAGCCTGACTCATGATCTTCCATTTCATCCTCTTTTTTTTTTTTTTTTTTTTTTTTGAGACAGGGTTTCTCTGTAGCTTTGGTGTCTGTCCCAGAACTAGCTCTTGTAGACCAGGCTCGCCTCGAACTCCCAGAGATCCGCCTGCCTCTGCCTCCCGAGCGCTGGGATTAAATGCGTGTGCACCACCGCCCGGCTTCAATTTCATCCTCTTAAATGCCAGGCTTGCAGGTGCATAACACTACACATTTGATATACAGGAGTTTTACCCCATTTTCTAGATAAATAACAAAGCAACTAAAAATTTAAAGAATAAACAAAACCAAATAAGCTGGGTGGTCATAGAGAGGCAGCTGTTTATTGCCTCTCTAAAGTCATCATCAAGAAGTGCACACATTGGGTCTTCAACGTGGTGTAAGTCTATGACTGTTTACATTTAGTCTGGTCAAATGATTGCATTTGTAGAAATTTTAATTTCTAACACTTGAGAAAAACAATTATTTTCTAAAAAGCTGTTTTGATAGCTCTAAAATGTTCTAAAAATGTATTTTTTTTACTTATTTATTTATTTTTATTCTTTTTTAATTAAAATTTCCACCTGCTCCCCATTTCCCATTTCCCTCCCCTCCTCCCAAATATTGCCCTCCCCCCACTTCCCTCCCCCTATCCCCACTCCTCTTCTCCTCCCCCCACTCCATTCCCCCTCCCTCTCGATACTGAAGAGCAGTCCAAATTCCCTGCCCTGCGGGAAGACCAAGGTCCTTCTATCTACGTCCAGAAAGGTGAGCGTCCAAACAGGCTAAGCTCCCACAAAGCCAGTTCATGTATTAGGATCGAAACCTAGTGCCATTGTCCTTGGCTTCTCATCAGTCTTCATTGACCGCCATGCTCAGAGAGTCCGGAATCAACCCATGCTTATTCAGTCCCAGACCAGCTGGCCTTGGTGGGCTCCCAATAAATCAGTTCCACTGTCACAGTGGGTGGGTGCATCCCTCGTGGTCCTGATTTTTTGCTCATGTTCTCCCTCCTTCTGCTCCTCATTTGGACCTTAAGAGCTCAGACCGTTGCTCCAAATTGAGACTCTGTCTCTACCTCGATCCATCGCCAGATGAAGGTTCTAAGGTGATATGCAAGATATTCATCAGTATAGGATAGGGTCATTTCAGGTTCCCTCTCCTTAGTTGCCCAAGGTACCAGCTGGGGACATATTCCTGGACACCTGCGAACCCCTCAAGAGTCAAGTCTCTTGCCAACCCTAAGATGGCTCCCTTAGATAGGATATATACTTCGCTGCTCCCGTATCCATCCTTCCTATATCCCAACCATCCCAATCCTCCGAGCTCCTCCCATCCTCCCCTTCTCATATTTCTCATCCCATTTCCCCTTTGCCCCATGCCACCTCACCCGCAAGTTCCCAGTTTTTGCCCTGGAATCTTGTCTACTTCCCCCTCTCCATGAGGATGACTATATGATTTTCTTTGGGTTCACTTTCTTATTTAGCTTCTATAGGATCACACATTATATGCTTAATGTCTTTTATTTTATGGCTAGAAACCGATTATGAGTGAGTACATCCCATGTTCCTCTTTTTGAGTCTGGGATACCTCACTCAGGATAGTGTTTTCTATTTCTATCCATTTGCACGCAAAATTCGAGAAGTCATTGTTTTTTACTGCTGAGTAGTACTCTAATATGTATATATTCCTAAGGTTTGGATACATAGAAACCTTTGGTAAGATTTCAAAATTCACCTAATGCATGACAGAAAGGGCATGGATGTCCTCCAGTCCCTATGGCAGAGGTTGAGCCTAGGTACAAGTGAACTCAGGAAACCCCTTTTACACTTTACCTACCCTGGAAAAATGTTCATAGGTAAAACTTTCTATCTTTCCTATAGTTTGGATAATGTTCCTAGCTATTAACAAAAGATATGGCCATCCCAGGACTTTTGTAAAATGAGCTACTTATAAAACATCATATCATCATATGTATATTAGTTCATTTATTAACACACACAATTAGTATTCTGTCTTGTTTTTTAGGTTGTCATTTACCCCACTTTTATCTTTCTTATTATGAATAATTTGATATAATCTATTTTTTTGCCCCCTTTCCCTATTTTGATAGAACTGAACATAGATTTGATTTCTGAAATTTGAATTCAGTTTAACTTTTTTTTTATTACTTTTGGTAAAGAAACGCATTCATTTTCCATCTACCCAGATATGTTTGTAGTTTATTTATTAATTTGTGATTAAAATTCAGAAGCTGTGTAAGGCTGTATGCCTCTTATTTTTTTCTGGAACTCAGGAAATACATTGGTCGGTGTAAATAGTTCTCATTGTCCCCTCAAGAACATTTAAAATAATAGTCTATTTTATTCTCAATCATTTGCCTTCCTGTAGGAAATGTAATTCATAAATAATTTTTCTCTTAAGCATTTTCCTTCTTAATAATTTCATGATTTTTCATTCATTTTCAAGAGCTTAATTAAAATATTGATTTAAACACTTGGTTCTCATCCTAATATATTTTATGACACAGGTTTTATATTTCTTGTATGATATATAACATCATAATTTATAAGTGAGGGCCCTCAGATCCCATTGCCATCATTATGAACCATCTTTGGTACAAGGTTGCTGAAAATTTATACCATAAGTGCTCCTTCAAATAGAATGTGTTTTTCTGGGAAATTAAAAACAATGGAATGCTATGCAAACCTTCCCATCATTGGTCCTCTCCTTCAGGGATCAATCTGGTATTATTCATACCCAAAATAAGGTTGGAAATGTGATTGCTGAGAGTGGTAGTTACCACTAAGTTGGCTTCAGGTGTTTGCACTCATACTTGCATAGAATTAGAAATGAAAGCAAAAATGTGATATAGAAAAAGAGCTAAAAGAATGGAAAGGGTGAAGATAATGTTGGATACACACAAGACAGAGAAAACAAATGGTAATGGCACCAGTCACAAAGTAAATCATAAATACTTTCATGAAAGGAGAATATTTTATAAGGTTTGTTTGCTTGTAAGAACTCCAGAGAGTTTCAAAGATCACAAAATGCCAGGGGGGAGGTTTGAGGTAAAAACCTACAGGGAAATGTTAAAACCTTCTCTCTCAACATTACACCAACCCCATAGTACCCCCACCCCAGAAATTACATGAGACTGAAGTCTTTAATTTGTGTGATTAAGTGAAGGGACTGCTGGATGACGAAGCATCAACAACACCAGGCAGTTCTAATGGTAGGCTAACATTCACAGATGCTGTAAGAGACTATATGAGCTGTGTGAGTTCCAGGTCGTCCCCCTTGCACATATTCAGAAAATCCAAACTGCAGAAAGGTTCTGTGGAGCGCCCATTAAGACACTACTGTGTCTTCAGTTTTTCTGTGGTTTAGATAGCTTTCTTCCTAGTGTAGACTCCTGGCTACCTTTTCTACTACATTTAACTTAGAAAACTTGACATTCTAAATTCTTTTTTTTTTTTTGGCTTTTTGAGACATAATTTTTCCACAACCTAAAAATGCCTTTCCTGTAGGTGCCATTTCTTTGAAATGTTATCATTAAGAAAAACTCATACCTAGATGAAGAGCTACAGGCAGTCAGTGGCTGCTAGGAGAATCAGTCTTTTCTAGAGATGAGATCCTAAATGCTCATGTTCATACCTCAGGAATGACCAGTATCATCAGCATGCACACATGTGCATGCACGTGTGTACATGCATGCACACACACACACATATTTCTATGCATTTCTTTTAAATGATAATTGAGTGTTCACCACTTTTGAAAAGCTTCTAATCGGGAATTATTAGGAAAGACCAACAAAACACTTATCAAAAAGTAATGTTTGTTTGTGTAAAACATATAAAATGCTTATTGGGAAAATATACATAGGAAGAAAGAAAAGAGAAGAAAGAAAATGATAAAAAGAAGAGAGGAAGGAAGGAGGGGAGGAAGGAAAGGATGTATGGGGGAAGGAAAGGAGGGACACGTCAGAGATTCCTGTATATGCATGCTTTTAGTTGTCTAATTCAAAATAGAGGAATGGAATCACAATGCTGGGAAACCTAGGAAAACTACCTGGCCACCAGCAAAAGAAAACGATGACCAAGAATGGACAGTGGAATTCTAGGGAGCTGAATATAGAACAGTGGATTACATACAGTGAGAAATGGGGTTCCCTGTGGACAGAAAGGGAAGGGAGGTCACAGCTGCATGGAGGGCAACAAATGATATAACATGATGGTCTACTGTCTAAGAAGATGTCGTGATGCACCTATTATTTAGTCTAAAAATATCCTTTAGAAAGCAATAAAAGAAAAAAAGAAGGAAATGAAATAAAGGAATCCAAGAAACAATATGTAGAAGATAAATATGCGTATTAGTTTTTTAAAGACTAGGAAAAGCATTATGTTTACTATGTACATTAAATATAAATATTCCAGTGTAAACATGGTGAGGTGCACTCTTTAAAATTAGTTGTGTGTAATTTATCAGAGTTAAACTTAAAATATAAGCAAACAGCAAGGTTAAACAGTTCTTAGATAAACATTAACCACAGAAAGGTCATCGCTGCCTTTCTGAGCCCTATTTAGCTATGCTACTTTCTTGACTTCATTAATAGTGCAGCCCCTATGTTTTATGCACCATGAACTATGATCTATTTTTCCATAAAGCATTGAAAGAGCTATGATAAATGTTTCATTCTGAAAATTATTTTGTTGCTTTTAACATAAGATACTGCCAATGTTTCCTTTCATGCAGTATGAAGCTATATAATTAGGTGTCTGGGGGTTAGAAATTCTGCACATACTTACTAAGCTATCAAGACACTTAGTATGATTATTGTCAATAATACCTCTTTTTAAAGTTTAAAATTATGTCAGTGTGGTTATCTCAGTGATTTTTATTAAGTTCCTAGATATTTAATGTTTACATTTTTATCCTTAATATCTTTGTGTTTTAGTTGTTGACTGCAATAAGAGTCTAAGGTTGAATTTATATTACCTTGTTTGATAGTCTCCCTAACAGATGCCTATAGTGAGATTATATGTATATATATGACTGGCTGTAAATACATAACTATATTCTATATGTATATTATATATTATATTCCTAGAATTTATATTTGATTTATTTTGTCATTTATTTTAATGTTTTTAATTATTTTGCTTCTTCATGTTTTTATGTTGCTTTCTTCCCTACTACTGTATTAGTAGGCAAATTTAGTAACAGTAAACAATATTATTTTTAACTATTCAAGGCTATAAGTTCACATCAATTCCAAACAAATTTTCCACTATTTTAAAATATTTTTATTTATTTTTTAGCTTCACAATTCTAATTTCTAAAGTTAGTAAATCTGATTACTGTCAAATTAATATTATATTAGTATTTGTATAGATTCCCTCTTAGCATTGGGAGTTGCTGCCATTCATAATAGTGTAGATTTTTCTTTACCTTGAGAGACAACTCAAAAAATTGCATTGCTAGGATTCTTTAAAAAGTTATTTTTTATTTAATTTGCTGTTTCTTGACTTTGGGTTTGAGTTAAAATCTTGTTGTTTTGCAAGTGACCACCAATAACTACTACCTACGTAGTATGTTGTAGCATGGATTCTAATCAGTCTTAATTATAAAAACCCAGAGTCAGATATTAGGGGATGAAAGCTGAAATATTAGAGAAGCAGAGCAACCCAACCAGCCATTAGTTTTTACCTCTGAGAAATCCTCAGACCATAAAGGGTATCCTGTCTTTACAAGTTCTTAGACAGAATGCAGTGAGCTTGTGTCTCCTTCCACTTTATATTCCTTTCTCTGCCTAGCCATATACTTCCTGTCTCCAGCTCCCTAATGCTTGAATTAAAGGCCAGTGACTCTCCAAAGTGCTGGGATCACAGGTGTGAGCCACCACCACCTGACTCTGTTTCTCTTTTAGACCGAATCAATTTTGTGTAGTCCAATGTCTTGAAATCACAGAGATTTGTCTGCCTCTGTCTTCAGAGTTCTGGGAATAATGATGTGTGCCACCACTGCCCTGCCTCTATGTCTAACTAGTGGCTCTCTCCACACTCTAATCCTCAGGCAAAGCTTATATATTACTGCAAAACAAAATATCATCACATATTTAACCTTATTCTAACAATGCTCTTTTCTGTTGCCATAAACAAAGTCATTTAGTCTGGTAATATGTCTGTTCAGTTTCTTTTGCCATATTAAATGATATACCCTTTTCCTATTTTACTTCTCTCTCTCTCAAAATGCATTAAACATCTTCTTTTTTGACCTGGTTTTCTCAAGTTTCATTTATTAACATCTTAGAATGCATCATTTATACCAACCATTATTTGGTAAACTTTATGAATCTGACAATGCATGTCTCATCTGCCCAGTTGCTGGAACACCAGTGTTACTATTCCGTAGTCTCAAATGTATGTTTTGAGAGTTGCTTTTTCCTTCTACTTCTAAATTTCTGGAAGTCTCATTCCATTTTGTTTGCATGTTTTTTTCTAATTATCATTCTCTTTCATCCCATATCACTTTACCTTTCTGGGGTCTTTTCTCATTATTTCATGATGTTGAAATTATTATTATATTTTATCTTTTATCTTGTATTAAAAATAGAGATGATAGATAGCTCACCGAATAAAGTGCTTGCTAGGCAGCACTCATGAGAACATGAGTTGAGACCCTGGTCAAACACACAAAAGCCAGCCAAGAAGATGTATAATTATAACTCAATACTGGGGATGAGTGTAGTGAGGGCAGATCTTGGAGGCATGCTTCCTTCGAAGTCTGTCTCAAGGAAAGAACTCTAATGTCAATGAGATGAACTCTGTTTTTAACAATAAGTCTTCTCCCCTGCACTCAAGAGAAATGCACCCGGCCACCGAAATGGAAGAGCTGGCCCTGATGGCATGGGTCTAGGAGAGCTTGCTCTGTCCCTCCCTTGAGAAGGTGGTTCCAGTGGCCCAGAAGGGACAGCCTAGCTACTACCCAGACCTAAAACTTGGACCTTAGGTTAATCCACACTAACATCAAATTATCTGTGACTTGCTGGGATGCATAAAGGAACTGGTCCTATGGAACAATAACTGCAGTATCTCCATGATGCCCGGCAACAGCAGGATATCCAAGAGGAATATCAGAGAGCATCCAGTTTTGATGAACCCTGAGGGGGCTTGAACCAGACCCATTATGTTCCCAGGAGGGGGCTGCTTGTTCTTCCTGCTGCCTAGTTCCTGGCTGCCTGACTAGCTTACACCCAAAACAAAACCACACAAAAAAATGTATTAATTAAATCACTGCTTGGCCCCTTAGCTCTAGTTTCTTATTTGCTAATTCTTACATCTTAATTTAACCCATTTCTATTAATCTGTGTATCTCCACATGGCAGTGGCTTACCAGGTTTAATTCTCAGTGTCTGTCTCTGGTAGATCCATGGCATTTCTCTCTCTCCTTCCCAGAATTCAGTTCTGCCTTCTTTGCCTAAGTTCTGCCCTATCAGGCCATTGCAGTTTCTTTATTAACCAATGAAACAACACAAAGACAAAAGGACCTCCTACACCACCATAATATTGCAATGAATATTGTGCAGGCAGGACTGAATGGCTAAAAGGGTATATTGCTGTGACACACTGCAGCCCCCAGTCCTAGGAGAATAAAGATGTGTTAGAAAGAGTGAGGAGTAAGTTGGTCTTTTGTTTGTTTGTTTTGTCTTGAATTAATTTGGAGCAGTGGATGCTTCAGGGGTGAGGGGCAGATATAAAGGGACTGGTACTTGGATGGGATTTGGGTGTGTGATGTGAAATTCCAAAGAATCAATACAGAATTATGTTTTAAAAAATAGCTTAGACTTAATAAAGACTCATAACATTGACCCCTTATTCTTTACTTGCACACTCCCAGGCAAGCAAACCCACACCTATGCTGTTGTGAGGAACGGCGGGGCTGCGTCCCCGGCACCCAGCCACCCGCATGGCTAGCTTATGCCCTGAAATAATTACACAGAAACTGTATTCTTTTGAACACTGCCTGGCCTATTAGTTTTAACCTCTTATTGGCTAGCTCTTACATATTGATCTAACCCATTTGTAATATTCTGTGTAGCACTACGAGCTGGCTTACCAAGAAAGATCTTAACCTGCATTTGTCTGGAGTGGGAGAATCATGGCGACTCACTGACTCGGCTTCTTTCTCCCAGCATTCTGTTCTGTTTACTCCGCCTATCTAAATTCTACCCTATCAGAGGCCAAGCAGTTTCTTTATTAATTAACCAATGAAAGCAACAGATAGAAAGATGACCCTCCTCCATCAATATGCAAACCCTCCCAGGCCTTTAGGGCATCTTATGTGTATTTAAATGGATATTTATCACTTTCTTCCAGTATTACTTGGGTTTTTTGTTTTGTTTTGTTCTTATGTAGCTGGAGCTATTTCAAAATGCATAGTTTGTTTTTTTAACAATAGGTATAGCTCAATTCAATTATTCTTTATTCTTCAAAGATAATGCATGTAAGAATTTACAAAGACAGACACTGGTATGTGACAATTACTGAACTTTTTAGGATTTTTAAAATATTTTGCTCTTACCCTGTAATATATATTTTAAAATTTTTAAATATTTCCATCAAGGGGCTGGAGAGATGGCTCAGCGGTTAAGAACATGGACTGTTCTTCGGGAGGTCCTGAGTTCAATTCCCAGCAACCACATAGTGGCTCACAACCATCTGTAATGAGATCTGGTGCCCTCTTCTGGGGTGCAGGTATGCACACAGGCAGAACACTGTATACATAATAAATAAATAAATCTTTAAAAAATATTTCCATCAAGATTAAAGTTAATAAACAGAAAGAAATTTATCTATGTCATCTACATGCATTTTTATTAAATAAAAAATAAAAGTAGACTTTAGGACTTTATATAAGAACCCCTGGGTGGAGCATACATGAAATAATAAAGACTGTCTGAAACTGTGTCTAGGTAAACCAGGCTGAGCAAAACAAAAGAAGTAAGTTAAGCATCTCTGATAGCAGAAGAGTAAAACAAATTCTAACACTGCTATAAATAAAAGGATCACATCTTTTATGAGTGGCTTTTCAAGTTCACTGACATTCTAGACTCCACTTGGCCTACCTTCCTTTGATGGCAAACTGTCCTGTGGAAATGTAATAAGTCAAGCAAACCCTTTAATACCCACAAAGCTGATTTGGTTATGATGTTTCATCACAGCAATAGTAACCCTAACTAAGACAGCATACAGTTGACATTTGCAGTATAATGTACAGAAGGAACTCAAACAGAGCATTGTAAGTATAAAGCAATTAATTGTATGCAAACCTTTTACCCACTGTCAGAAACACTAGGCAAGAAGAAAAAAAAATTCTAACTTTGGTACATGAAATTGAAAAGATTATTAAACATTATCTAGGTTTAATTTAATTAGAAAGTCTATCCTACCTCCACCCCACTCCTGGAAAAGAAAGTTATAGTTCTGATTCTGTGGCTTACTTGACATGGTTTGTGTAAGTTGGTCTTAAATGACTATTTGATTTGGCTTAGGAGAAAGTGAAAAGTCATGATTAGCAGTTTAACATGGAGTTGTAATAGTCACAGATGTGGTTTTACCCAAAGGGGCTGTTAGCGTGCTGCTGTCTTTCCTTTCACTTTATACAGATGTGGGTTTGGTGGTAACTAAGACCGTCCACTCTTTTGCTGTCCATGCAAATCCAAATCCTCCAATGTAGTTTATTTTAGCAACAAAATGTTCTTTTATTTTTTTCATTTATACTGTACAGGATTTCTTAAAGGTCAGGTATTAAATGTCAAAATATTTTTATTTCAATTGAAACTCATATAATTTAAACTGTTTTCATTGAATTTTATCTAATTGCTGGTGTTAGTAATTCTGCCTAAAGGGAAATAATTAGAAAGATTAGAAAGAAGTAATATTAGGAAGTATCTTAATGTGTAATGCATTAAATTAAAATATTCTCGGTGTAACCTGATAAAATTTCAACACATCAGAGATGTTTATTGATGGTTACTTGTACTTAGTCTGCATAACACAAACCCACTATGTTTACTCTTGAGGGCTGAAATCAAGGGTTCAAATGGAAATGCTAGACCACAGATGCCAGAGGAAAGAGTATTTGACTGAACATTTTTAGTGTTTATTATATAATCCAATATGCAATAGAATTTTACTTTCTCATTTTCTGTAAAGATTATTATCTTTCTACTCTTTTCCCTGCTATTTTGTCTACCTGGAAAAAATAAATAAATGAAATTTTAGCTAGGGACATAACATAAAGAGGGTCAGCACTTGATAATAAATTCATGTTTATGATGTATTCTAGACTATAAAACTCTCTCTCTTCCTATGAGATAATCCACATTGGTGTTTGGTAAATTGGCATTTATTAACTGTATGTGTTTGTGCTTCTGTTTGTATACAAACATGTGTGCAATGCAACGGCCAAAGGATGCCTTTTGGGATTCGATCCTCTTCTCCCACCATGTAGGTTCCAGGATTGAATTGAAGTCTTGATGGAAAGTATCTTTATCCAGTACGCTGATCCCTGTATCTACTTCTTTTACTTGTCCTGGAAGTTTTTATTCAGTTGCTTAGTTAAAAGATAGTTATCAGCTGGGTGGTGGTAACACATGCCTTTAATCCCAGCACTTGAGAGGTAAAGATAGGTATATCTAAGTGAGTTCAAGGCCAGCCTGGTCTACAAAGAGTTCCAAAACAGGCTCCAAAGCTACAGAGAAAACCTGTGTCGAAATTTTTTTTAAAAAAATATAATTACTAGATGCTTTATTTCCCTGAAAATGACTAGAATCTGCTATCAAGATTTTGATATAACTTACCTACATATTTCCAACTTATTTGAAATTATATTACAATAGATTTGTTATAAAATTGATTTATAAAAAAACCTCAAGGACATAAACAATTAAAAATCTCAAAACACATCATTTTTGTGTTTTCCCCTAATGCTTTTGTCCCCATTTTGACAGTTCCTCTCCCATGGTCCTTGTAGCATGTCATTTCTCTCTTGTGAGTTTACATTTCCAGTCTTCCTCAAATACACTGCAAATCTTTTCCATTTTGTTTTCCAAATGGTAAATTCTCTCACTTTTTGTTAAAAAGCAATGCTTAAGTGTCATCTTTAAAGGATGTCTTGACTTGGTATAAACTTAAACACTTTTAGATCCTTTCTTGCTATTTCTTGAAGATAATAATTCATTATTGCACTTTCCTTCTGGTGTTATTTTCTCAATGCTATCTGCCATTTTTTTTTCGGATTATTTTAACTGTGATCCTTCACTCTGGTTTCTGCAGACTAATTATGATGCATCTACACAAGACTAAAGTGTTTTTATTCATTCATACTGAAAATATATAGCTATGGACATTTCATTATCCTCAAATAATAGACAATTCCTGTTTTCTATTTTTTCTTGAACTCTGATTCATATTATACCAAACATTTCAAAGTAGCTTTTATACTTTTTATATACATCCATATTTTTTCTTCTTGATGTTTATTTATGCTGTCTGGTCACCAATCCTCAGAGATATTTACCTTTATGTGTTTTTTAAACTCATGCACTGAATTCTTAATTTTGATTATTAAAACGTTCCTTTCTTCTTTAAGATCCACTATTGCCATACAACACTATTGTGTAATTTCCCACAGATCATATTGTTTAAGTTTTATTTTATTTAACATCAAAGCAATCATTTTTAATTTTGAACTCAAAATGGAAGTACCTAACACCTTATAGATATGTGTCTTTTGTTTGAGCTTGCTCATTTTTATTCATGCTGCCATGAAGGCCTAATTTTTCTGTGTTTGGTCAGTCTATATAAAAATAGTGCTCATTAAATCACTAGAAGAATGCTTAGAGGGGTTTTTGTTTGGTTTGCCATGTACTGTAGGTTACCACAAATTGGGAACACTTAAGTCCAAGACTAAAGTTAAGATTGTCACCTGAATTTTAGCTCCTTATATCAGCATGAGGGCTTAGCCTGGGAACTTTGGTCACTTTCTCTTATTAGAACATAGTGTTGCCAGCATAAAGATTGATTTTACTTCTTGCAAAGTTCTCCAAACAAATCTGAGGGCTTTGTTAGGATCAGCAAGTACCATCCAAGTGAAAATAGATTGAAAATAGGAAACAGCAAATTCCACAATGTCCTTCAGTTGTTAATTCTAGTGATTCATTACTACTGCATCACAGTACTTTTTTATTTAAGGAAATTTTCGAAATGTTTCACATAGTTGTTTAAATTATTTTGGTGAGAAAGGGGCATTCTGAATAACATGTCTGTTACCAGAAAGCAGAAATCTCTTCACGGTTTCTTATGTCAGCTCATTATCAAAGTTTACAAGATAAATGGTTTTATTTTATATACAAAGAGTCAAGTTAATCAGTCCAGGACTTAAAAAGTTGTGATTGGTTCATTAGTTAATCCCAGGTTTGATGAAGCTTCCAGGACTTTCTAGCCTTTTGATAACACTCATTAGTGGCAATGTATTACCTTTTATGTATTTATTTATAAATTTATGGCTTGTATACTATTAAATATTTTTATCCTGTCCTGTGGTTAAGAGAAGCCAATAAAACCCCCAGAAAGAGTTGCTGTTGTTGTACATGTATCAAAATACCATTAGATGTGGCTGGACTAGGTGGTTGATACTTACAGCTAAGCTGAATAGCCATTACCGGAAAAAAATAAGTAATACTATATAGACCAGGAGGAGCTAATTCTTAAAAAAAACTTGCAACTTTACTCTTCATCTTTTTTAGGACCATAGATGTCACTGTGAAAATTATATGTAAGTTGCCAATTGGATGTGGAATTTTATGCTAGATTAAGGTAGTAGAATTTCTCACAGAACTGGTAAGAATAGTGGAAAAAAACTATTACCTATTAGCTTTCAACCAGACCTCCTAAGGCAATTACTGTTAGATATGGTTCCAACCTAGGGACCATTTAGTGACGATAAGAAGAACAGCTTGCCTCAATGTGCAGTGACAGTGAGAAGAGGCACATTTATTTCAGACTTACCGCTGGCCAGACATCATGCTAAGTAGCAATGTGATAGCAACAGATTGAACAATTCTGAACCTCATACATGTCCAGGTCAACACAGCGGATGATGTAAAATGTGGAAACATATTTCCTTACAAGAATTTGGAGAGTTGCCTAATTTGAACTATTTTGTTACGGCATAATTTTTTTTTTTTCCGAGACAGGGTTTCTCTGTGGTTTTGGAGCCTGTCCTGGAACTAGCTCTTGTAGACCAGGCTGGTCTCGAACTCACAGAGATTCACCTGCCTCTGCCTCCCAAGTGCTGGGATTAAAGGCGTGCGCCACCACCGCCCGGCGTCGGCATAATTTTTTTTTTTTTTAATTTTAACTCCTTTCATTTGTGCTTCACATAAATTCTAATACCCTAAGGTTCTTGTCCTGGATCTCTTGTAAAACACACGACAATCTGTGAAAATGGTGTGTGCACACTCACTTCTTGAAGGTAGCATGGTGTCTGACCTTCAGCTAATGCCACTGAAATGAAGCTTGCTCACGGCAAACACTCAAGACAGCCTAGAAAACTTGCAATCCAATTCATGAAAGGAGTTATTGTGTTCTGTTAATGTGTCCAATCAAATAAATTAGTTCGCTCTAGATACAGCTCACTTAGGCTTGTTAGGATGCTCTTGAGAGGATCCGTTAGTGTTGTTCACAGCGGACAGTTCATGCCATGGTGTATTATGGAAAGAAAGAGAAAAGCAAAACAAAACAAAAGAAACAAGGCACTGCTTTTTCTTTTCTTTTCAAATTACCTGAATTTCAAGCTAGTTATGTATTAGGAAGCGGTGAGCTGTAGTTGATGAGACTGGTCTCAGAGGCTTCTAGCTCAAGTTGCTTATTTACTATATATTAGTGATTTTCTTTTGAATGGCTTATTGAGCCAATGCACAAAATTTCAAGGGAAACAATGATCCACATTCCCATTACTATGAGATTACAAATTGTACTTTCTAAGGTGGTGAACACTGCTAGACAATGTTCCTTGAGTGACATGTGGGGAATCTGTTCCTAACAAAGCTGCAGATTACGCTTAGGTCAGGTCCCCTTCCTGTCACCTGACACTAAACTGGCGTTTTCTCTGGCACTGGTTACCATAACATTCATATGTGCATTCATGTATGTGTGTGTGTTGTGCATGAAATCACATTTAGTTTTTAATAAAAAAAAATTTATATAATTTTCTCTAATTATATTCTTTCCATTCCTCCAGGTTCTTTCATCTTTTCTGCACCTCCTCCTACCCAGTCAACATTGCGTTCTCTCCCTCAAAAACAAACTAAAACAAAACAAAACCAACCCCCCACTGGAAAACATGTAAATGAAACTCACAACATACAAGTAGGCAAAAGACCAGTATAACAGATAATGCCAAAACAAACCAAACAAAAAGGACGTGAACTAGAACACTGATTTTGCGGCATGTTGACTAACTGCTCTTGGTCTAGGACCTGTTATGAACTGTAGCTGATATTCTTCAGACATCAACTGCAAATAATTTCTTGGGTAGTGGTAGGAAACCACGGCCACTTCCTCATCTCAGTGCTGGGATCCCATCTGTCTTGAACCTGGACAGGGCTTGTTCTTGCCACAGGCTCTGTGTACTAGTTTTTATATCAGGAAGAAACAGTTTTCTTGGAGTCATATACCTTCTAAGGCTTTTTAATTTTTATACTTTCTCTTCTACATAGATTCCTGAGCTTTAATAAGGCAGAAGAGTTTGATGAAGCCCCATTTAATACCAAGTACTCCAAAGTCTATCACTCTCTGCCATGGTCCAGGTATGGGTCTGTGTTTTCATTTCTATCTACCACAAGAAATTTCTCTGATGTGGGTTCATATAGTTACTGAGGGTTTGTCCTTAGGAGTCATTTTGTTGTTGTCTTCCATTAGCAGAATAATATTGGTAGGTTTTCTCTTAGGCTCATGACTTATCTAGATTTAGGTCCCTGGTCACTGCAGCAGTGTCAAACATGAGTTCTGTCTCATGGAGTGGGCCTTAAATCTAATGAAAAAGTTGCTGTTCAGTCCCATAGTATTTGTACCACTATGACACCAGTAAATATTGCAGGCGGGCTGCAGGATTTATACTTGAGAGATACTGATGATCATATATCTCCTTTAGTAGGACTCAACATACTCTCCTACACAGTGAGTACTAAGCAATAAGGGTGAAGCTTCTAGTTAGACACCAGTTTGTTTTCTCTGTGGTGGGTGACATAAATAAGTATTGTCTTCAGTGGGAAGACCTTAGCATGAGCCCATGGAAAACAATCAATAGTCTTAAAATTAGCCTGTGATATTTGGAAAGTTCTGTGCATCTTTTTTGGCCAATGGTTCAACAATGACTCTATTGCCTGGCACTGATGGTTTTACCTGGTGACAGAAGATGTCGAGTTGAAGCATTGTTTCCATTATTATTTGTACCTAACTATAAGTAGTCAGTTTGTGTGAAATGTGAGAAATGGCCAAAAATAAGAGTTTCCCCCACAACCTTTTATTTTTTATAGGAAGTTTATTGTTGTTTATTTATTTGCTCTTTGTTTTCTTTCATGTATGTATGAAACAATGTCAATAGGAAACCAGAATTTTATTATGAGTTCTTCTAAACTAATAATAATCATAAGGTATCTGGCACGCACTTGCTATCCCACTTGGAAAAATCCAATAATGATCTCTTGAGCTCTCAGGCTCACTGTCTAGCCATCTTCACCTTTTCCATGAGCTCCTGAACAATGAGAAACTCTGTCTTCAGAAAAAAAAAAAGTATCTGAAGAATGATATCCTAGTTAGTACTTCAACCTCCACACATACATATGTGCCCATGTGCACATATATCTTAACACAGTAAGCATAAACACACACAAAAATGACATGATGTTGTACCATGTGAACACTTCATAAGTAGCTTTAGTACATCGAATTTACTTGTTCATTCATTGTTTTACACACACGAACACACACACATATGCCTCTGTGTGTGTGTGTGTGTGCATGTGTGTGTGAATATGTGTATTAGTTTTGTTTTCTGCACATTTATGGACGTGTGTGCCATGGCACAAACTTGGAGATGAGAGGGAAAGTTGCACGAATTGGAAATCTACTACATGTGGATCCAGGAATAGCCTCAGGCTGTCATGTGTGCTAGAAAGTGTTTTTATTTGTTTATTTGTTTTTAACCTGCTGAGCTATTTCCCTGACCCATGTGTACATAGCTTATTTCCCAATTTCTAAAATCATAGATTTGCTGTGAACAGGCTCACAGTTGCTACTAAATGATTTATTGTTTTATAATTTAAGAAATATTTCATTTTTAGGTGTGATGACATATACCTTTAGTCCCAACACTCAGGAGGCAGAGGCGGGCAAATCTCTGAGTTTGAGGCCAGCATGGTCTAAAGAATGAGTTCCAAGACAGCCAGGGCTACATAGAAAAACTCTCCCTCAAAACAAAAACAAAAACAAACAACAAAAAAACAGGAACAAAAACAATGCTCCATCTCAACATTGGAAAAGTATATCGTTAAAAATCATGCATACACCCACTAAGTGAGGACATATCTTAGATATCTGAAAAACTAAGTTTCTTTAACATCAGTGTTAAACTCTAAACTGAGTGTAGTTGTTTAGGATGGTCAATATGAGACCAACCTGGTATACAAATAGTCAGCTTAATAGTAGGCTGTGATACAGAGCAAAGCTGAGTCTCCTCAAAGCTAAAACAACAGCGCAATAAAAACTAAACAATTTTAATTGTAGATAGTTTTGATTTTTCCAGCTAGCCCAGTCCTTATCTTAGAATTTAAAATCCATGGATTTCAAAATTATGCCTTGTTCTCTTTCCTGAGGCACAATAATCAAAAACCTTCTTTTACTTGGAATTTCGTTGTTTGATATTTAACAGTTACAGAATTCAAACAAGTGTGTGTGGCAAAACAAATAAGTGCCTTGAAACAAAGATATATTTTTTTTTATTTTTGGTTTGCTTATACTTTCTTTTTTTTGTCTTGAAGACATTTTTTGATTACTGTTTGATTTAAAAGTAAAAAAAAAGCCTGGGAGAGCTGATTTACATTGAGGTAGAGCAGGCATTTCCAATTGACAGCAATAACCCTGGATAACTAAATCCATCAGAGCCATCCTGCTCCAGATGCACTGCGCTTTGTTCTCATTTCCTTTCCGTAAAAGAGGTCACTGTGCCCAACTCCAATGTCTTCCAGCCCAGAGGAAGCTGTAATATTTACCACATAGTAAGATGTATCAGGACAGTTTATCGAAACACAGTGTAGGGTCTCCACCTCTTTTGACATTTTGGAAAAACTTATCTGGAGACAGCGAGACAATGTAGAAAGCGGACAGCAAGCTAAATGTAGCTAGACCTCATCTGTCGGACTCACATTTTCTGTGTTGTGTTTCCTCATGCATGCTGAATTAGAATTATTTAGAAAGATGAAAGAATAATAAGATACCTTTATACTGCCTTAGTAATTGATTATAATATAAAAGCATGGGGGATGATGCATATGCTATGAATCAAAATTATGTCCATAAATTATTGAATTGACTGCATATGATAATTCAAGATTGCTAAAGAATGAGATCAACAGATGCTTTTCATTTTACATATAAGAAATGTGTATGAATTTAATAATATCAAGAGAAGTTTTTTAAAAGCTCCCCCTTAAAAACTATAAATCAATTACAACACTGGAAGAAAATGTTTTCAAGTCTCTTTGTTATGTACACAAGGAACTCTCAAAGTCAAGATTCTATTTTAAACTCAAGAAAAATGAGGACAAAAAATATTTGGAATCAAAATCAGGAATATAAGGGAATGCAGCGTTACTGAGATAAGAAAATGAGTATTAAGCCCTGCAGTGCAGTGGCAGCCTTGAATACTACAGCAATGTGGATTAGCCAGACTACTGCAAGAGAATAATGCAGAATTGTGAGCACTGTAGCTATTTTTGTACATGTGAGCTGGTTATCATTCAGTGTTATCAGGACATAATTCTTTCCATGTGGATTCATGGGTATGTGCTTCCCTAGAAGAAAATATCTCTTAAATTTGTATTTTTATTTTTAATATATGGATGAGAAAGCAGAATTAGAAAAGAAAGTGAAACCTTCTCCAAAATGAGACTGTTATATCTGATCAAATAAATATAGCAACTCATAAAATTTTCATTATGCCAAGGTGGAAAAATTTAAATGTAAAATATTATATTTTGTTTCAGGCACATATTTTATTTTTATCTTCAACATTTTGAAGGTTGGATTTTTCATGTTACATTTATCAGAAAGTGTTTAGTACACATAGTTAATTGATGCTATAGTATCCTGAATACTGTTTATTTAAAGATCTAGTTATATTTTATTTTGTATGTGTGAGTGTTTTGCCTGTATATCTGTGAATGCAGCAAATGTGTAACCTATACTATACCCATGGGGATCTTAAAAGGGTATTGGATCTCCTGGAATTAGCATTATGGGTTGGGTTGCTAGGCTTTCTCATAGGGATGCTGGGACCTGGTCCCAGGAACTCTGCCAATGTAGAAAGACTCTTAACTACTGAACTATCTCTCTAGCCCCTATCTCACAGATCTCTAATAATACAGGAGAATAAAACCTAGACTTTATGAACTTCCCGTACCCCAGAGAAGATCTTAAATCCTACATATGCAGTATTAGCCCAGAAACCCACCAGAAATAGGCATTGCTAATTGCGAGTTATTTTCTTCTTGTTTTGTCTTGCGTTTCCTTCTACTGATACTCAGAATAATGTTATTTTCGATTCATAGTAAACCTAGGGTTCAAGAACGTTTTAAAATTTAATTTCTTGACCAAGTTTGAAGGTGGTCCTGTTATTTGATAACCTACGTTTTAACTTCATGTAAAACATCTTAGGGAAGAGTAATGACTAAAACTGTTGCAAAATGACAAAAGAAAATTGAGATAAGGCTGTCAGGAAAGTGATCATTTCTACCTAAATTTTTGATTTTGCATCCTGAAAATAATGAACTGTCTGAAGAACTTTACTAAATATTTTATCAACTCTATTTTATAGTGCTTTGTGGGAACTTTGATAAATGGCAAGTGACATTTGCAGAGTTTATGAAACCAGGGGTCATGACATTAACAAGGTTACTCGTTTATTAGATGTCTTCCATTTCCTATAGGCCAAGTCAGACTGATCTTAGCTTTTTAATTTTGATATCATTGTTTGTAGCATCCAGTGTCTTACAGTTTCTTAAATCTTTTCTTTTAAAATGTGTGTGTGTGCACGCGTGCTCATGTGTGTGTGTGTGTGTGTGTGTGTGTGTGTGTGTATGTGTGTGTCTGTGTGTTAATGCCTACTGAGGCCAGAAGAGGACATTGATTCCTCTAGAACTAAATTCATAGGTGATTATGAGCCACCCAATATTGGTGTCGTAAACTGATCTCTGATCCTCTGAAAGGGTATCAGGACCTCTTAACTGCTGAGTCACCTCTCCAGCACCCTATTTTCTCAAACCTTACCTCCTTCACTTCAGTTGAGACTCTTGCTCCATTATTATTTTCAACATATTACTAATTAGGTGTGTGTGTGTGTGTGCATGCATGTGTGTGTGTGTTTGTGTGTATGTGTGTGTATATGTACTTTATTCTCCCACACTTCTCCCATATTTAGCTTCTCCTATTCTTCCCATAGAACTGTATGGGGCTGGTAATCCATATGTGTGTGTTTAGCTGATTGATTTATGAATCAAGTATAAATTAGCTGGACTATTTTATGAGAGAATATAGCATGTGAGTTACCCCTTCATGAACACGATTCCAGTGAGTCAGATGAGTTGTACCAGGGTAGGGAGGAACAGTACTTTGAGTTCTGCATGGATTTAATATTCTGCAGAACTTTGCCTTGACCTTTCCCTGTTCTGTCTGAAGACCTTTTCTACGACTGTATTGTTCACTCTGACACATTCTACCTTGGTCTCATAAATCACAGATCCTCAGACTAAAAGAATACAAAAAAAAAAAAGTCTAAAATTTTGCCACTTTACTCTTTTAAAAAGTACAATTAATGTGTGATTCTGCCCCCAGATAGAAGTGAGTAGACCTTGATAATGCACTGTATGCAATGCCCTAAAAGAAAGATGGGCTTTGTGAAACATTTTGACAGTGAATCTGGTAGTGGGAGAGCAGGTTAACACAGCAGATAGAGTGGACCCGCAGAGTCTGAGTGCGGTCCTCACTAGTACTGTCTTGCTCTCAAGATCTGAAATATGAAACGAAAACTCTAGCAGATTAAGATTTAGTCCCAGCTTGCCTGGTAGTGCAGTGGGGCTGGCTGTGGTGGCTTGAGCCTGGAAAGCCAGCAGGCCTGGGTACAGGAGAGCTGGTCCCACCCCAGACAACAGTGCTGGGTTGCTGGCCCTGGTGGCACAAATGTAGAAGAGTTGGTGGACTGACCAAGTCAGCTGCCACCCAGGCCCAGTGCTTGTCCTTTCCTAACGTGTTTCACTATTGAATGTCTGACAAGATCTATGAACATGGGAGTCACTTCTTGATTAGGTTATACAGGTGATGAGTAGCTGTCTAGTGACAATGATGACTCTAAGTTATATAAAGTTCTGAAGGATCTTCTGGAGATATAGATTATAGATTCTCAACTGGACCCATGAGAAGACTCTGAGAGTAGTCAATTGTGGCAATGAGTGGTTACAAAGAAAATAGGACTCTGAGTCATACAGCTATATGAAAATTGACTGGGATGTCCAAAGCCAGGTAAAACTATATCCTGGCAGATGCTTAGACAGAGAACCTAGCAACTAAATCTGAAAGACTAACTCGGGCAACTGTAGAGAAAATAAATCTGCATAATTGTTAGATATCATTTAAAAATGTATAGAAGGACTGTTTTATCTAATGCTATCTTTTTGAGGTACCTGTTTCCCACTTAAGTTTCCATGAAAAGAGAATGACAGCAATGCTTAGATCAACAGTTAGAAGCTGTATTCCAGTTAGACATGAGAGAGAGCTCAAGCTAACTTGCCTGCTGACTAGAGACCAGGCTCTGAAATTATTCAAGCTTTTACAGCTCAGCTTCACCAATTCAAAACTTCTTTGTCTTCGGCAAATTTTAAATTTCTGTTTTAGAGTTTATTCATTTAGAAACTTATTATAAAACAATAATATTTCTATCACTGGATAAATAAGGGTAAATGAAGTGAAGCAAAATTATTCATAATTATCTTTCAAACTTTAAGTTATCAATAAATTTTCATTTATTTAAGAAACATTCAGATAGGTCAGGAAGAAAGAGTCAAAGACGGAATCCAGAAGTGGACATATAATTATTAAAAAATAAAACCAAGCAAACTTGTAAATAAGAAATGTACACAACTAACACGCTGACACTGAGGTTTGTCATGGAACTGACTTCCACCCCCAACTCCAACATTGAAGCCTTAATCCCTGGTAGCTCTGAATACACACATTTAAGGAGAGGATTCCTTAAGAGTGGTTAAATTAAATGAGACTACTGGAGTGGGCTCTGATCCAGTCTGACACACAAATACACTAGGAATGTGCGCTCACAAAGTCCTCAGAGAAGGAAGTCATCTGCAGGACAGAGGAAGAGACTTTCAGAAGTCACAAAACAAAAGCTCTGCTGATGATTTTGAAACCTCAGTCCAGGATATGCAGACTCAAAGGGAAAGTGCATTTCTGTTGTTTAAGACACCCTGCTTGTGGTATTTGCTATGGCAGCCTGAACTGATTAAAGCAAGGCTCCTTTGTTTCCCATTGTGTCTGCCAAATTCCTTCTTCATGCTCCTCTACACTGCTATGTTGGAGCACGCGCTGACCTTCCCTTCTCTTGCTCTGACTCCCTGATGGAGGGCCAGACTCTATCTCTTACTTGACTTGTGTAATTTTTTTTCTTGCTCCTCAACACTGAAAAGAAAAAAAAACCTTTCAGATTCCCTGAACATTTAGCTGCTCATAATGTTTTAAAACAGGCCAGATTATCTGAGGTGAATTCTGTTTTCTCTCTGGGCTTGATTGAGGTAGCAAGAGCAGTGAGTGAAATATTGGGGAGAACGAAGGTATCCAAGGAGGACAATAGTTTCTGAGTAGATGAAATGAGGAAGCTAATAGGGATGTCTCAATATTCAAATAGACCCTATAGGGTGACAAGAACATTTTCAGGCAAGTTGGGGCAAATCCAAAACTTGTGCAAACGTGAAGGAGGTTCATGTACAAAGTACATAAGTTTATAGGCAAAAGAACTGAAAGTTTGTGCTCTGTAGGAGTCACACCCAAGAGTGTGAGGACTGACTTGTCTCGGATTGTCAAGGTTTAGTGCAACAGTTAGTTCATTTGCTTGGCAGTGGGACAAAAAAGGAGTCACTAAAATGGAGAGGTTTTTTTTTTTTTTTTAAAGAATAATTCTCGAAATCTGGGCTGTGCCTCTCTTGGTTTCCCCCAAATCATCTCAGGACCTGTGGAAGGGTCAAACTATTTTTCATATTAATTCAGGCATTGTAAGCTGACTTTTTTTTTTTTATTGGAGTGATGATTTGCAAGTGGAGATTTAACAATACTTTTAGTGTTTTAGCAAAAGTGAAGTTGGGGTGCTGACTCATGCCAGCAATCTTTATATTTTTTTTTTATTGATGCTCACTCACAATTGTAAGGCACTGGTTTTGCTCAAGAATGCCCTTGATGAAATGCAATTACTAATTTTTATTAAACATGATCCTTGTGAGCATGTCTTTTTAATATTATGGATAGTGAGATAAGAAGTACATATAAAACACTTTAATTTGAATGTTACTGCCTGAAGGGGAAGATGCTTTTTGTTGAAATGTCAAGCTGAACTCAGTCATACAAACAATTTTGACTTGAAATAACAGCTAGTGGGCCATGGATGGCTCTTTAGACTTGGGTATTCACAGACACGGTCATAAAAACAAAAGGAGTTATAAGTCTAGCACTTCAAGAAAACAATACAGAAACTACTTAAAATTAAAGCATTTGTTTACAGAAAATGAACTTTTAGAAAACTACTTTTGAGTCACGGATGGCTTTTTACAAGCCTTTCCTGAGAATTGTGATGGAGTTCAAGAATATCGTTCCCAAGGACATTATAATAAAATACTATTAACTTTGGAAGACCAGTAAAATTTAGTAAGTCAATATTTTCAAAAAGACCTTTTAAAAATGGGTGGATAAAATATGTTAAAATTCAATAAAAATTAATATTTTGCAATATAAAAGCATTTGAAAAATTAATACAGTTTTAAAATCCTTACTGCATCTAATTTTAAAATTATTCTTTTTTGAGATTTGTTATAATATCAAAGAATATTCATAATTCTCTATAAGGTAATAAGCCACCTGTCTCTTTTTTCCAACTGGAACTTCTAGGCCTGCATTATCTCTATACACATCAACTGCAGTTATATATTTCAATAGCCTGGAGGTAGGATGTAGACATTTTGTGGGCTTCTATTATTTACACTGAATATTTTTTTATGTCTGAACTTTTCTTCTAATTCAAGCTATCCTCAATTTACACTGTAGTGTAATTTCACTAAAATCCCCACACACTGAAGCTATGCCCACTTTCATTGCTTTGTGCCGGCTAGTCCTGCTATTATAAAATCTCTGAATGTGCACAAATTTAAGTTAGAATGGTAACACACTGCGGTAGTTTGAAAGAAAATGTCTCCCAAAGGGTGTGGCACTATTAGGAGGTATGGTTTTGTTGGAGCAGATGTGGTCTTGCTAGAGGAGGGGCTTCTCTGTGGAGGCAGGTTTTGAGGTCTCACACATGCTCAAGCCATGCCTAATGTCTCAGACTACTTCCTGTTGTCTGTGAGTCAAGATGTAAGAACTCTCAGCTCCATCATGGCGTCTCCTCATAGCAATAGAACTCTAAGACACACACAAAGAGAGCACCTCCTGGGTGATAAGTACCAACAGATGAAACACACAGAAACATTTTGGGGGGACTTCCATCCCTAGTTCAAGTGTCAAGTGGTCTAGATGTCAGAGTTTAAGAAATACTAGAATGATGTCCTCAAGAATAGAATGAGCTCACTCTGTACGTGCAATTGATTGAAAGCTTCCAGCACACTTCAGCAGGACAGAAGATGGTTCACACAGTTAATAGTGCAACAACAAAAATCCCAAATGAGAATGTGAGACTTTGAAGGTATTCAGTTGGTAAAATGAGTAGTAATGCCAGAGGAATTATATGTCTGTCTGCCTATCTCTCTCTATCTATCTATCTATCTATCTATCTATCTATCTATCTATCTATCTATCTATCTATCTATCTATCTAATCTGTCTATCTATGCTTGAATATATCTATTACCACAACAAAGCATGTAGTGGTCATAGGAAAACTTTGGGGACTCATATCTCATATATTATATATTCTCATATATTCTACTTTATCAAAGCAGATTCTTTCTTCCTTCTCTTGCTGTGCTGTCTAAGCCAGGCTAGCAGGCATGTGAGTTCATGAGTATTTCTCCAATCTCTCCTTCCACCTTGCTGTAGGCTGGGTGCTGGAGTTACAAGTATGCACCACAACATCTTGATTATTTGGTAGGTTCCAATGATCACACTCAGGTTATCAGACTGACATGGCAAGCACTTTATACACTGATTCATCTTGGGGACCCATATCTGGCAGTAAAGATGGACTCTTAAGTGGATAGCCATGCTGGCATGAAGTGAGATGATTTTATTCATATTTCCCTTTTGTCATTCCTATGTGATTCTGTTGAGTCTAACAATACTTTTGATGCTGTTGCTAAACTTAAAAGCATTATAAGTGTGTGTTGACAAATTCTCATGCGTGATCAAGATTTTCAGATCCAATTCCAACGTTTATTAATAGTGCTAATTCCAATATTCATAATCTTATTTTATCAGGAAGCTATATAGATGTAGTTAAGCCATAAAAAGGTTTTGTTTTAATAAAATTGTAGTGCTGGAAAAAGCACTATCATTTGAGCACTTCCTTATAGGAAAGAGTGAAATTCATGTGGCATATGAGAAAGAGGGTAATGTTTCTATGGATGTTGTTTTTCTTCAACAAAGGAAGACAGTGTCTGGTTTATAATCCTCCGCTGCTGTCTGCAGCAACTGTCTGAGTCGGTTCCTGAAGACCCCTCTCCCACGCTTCAGCTGGCCATCTGGACCAGGCTTACTACGCCCCCTGACACTTCTTTCTTCGTTTCAGGGCTTCCTGTTTTTATGTTCCATTCCTGACCTCTCACCTTCTTTCTAAAAAAAACAGCCGCACTCCCCACCTCTTTGCAAACGCTTAGTCATTCCGTCACTTTAATGCGGCTATTTGTAACCTTTTCCACATTCTCCCTAGTAATAGGATGAGATGTCGCCTATGAAATACTTCCTCATTTGAGTCTTACACTTTTATGTGAATTCATGGTCACTGACTTAAACTCAGTTGAAAGTGATGGCTGGCATGACAAAGTAGCGGTGTTGCCATTTTATAAGCTGATGCGCAAGGCATGAAGGACTAATCCTACTTTGTAATTTTAATGCACTATAGAGTTTACAATCCGCGTGACAGTTTATCACCAGTGTCTTTTTTTTTTTGAGTTCTCCACTACTAGAAGAGAGACATATTTTAAAGCATGTGTTTAATTCTACTCTTTATACAGTTAAATAAAAAAAAAAAATCTATGTTGATTCTGGTCATATTTTGTACAGCCTCTAAGGCTGAAGAATATTTTAAAAATTTTTTATTGTTAATTGCCTGTGGAGGACATATAAGAGCACCTCTTCTGGATTGCAGGCTTTGAGTTACCTGATGTGGATACTAGAAAAGGAACTTAGTCCTCCAAGAGTAATGTTTCTGTGACTCCTGAGACATTTCTACAACATCCTAAGTTTTAATTCATGGGCTACAGAGATGGCTCATTAGTTAATAGCACTGAATGCACATCCAGAAGACTTAGGTTTAATTTTCAGCACCCAAATGTTGGTTGAGAGCCATCTGCAACTCCAAACCGAGGGGATGCCACACCCTTTTCTGATCTTCACAGGCACTGCATGAACAATATCCATAGAAATACACTCAGGCAAACACTCCTGTCCATAGAATGAAAATAAAAATAAAATAAAAGAAGGCCAAACTCAAGGCTAATTACCCCAAGTTCATGCTCCTGACAAATCTTAAAAATTCATTTATTAAAGTTGGGATGGATTAGAATATTAGTATCCGTTCCATAAGACACTTTACCATTCTTTTTTGTTATTATTGTTAAAGGAAGAAAAATCTCTATCATTTTCTTATCTTCTGGTTGGGTTTATTAGCTATTGATAATATATATGTTTTTATATAAATAATATATATAAGATATATATCTATGTATATTGTTTTAGAAGATGAGACAAATATTAGAAGAAGAAATTCCAAAATTCTGTAAAGAACTCAAAGTAATTCTCATTAAAAGAACATGGAGAAATTTATACAACGGGCCCAACTGAGGGAGCATGTACAGTTTTTTTAACTGAGTAGCAAATAATAATCATCAAACATTATTAGGAATATTTGAAAGCTGTAAATCCCCTGTCTGAGTTCAAAGTTGGCAGAAATAATAAAATAGGATTAAAGAAGCAGCAAATAGATATACTTTGATTAAGGAAAAAAAACATGTGGCCCTCAAAAGAGAAAACAAAACACTATCCTAAGAGAAATAGTCAGAGGATATTGAAAATTACCTAGAAACTAATTCCATCTGAAACATGAATAACACAAAAATCTGTTCTTCCTTCTGTAAAGTCCCTAGAAAGTATATTTGATGGAACACCACCTTGCTGGCATATGTCTGTACCCCTGATATATCTGCAAATGCCGAACAGATACTCTGCCAGTGCTTTCTCTGTGGACATATATTACCTGAAGTTATCTGAATGAATGTTGAATTGTTGTAGAATGGCTTGTACTGTAATTCAGTCATTTCTTTCAAGGTCTCAATCTAAGAAACTATCATTCTTACACATAAATTGTTGGGGCATTTTATTAGAAGTCACGTCATGTCATAGATCTTGAAGTAATGGAGATATTCAGAAAACACATGTTCACCCAATTAAGACTTAAAAGAATGAAATGAAAGAAACAGTTTTTGTGTTTTTGAATTAATTGTAATTTTTTTTCTGTTATTGCTTAGCTGTTTTCTTTTTCAACCCTGTTTTGGTAAAAAAAAAAAAAAAAAAAAAAAAGAAAGAAAGAAAGAAAAAAAAGAAAAAAAAAGATTAGTTTTCCTAGCTCCTTCTCCCTGAGTGTTCAGGGAGTTCTTGTTATAGATTGCATTCTCAGGCCATATTGTAATTAAGTGCAGTCTCTATAGGTTATGGATTTTTATTGTTATATAACATCAGTAACTAGTTTTGATTGGGATGGGAGAATGTAACAATAATCTAAAGTCTCTTTGTTTCACTTTTTGTTTAGCCTAATTTTTGGCAATATGTGCTGTATAACGGTATCACATTTTATTCTAAATTATTTTCCTTGGGAACACTGTTATTTTGTCTGCATTAATGGAGTGTCCACCAACATATGTGCTCTTTGAGATACTAAATATTAAAAATAGTTTGCCTCAGTTCCCTCCCTCATTGTATTAAGCCATAGTGCTCAGTCTAGAATAGCTGTCATGTTAGATTCTATTGCTCATGAGTCTAAGCCTTAGATAAGCACGTGATCCCTTAAGAAGACACAGGATAAAAGATTAAGATGATCAAAACAAATTATGCACATATATGAAATTTTCAAAGATTAAAAACTATCTTCTTAAAAAAAGAGAATATACAGATAAAGGCAAAGAGAAGACACAGACAAGAACAGAACCCGGAGACTAAAGCAGCCTTGTCTAAGAAGGCAATATACTACTGTCTCTAAAGTTCAACTTTTGTCTTCGTTTATAGCTTCTGAAATATACTTTCATTCAGTCATCTTAAAAGTGTTTATGACATGGAGATTCTTCTTTCTTGTAAGTGAGAGAGCAGGTCTATGAAAGTTTCAGTTCCTAGTTTAAGGCCTTCATCTAGAGGATAAGACATGGAGACGTTGGTCTGGATTTTCTGGGTGTAAGTACAAAAGTCCTTTCTACTTTTCTTCTTAGAAACTACTCATTTTTGAGTTTTTGGAGTCTGTAGCATCATCCCATTTGGGCATAGTGCTACATAAGGCTGAGATTGTGCATTTGAAACTCAGTGGCTTCCCCAGAGACCTCTGCTCACATGCTCTCTTTAGCAGGACTCACAGGTTTAACCTGAAGATTGGTCCACTTTCGTCAGTTTCTTCTGCCCTTGGTTTGAACTTACCTTAGCAATATAATGCACTTTTCCTCGAATGCACTTCAACACCGACCTCAATAAAACAAACATTCTGTTCCACAGGTCAGGTCGGCAAGTCCTCTACTGTTAATTTCACTAGAGAACAAACATTGCCTAGTCGTTTATTTATTTGGGGTAAATGAGTTCTCAGGAATGCCCAGAGGCATGTCTTCTTCCGGTACAGAATTAAAACAAACACAGAAGCTGGCTGCTATTACCAAATGCCTGACTTGAGAAATCAACCAACTTTTAAGTGTGTAAAAAATGTTTTAAAATGTGATTGAGACAACTGTATGTAGTATCTTTGCCCTGAGAAAATCTACCCACTAAGCTTTCTAATGTTCCTGTTGGTGGAACACAGGGACCACTAGGTGCGAATTATGCCTGTCTGCTCATGTACAGGTGTTCACCATAACTCTGAGATTTCTGTTTTGATACTGGAAGGAGTACTGGTAAATATCATTTTTCATGTCATTTTATTTGAATCCTAACTTGGAATACTCAGAGACTGAAACTGCAACACGTGAAATAGTATTATTATTATTATTATTATTATTATTATTATTACTATTGCTGCTATTATTTGACTCAGAACTAGTGATCATGTGCTCTCCCTGAAAAGTTAGATTTGATGTTATCCACATATTGGACGAAAGTTAAGTATCATTTTAATACAAGTGTTAGATATCAATGGTGGCATCAGATATTTCTCAGCAGCTGACAGAATGATGGCACGATGTGCTGTGTAAGTGAAACCGATTTGGTAGAACAGTTTCAATTATGTACCCAAAGAAAGATTTTGTACTAAATGCAGCCTCATCAAATGCAGTTCACTGGGTTTGAAAGCAAGGTGGAAATGTAGTGGAACCAGGAATTGCAGACCATGTAATTTGAAAATGTTCATCATCCAATATACTTTGAAGGTTCTAGACAGGGGCCAGCCTTGTCAAATAAGTTACCATAAAATAAATCACAATTTGACTGAGTGCAAGGGAGGCAGATTATCATCACTGTGTTTTGTTTGAAGGGGAATTAAAAAGCACAATGGGTATAGAAAAACACTGGTAATTATGGTAATTTCTTGTTAGCTTCTCCTCCTCTCCAATACAATCAGATGAGTAGCCATAAAAACAACAAAATAATTCTCTTCTTTTTTTTTTCTATTTTGACTATTAAATTACCTATTCTAATTTCAAAAGATGGCTTTGGCAACTTACTTGCCTAACAGATACTTGTTAGTGTTCAAAAGCTATGTGTCTTCTATAGACCATGCCAACAGAAACATGTAAGTAATCATCAAAATAATATTTAAAAACAGCAATCAAACACCTTCGTTAGTAAATGTTTGTTAGTAAGTTCAGTGGTGAACAAAAAGTAAGCCTTATCAAAGTATGCTTCCACAGTGAATATCAGAAAGGAGTCCTCAGACATGTGGTTTACTTTTCAGGTTGGTATCTACTGTTTTATGTTGTTTAATTTTCGGTTATGAAGCCACGTTACAGGATATTCAAGCTCCAAAGAATTGAATTATTTTGCTTCATGAGGACAGTGTCTAGATGTCACCTCAAAAAGCCCATGTTTCCCAGTATAGCCATTCTTTCAGTACAGTTACATATGCTGAGACTGGGCTATGAGAGAGAGAGCCTAAGACAGTTAAAAGACTCTTCTCATCTCCCCATACATAGAACAATTATAAAAGGTGAAAATTCCTAACATTGTTATTCTAAAACAAAAAAATATGAATTTTTGTGTTATAAAAGACCAAGATTTTCCACATTTCAGCATCAGCGGAGAGGAGAGTAGTGGTAAACTTCACTGCCTACTCACTGTCCCCAAAAGGAACACCTACCCACTGTCCTCTGAAGCATAGCTTGTCTTCTCATGGAGAAGATGGTCCCTAGGTTTGCAAGTAGAGATAAAATGATTGAACTCTATTGAGAGATATTAGTGATACATCACAAATAATCCCACTTATTTTTCAATATACAACTTTGCCTTCCACCTTATTTTATTTTATTCATTATTATCTCTTAGAAGAGTGTTTGTTTTCTCATGAGAGGCAGAAATACGTATGTACCTCCTGGTCCATGGTGATATTGTTTCTAATTAGAGAACACTGGTAAGCAGACACCAAACACACAACACAGAAAATACTGTGACACAAATGTTGTGCAAGAGGAACAATGGCTGAAGGAAGAGCACAGGGGGGTGAGCTCTCAAAACAGACAGCACATGGTTCCAGAAGACCGAAATAAATAAGAAATTAAAAAGAGCTAATATTTACATAAGAAAATTTTCGTCAGGGGCACCAACAAAAAATGAAGATAGATAAAATATAGAAAGAGAATTGAAGAAAATGACGCTTCTCGGAGTACTTATTTGTATATTTGAAATTGAAAGTGTGATAACTGTTTTCAATTTTACAACATGAAGATGAATCAATAGTAATGAAAGGAAGGAACCCAAAGAGTAAAACAGAGCAATCAAAAGAAGTAACCTTTTGCATCAAAAAGTCCAGGGTCCCCACATCCTTGCCAACACTGCTTTTTTTTAACGTGGTAAGAGTAACAGGTAAGGAGTGACGCAGTATCTTGTGATTTGGCTTTGCATGTTTTAAAGCTAATGCTGTTTAATCTCTTTTCTTGTCCATATTGTTCATTTCTATATCTTTATGACATCATTTTAACCAACCAGTTTTGTAATTCTACTAAAAATCTACCCTGAAAGAAAAGTTATAACCATACTGAGCAAGGAAATAGTACAGGTATGGAGAGAAGAGAGGAAAGGAGAAAATGTGGAGGTAAGAGACCAGATTGCTACAAAATCACTTAATTAAAATGATTTATTTTTATAATGTTTCACTAGATGATCTCACTTTTTTGGGTAATAGAGATAGGCACTTTATGGGGAAGAATTAGTACTGAAATCAAATAGGTTTTGATACTCATGATCATTGTAGTGATACACGTGTAAGAATTTTTAAGCATTTCGTATTCCTTTTACTGTTATTTTTATGTGAGTTAATATTTTGCCTTCATATATGTCTATGTGACAGTTTCAGGTCCTCTGAAACTGGGGTTAAAGACAGTTGTAAGTTGCCATCTGGGTCCTGGAAATTGGATCCAGGTCCTCTAGAAGAATAGCCAGTGTTCTTAACCAGTGAACCATCTCTCCAGTTCCCATTTCATATTTCATATTGATACATAGATGTCTTGAATTTATTTTCCATTTTGTTTTCCATATTTACTGATATTGGGAGTTAAGTTCAGGGTCCTGCGTAAGCCAAGATATACCATAACACTAAGCAGTCCCGTTGCTCAGTATTTTGACTGTATTGAAAACAGTGTTTCTCATGTTGAAGAAAAATGACATTAAGACACAAAATTGGGGACAGATTGTATGGGTTGATGATTGGGTCTCCTCATGAAATCTTATTTCTTAAATACTTTTGGCATAAATACTTATTCATAAACACAAGTTTATATGCATGTATGTATGAATATATATTGTGTATATTTATGGGTGGTTTTTATATATGGATTATATAAAAATAGCTGAGTTCAAGCCCAAGAATGTACCAAGAAGTAAACTACTATCAGGAAACATTCCTAGAGCCAAAGATTGCACTTAGCCAGGTGGCCTCTCAGAGGCATTGTATGTATATGTGTTTGTGTATGTATGTGTGTGTTTGTGTGTGTTGTGTATGTGTTTTGTGTGTGTATATATGCATATAAGCAAAAAATGGTGTAGACATAATGATTTTATGACATTATGTTCTATTAGGAACAAAAAAATGCTAAAAATATAATGGTCATTGAATGTCATGTCTGTTCTACTTAAAAATTTAAATGAAAAATTGATCCTCCTTAATGTCTTAGCTGTTTATAAAAAATCCTAGGGAACAAATGGCTTATTATCTAACTCTTATTTTTTTGTCTGTAATGAGGCTGGAAGGATCTATGTCATCTTCACTGAGCAAAAGAGAAGGCTGCCAACATTTCCAATGCCAAGAGCTCCTTACAGATACTGTCTTAATTGAAGTTTAGAAGCAATTTCAAGATGGTTTAAATTTTTTTTCACTGTGTGAATAGCAAAGTCTCCTTTGTGTGAGGCCTGTCACCATACAGTAGGACAAAGGACTCATCAGTGTATTGGGAGTTTTATTTGAAACCAGGTAAGATGGAAAATTGGTAACATTTATTTCTTTTCTGAAAATTCAATACAGCCATGCAAAAGAGAGGAAAAACACTCAAACTGCACCTCACATGCCCAACCCTGCGAGTCAGGAGCACATGGAGACTCTGATTCTTTTGATTAAGAGTTAGTCGTTTGATAAATAAAGTCACCTATATTTTAGAGCTGCTCTTTTTTTTTTAAAATATCTTGGCACTAATATATAAAAATATATAGGCAAGAAGTATTTTTTTTAATTTTTAATTTATGAAAACAAATTAAATCATTTATTTTTCAGTGCCTGTGAAAGGATTCCCAGAAAGAAGTTTCCAGAATAAACTTTAAAATAATTGCAAAATATGGAAAGCACATCAAGCTAAATGTCAAAACTCCTTTCTCCAGGGTTCTAAATGCCTACTAATAATGTGAACATTCAACATGTGTAAATCTTATTTAGTCCTGTTACTTTCATTAATGCCTGTCTAGAAAAAATAGGTATGATTGCCCATTCTGGAAATCTGACTCTAGAGAAAAATGCACTATTGATAACTCACAAAGCTGAATGCTTTTTGCTGCCTCAGGCATTTGAAGAATATGGTGGAAGTTGCTGTTATACAGCAGGCAGAAGCAATGTTCTTACTCTCTAAGCCAACTGAACTCACCCATCGGTTTTCCCTCTGAGAAGACCTGAATGGAAGATTCACTTTTATTGTTTTTTTTTTTTTTTTTTTTTTTGAGGGCCATTAGTTCTTCATTTTATTATTCTTTCCCTCGCTTGTTCTACTCTATCCATTTTCTGTTCTGTTTTTCTACCTCAATGTTTCCCTTCTGTGTCCTGACTTCCTTCCACACTACTTCCTGATGTCTTCCTTCTAAGTTCTTTGTTTCCTTACAGCTTATAGATCCCAGCAGAATCTTTCTTTTTTTTTTTTGATTTTTTTTATTTATTTCTTTATTAAAGATTTCTGCCTCCTCCCCGCCACCGCCTCCCATTTTCCTCCCCCTCTCCCAATCAAGTCCCCCTCCCTCGTGAGCCCTAAGAGCAATCAGGGTTCCTTGCCCTGTGGGAAGTCCAAGGACCACCCACCTCCATCCAGGTCTAGTAAGGTGAGCATTCAAACTGCCTAGGCTTCCACAAAGCCATTATGTGTAGTAGGATCAAAAACCCATTGCCATTTTTCTTGAGTTCTCAGTAGTCCTCATTGTCTGCTATGTTCAGCGAGTCCGGTTTTATCCCATGCTTTTTCAGAACCAGGCCAGCTGGCCTTGGTGAGTTCCCGATAGAACATCCCCATTGTCTCAGTGTGTGGGTGGCCCCCTTGCAGTCCTGAGTTCCTTGCTCATGCTCTCTCTCCTTCTGCTCCTGATTTGGACCTTGAGATTTCAGTCCGGTGCTCCAATGTGGGTCTCTGTCTCTGTCTCCTTTCATCGCCTGATGAAGGTTAATATTCAGGAGGATGCCTATATGTTTTTCTTTGGGTTCACCTTCTTACTTTGCTTCTCTAGGATCACGAATTATAGGCTCAATGTCCTTTATTTATGGCTAGAAGCCAAATATGAGTGAATACATCCCATGTTCCTCTTTTTGGGTCTGGCTCACCTCACTCAGGATAGTGTTTTCTATTTCTGTCCATTTGTATGCAAAATTCAAGAAGTCATGCTCAACTTCCTTAGCGATCAGGGAAATGCAAATCAAGACAACTTTAAGATACCATCTTACACCTGTCAGAATGGCTAAAATAAAAAACACCAATGATAGTTGTGGAGAAAAGGGTACACTTATCCATTGCTGGTGGGAATGCAAACTTGTGCAACCACTTTGGAAAGCAGTGTGGCGGTTTCTCAGGAAATTCGGGATCAACCTACCCCTGAACCCAGCAATACCACTCTTGGGAATGTACCCAAGAGATGCCCTATCATACAACAAAAGTATATGCTCAACTATGTTCATAGCAGCATTGTTTGTAATAGCCAGAACCTGGAAACAACCTAGATGCCCTTCAATGGAAGAATGGATGAAGAAAGTATGGAATATATACATATTAGAGTACCACTTAGCAGGAAGATTCACTTTTAATATGAAAGAAGTCTGGGAATGTAGGACCCAGCCATGATAAGCTTTACAGAAGCCTGAGTCTCAGTAATTTACCCTGAGGCAATACCTGGTCCCCATAAGGACCACAAACTGAGACTGCCCAGGCACCACCCAGCAACAGACAATCCAAAGGAAATTCCTGAAGTTCCAACCAACCTTTGTAGATAGGATCATCTGACAGCATACATTCAACAGGACACCTCTAGACAAATGGCAGTCAAGCAGGGGTCCTAATCCTTAGAAATCCCTCACCCTCATCTTTGCTACTTCACCTACCCAACTCTAACTGAGCTAGGGGTTCTCTGCTCATTCCAATACATTGGACACATGGAGAGTTTGTTTGCAAATTTGTGTAGAATAAAGGCTCTTTTCTTTCACATATGGAACTCAGATTCCTTGTTGGCTTTGGGGGGTGGGCATAACAAGATCTGAGCATAACAAGAACAGTCATGTTGTGGTATATTTATACACTGTGTGAAGGTGCATTTTTGTGGTTGGTGTGATAATAAGCTGAACGGCCAATAGCTAGGTAGGAGGTATAGGGTGAGACTTCTGGGGGAGAGAAAGGATGTAGAAGGAAGAATCTAGGTGCACCGGAGCTTCCAGGGACAACGAGAAGAAACAGGGAGTGAAATATGAAAGAGAGGTAATGCCACATGATAGAGCATAGATTATTATAAATGGGTTAATTTAAATTATAAGAGCTAGTTAGGAACAAGACTAAGCTACTGGCTAAGCTTTTATGATTGATAAGAAGTCTCTGTTTCATTATCAGGGAGCTTGCTGGCACCACAGAAAAAGACTTGTTACACACTTTTGATTTAGTTGGGTGTTACTTTTATTAAATTGAGTCTTTAACAGTAAATGAACGTTTCTCTATTACTGCCCACCAAAAATGGAGCATCATATCACAGACACACTGAAGTCCCGTGCTTCACATGCAGAGTCGCATTCTAGAGAGAGGACAGAGAAGAGATCAAGTTTCTGTCTCGGGGAAAGAGCAGAGAAATGTTTCTAGAGTTGAAGATGCACACTTAAACAGTTGCTCATCTTAAAATGTCAAACTCAAAGAAATGTTGAGTACATAGAAGGGATAAGATGTGTGAAGGAGAAAAGAAAGTGCTGAGATACTAAGAATATTTAAGAATAAAACACATTTAGTTTAACAAGTATATGAAGCAATAACTTATGAGATACAAGTATGAAAAATTGGCATGAAAGAAAGGTAATTAGACGAATAGTTTGCCTTGAGTGTGGGAGCATGCAGAATTCTATTTCAACTGCATTTGCTTTCAAAGAGTACAATACCTAAAATTCATCTAAGGACTGCATTTTCATACCCCATAGGGGATTGCTTTACTGAAGAGATATGAACGCTTTCTGCATTAACATTCAGCAAATATTTTTTTAAATAAAAGCTTGTAAGTTTCCTGTTAACTATTTCAAAAATGTTTACATGCTCTAAACTCATTTAAATATATGACAAGTTGACTAGTTTATAGACCATTGCTTTTGAAGCACATACAAGTCTTTACAGACGATGCAGTAGAGAGCGGTCCAAACTGCTGTATGCGTGACTCCGTGTTAGTGTACAAACATCCATATACATAAAGGATAGAATATGACTTCTGCTAATGCATTTAATATTTTATCACAGTATCTCAGTCTTTGAAAACATGGAGGTGCCAGGCGGTGGTGGCGCACGCCTTTAATCCCAGCAGTCGGGAGGCAGAGGCAGGTGGATCTCTGGGAGTTCGAGGCCAGCCTGGTCTACAAGAGCTAGTTCCGGGACGGGCACCAAAGCTACAGAAAAACCCTGTCTCGGAAAAAAAAAAAAGAAAACATGGAGGTAAATCATTTTTATTTTTTCAGTGTTGAGAATTTTATACATGTAGACAAGGAAATATGATTGCATCGCCCCACTCCTTTCTCCTCCACCTTATCCATATGTTCAGTAGCACGTCTTTCCATCTTTATGTTATTCTTGTTTTGTTTCGAGTATCCACTAAATCCAGTTATTGCTGCCCATAAGAACATAGCTATAGCACCACCCATGGAATACAGAGACTCTCTCCATTGTGACCTCCTCAACAGAGAATGATGGTTGATACTGAAGAGAAAATTATTCCTATTTTAATTTTTATTGAGCTCTACATTATTCTCTGCTCACTTTCCCTGCCTCTCCTCTTCCCCATTCAACCCTCCCCCAAGATCCCCATGCTCCCAATTTACTCAGGAGATCTTGTTTATTTCTACTTCCCATGTAGATTAGATCTATGTAAGTTTCTCTTAGTGTCTTCATTGTTGTCTACATTCTCTGGGATTGTGGTTTGAAGACTGTGTTTCATTGCTTTATGTTTAAAAAGCACTTATGAGTGAGTACATGTGATAATTGTCTTCCTGGGTCTGGGTTACCACACTCAATATGATGTTTTCTAGCTCCATCCATTTGCCTACAAATTTCAAGATGCAATTATTTTTTTCTACTGTGTCGTACTCCATTTTGTAAATGTACCACATTTTCCTTATCCATTCTTTCGTCAAAGGCATTTAGATTGTTTCAAGGTTCTGGCTATGACAAACAATGCTGCTATAAACATAGCTAAGCACATGTCCTGTGACACAATTGAGCATCCTTTGGATATATACCCAAAAGTGGTATTACTGGGTCTTGAGGAAGGTTGTTTCCTAGTTTTCTGAGAAATAACCACACTGATATCCAAAGGGGCTGTACCAGCTTGCATTCTTCCAGGAATGCAGGAGTCTTCCCTTTACCCCACAACCTCTCCAGTATAACTTGTCATCAGTGTTTTTGCTCTTGGCCATTCTTACAGGTGTAAGATGGAATCTCAGAGTTGTCCAAAAACTCTCTGAAAAAATTATTCTATTTTGAGGAGGTCACAGTGGCATGGATGTAGTTACAGAATACCACCTTGGAAATCTATCTAGAAGTTTCTTAAAAACATGAGAAGTAGAACTACCATACGACCTGGCTAAATTACTCCTAGTCATATATCAAACCCCAACAGAATTTATGACCTACTATAGAGACACTTGCATAAACATATCCATTACTGTTCTATTCACAATAGCTAAGAAATGGAATCAAACTAGATATCCCTCGACAGATGGATAGTAAGAAAAATGAGACACATGTACATGATGGAATGCCGCTCAGCCATAAAAAGAGTTAAATCATGAAATTTGCAGTTAAAGGGATAGGACTGAAAAAAATTTATTGAGCTAAATAAACCAAGCCTAGAAGACAAAGACCATATATTCTTTCTCAAATGTGGGTCCTAGCTTCAAACTATTGTATAGTTTACTTGGGGCACAAGTGGAAGTGAGGAAACTGGAAAGGAACCATTTGATGGAGCATATTAAGGAAGGAGAATAGATAAAATGAAAGTAGAAAGAAGTATTAGGCACAGAAAGGCTTAAAGGGGGAGAGCATTGAGTATTGGCAGGACAGCAAGCCTTGCAGGGGAAGGCTAATTCATGGGAAGAAAGTATGAAAACACTTATGAAGAAATAATATTTTCCAACTGAACTTAACAATCAGTGTTGGGTAGTTGGACCCATGTGAAATGAAAGAAGGGGAGGGGATATTTGGATTAAAGCAGGGCTGAGCGAGAGGAAGGAGAAATGAGTGTGGTAGTCAAAACTGAGAATTATGGAAAAGCCCATGTGAAACTGCTAACTTGAAATTACATCTTTAAAAATCAGAAAGACCATTCATTCTAATTGCATTACCTTTCATAGAAGGAAAGAAATATTAATTATTTATAGTTATTTAAATTTCTCTTTTTATCTTTTATTTCTTGTTCTAAATTTTCAAGTGGCATATTCTTAGGAATCCTGAAATAGATTGTAGCAGAGAGAAAATTGTGTAAACTACACAATAAGACCGATAAACATGTTTCTTTTTACATTTCTGTAATTATTCTGATATTGGCTCAACCTATTCATTTTTTTGGAGGAAAATGTCAGCCTTGAAAACTCAAGATCAGCTAATCCTATTTAGTTTAAAACTAGTATCTTGGGCTGTAATGTATGATCAGGTAAGGGTTTCCATATTGCATTCCTTCCTTCCCTCTGGAATAGCAAAGACATTCTGGACAACAGGTTGGGACTATTCTCATGAAACATATTTTTAAAAATATGTGTTGGATGCTTTGTTTTTATGTATTTCCTATCTACACTGCCCTCTTCCAATGTTCTAAATCCTTAAGACTGGTTCTCTTTTTTTTTTCTTCTATATGTTAGTCCTAACTCGATTTCAATTTTGTTTATTTGTTTGTTGTTTTTCAAGACATGCTTTCTCTGTAGCTTTGGGGCCTGTCCTGAAACTAGGTCTTGTAGACCAGGCTGGCCTCAAAATTATAGAGATCCACCTGCCTCTACTCCCTGAGTGCTGGGATGAAAGGTGTGCACCACCACCGGCCACCTCTCCCTCGATCTCTTAGCACTTGCACCCCTTTACAATATTCTCCTTCTCAGCTCCGGTGATCACATTTCTCATTTCTGCACATGCACTTGTGTGTGTGTGTGTGTGTGTGTGTGTGTTTAAAGCTAGATGCTGAATAAAAAAGGAAAATATGTGATATATAATTTTCTAAATTTTCCTTACTACTCCACTCCCAAATGTTGATGATAAAGCAATCAACATGAATGTGTGAATATCTCAGGGCTACAACGACTTTGGAACTTTAGCCTTAGCATATAACCGAGAATGGTAGCACAATAGTTTTCTCATTAACCTCTATACTGACTGTCATAGTGGACGTACAAGTTTCCTGACTACCTACTCTGGATATGAGGCTCTCTTTTCCTACATTCTCAACACATATTGTTGTATGCTTCTCTAATAGCTGTTCTGAGATACAATAGATCCTCAAAGATATGCTAATTTACATTTCTCTAATATCTAAAGATGTTGGATACTTTTCTAAGTATCTATTGTCCATTTTGATTTCTACTTTTGATAAGTGTCCATTGAAATTATTAGTCCATTTATTGGGGTTTTGGTGTTTTAGTTCATTATTTACCCCACACATTAATTCCATGAGTGGTGTAATTAGCAAAGACTTTTCCTCATTTTAAATGTACTCTCTTCATCATGGTGATTTTCTCCATTTGTGTGCAGAAACTTCAAAATAGAATGTGTTTTCACGTTTCTGTTCTTAGGAATATTTTACTTGCCATTTGTGCACAGTGAGAGATACAGATCTAGCGTCTTTCTCGGACATGTAGAAATCCAATTTTCCTAGCAGCATTTGTCGAAGAGGCTGTATTTTCTCTAACACACCTTATTTTTTTTTTATTTATTTATTATGTATACAATATTCTTTCTGCGTGTATGCCTGAAGGCCAGAAGAGGGCGCCAGACCTCATTACAGATGGTTGTGAGCCACCATGTGGTTGCTGGGAATTGAACTCAGGACCTTTGGAAGAGCAGGCAATGCTCTTAACCTCTGAGCCATCTCTCCAGCCCCATCTAACACACCTTATTGACAACTTCATTAAAATTAACTGGCTGTGGTTGTCACAGCTTATTCTGAGTACTCCATTCTGTTCTAGTGCTCCATACCTTTTCCGTGCTAGCATCAAACTGTTCTGCTAGTTTTGTTCTCTTTGAGGTTAGGTATTGTGAATCCTACAGCATATTTCTTTGTAAGAAGGATTGCCTTGTCTATTTGGTAATTTTTCTGCTTCTGTGAGAATTTTAGAATTCTTTCTAGTTTGGAAAGTGTGGAAGTTTCATGTGTTGCTGACATAAACTGTTTCTGATGCCGCAACAAATTTCTCAACACTAGTTTTGCTAATCTGAGCACATGGGAGGTCTTTTTGCATTCTAGTGTCTTTGATGCATTTCTTTTCCTTCTTAAAGTTTTCCTTGTCAATATTTTTTTACTTTTTTTTTTTTTTTTTTTGGTTTTTCGAGACAGGGTTTCTCTGTGGCTTTGGAGCCTGTCCTGGAACTAGCTCTGTAGACCAGGCTGGTCTCGAACTCACAGAGATCCGCCTGTCTCTGCCTCCCTAGTGCTGGGATTAAAGGCGTGCGCCACCATCGCCTGGCTATTTTTCACTTTCTTGATTAGGTCTGTTTCTTTTCATTTATTTTAAGTTACTGATATTTTTTCCTAGGCTATTTCTTTCTTGTCATGTTTTATAGTGGTATTCATAAATGCTATTATTGCTTTCAGTGTGCTGATTTTGTATTCTGAGACTTTGATTACATAGTTTATCAGATTTGGGGCTTTTAAAAATTATATTTATAGTATTTTAAATATAGTAGCATGCCTTATGCAGATATACATATAATTTAATTTTTTTCTATCAGTAGCTCTTATCTTTCTTTCTTTGAAATCTGGTATTTCATGTGCTATACTAAATAACAGTGGAGAAAGGGAGCACCCTGATTTAAATCTAGATTTTAGAAAAGAAAATGTTCTCAGTTTTCTCCCATTTGGTATAATGCTGGCAATAGATTTGCCAGTTACAGAATTTACGATGTCAATGCTTATTCTTTCTGGTCTTTGCTTATTCACAGCTCTTATGATGAACTGGTGTTGAAAACACCAATCAAGACAAAGTTACAACTTGATACCTCATTTCAGAGTAGTAAACAGTAAAACCACTAAGATACCACTACATTTGTTCTGTGAGAATAGCTCCGTTGGTGGAACATTTGCTTAGCATGCATGAAGCTCTGGATTCAGTTTTTAGCACTGTATAAACCACCTTCAGCATAGAGTGAACCAGACATGGTAACCCACATGCTTAAAAGACAGCAATGGGTAGAGACTGGAAGATTAAAAATCCAATGCCATCATTGGTACATAGTGATTTGGTGGGTTACAGGAGATCCTGCTCGAAACAAACAAATGAAAGACTTCTAATGTGTATAATGCTACCTGTTGTACAGTGTTGTCCAAAATATGGGCCAGCACAAATGCTGATTACATGTTTATAGTACATTAAAATAGAGTAGACCCTATGAAAGACACTGGCATTTTCTTAAATCAGTTTTTTTTCTGCTCTTACTGTATGATCAATCCAGTAGCCATTGTGCCTTTGTATTTATTCAAATGAACTGAATAGTCCACAGTGACCACACTGCTGTCCTACAGCAGGTAAAAAGCTAAAAACTGTGCTGTTAAGTTCTTCAGGGGTGCAGAGAGACTGGGGGACACAATTGATAGGAACAAGAGAGAGACAACAATGTTCAAGTAGCGCTCATAACCCAAAACAGTAGTTTAGATCTGAAAATATCCTTGCTGGAGGTCAGAAATGCCGGAAATAGTTATGGTTTCTGATCACTTGTTATTTCTTATCCTTGCTTAAAAGCTTAGTATGAGAAAATGACTGAATCTAAGAGGAGGCACCTTGATACTTAACTGTCAGGACAATAGAACTGACCAGCTCAGCCGTTCCTCACCACAGTTCCTGGTGTGCGTCATTAAGAAAGCCCTGTACTAGTAGCTAAGTAGTATCTCATTCATAGGGTTGCACCCTTGCTATAAGGGAGTTCTCTTTCCCTACCCCCAGTCCCTGATTTGAATCTATAATACACCTCCTTTGAAAACTGACCTGTGATCTGCGAATTTAATTCTTCAAATCTCCAAGGCCATTGGCTCACAAAGAACCACAAAACCATTGGCTCAGAGTAACTCTGGTGGCCATTAAGGTTTCTAGGACCCTAGAACCTAAATAAAATTTACAAAGAAACAGAAAAGACTTTGTTACTAATGAAGATATTCCCCCAAATTTCTGTATCATTATAAATGTTTAGGAATACAAGGAACCTCTTAGGATCATTAAGCTCTCTCTCTCTCTCTCTCTCTCTCTCTCTGTGTGTGTGTGTGTGATTGTGTGTCTCGCATAATAAATCTGAATCCATATAAAGACTTTTATCTGAATGAAAGAGAAGGTAATTCTATAAATATTTGGGCTCATGTAGACCCAGGAGCTAGATTGAGTGAAAATAGGGATTCTTTCGAAGGAGATGAATATTCTAGACTGAGACTGAAGACATAGTGCAACAATTCTGGAAAGTTACTAAAGCAAAATCACTCATATACTTTTGTTTGATGAATTTTATAGTACGCAAATTATAATTCAATAAAGCTATTAAAGAGTGAACAATTTATACATTTGTATATAACATTTATGAATAGTGTCCACATTCCCATGACTTTTCCAATACTTTATAGGATTTTATTTAATCTAGAAAATAATTTATATGAGTCAGTTACTTAAAACATCTTCAGTTTATGGAAGGGTGTTGAAGCTTAGAGTAACTTGCTGAGAATTCCATGGCATCTATGTGTTCAGACTCTAATTAATACTCATAACTACAGTATAAATATTTTTGTGAAATTTTACTGCTCAGAATACACATTCTTAATATGTCCCTATTTCTACTACAGAAACCATTTACTTATATGAAGATTTCTGATATATGTGTTTTCTTCTTGTTAAAGATGAATAGGGCAAGAATTAGTCTAAGTTCAGTCTGGGTTTTGAACTCACGACTTTGTCATTTCCTAACTTGGTCTTTTTTCTTTTCTTCTGATTTAAATCCTGCTGATTTTTCAATATCAAGAACAAAGAACCAAAATTCCATGTCTCTCTAGGTCAATGTCCCAGAACATTCTTTGCATGCCTACAGTATTCTTCTTTCCCCGGTGCACCACAAAGCCTTGTTTGCATAGCTGTCTTTCTATTAGATTGAAACTCTCAAGAACAGGGAGCACTGGCTTGTGTTTGCAAACTCCAGTAATGCTGCTTGGAGAACATCAGGCAACCAATATACCTGAGTGAATGAAAGAGCAATAGAATCCATAGGAGAAATGGAATCGCTGTGTATTTCCTTTTACTTGCAGAATTCAGGATGCTTCCAGGAGATCAAAAGTGGTGCAACAGTGAATAACAAAGGTCTTCTTTAAACGAGTCTTAGTGAGGTGAATTTAGAATAGAAGTTGGAAATGGGCATTTCTAGGCCTTCTTGATATGTACTTAGGAAATAGATTTGACTGGTGTGTGTGTGTGTTCTAATTATAAAATGTCACTTCCTTACATTATCACAATTCAGTCTGGATGCTAACACTTTGCACATTAGTGTTAACAGCATATTGCACAGAGAACAATGATCAGATAGCCTAGAAGTTTTGGTTTTCAGGGCTACTTTCGAAGTCTGTTACCTATTAAAATGGAGACTGAGGATGCCAGAGTTGGAAACCATTGGCATTCAGCTTGGAAAGGAATATTCCAGAAAGTGCTTTGTTTAGCATTTTGGACTAAAGCCTGCTTGCCTGGGAATGTCATTAGTTCTACTGAAAATGATTTACCTGGGTAACTTTTCAATCAGAAAATTATTTTAAAAATAAATCTAAAAGGGAAAATATTGCTCCTGCCAGAATGAACAAAATATTTTCTACTTTTATAGCGTGTAAGTGACAAGCTCTGCCAAGTGCAAATCTTTTCTCTGAAGTAATGAGAATGTAGGACTCAGAGTCTCACAGTTTGCCTTCTTGGTACTTCAGCCTATACCTTTATGGTCACTTAAGTTACTTAGGTAGCAGTTAGTAACCCCATCAGTCAACTGTCACATGGCATATTTGAGCTGCCTCTGTCCTGCAATTGCCTGGGTGAGGTCATGGCCTGAATGTGTCTATTGCACTACAGAGACGAGATGTGTTCAGTGGTTTGGAGGATCCATGACTCCAACAACAGACCACTATAGATAAAACAGTGGGTGTCAACTGAGACACTCACAGTGTTAGTATTGTTGCAGGTATCCAAACTCAGCAATTTAACTTTCATTTTAAGTCCACTCAGTACTGGTAGACAGCAGTGAATAACAAATTAGAAATGGAAAGAAATCAGCCAACTGAGGGGACTTTCCCTCTCAGTCAAGACTAACTCTAAGTGAAGCCTATTCAGGGTACAGATGTGCTAAAGATTAGCTTTTCGTAATTGAACACACAGAAATCAGGCTCTCCAAGAACTCCTCTATATTACTAAGGAAAGTTGTTTCTTATTTTTGCTTTGTTTGATTTTTAAAGTCTATCCATTCAGTTGAGGTTTGTGTGTGTATACCTTCTGAGTGTGTTAAAACCAAGGTGGCATCTTTTAAAAAAATGGTCAATTATGGTGGATGATATGAAGACAGAAATAAATGCTAAAATATATATTTAGAAACAATAGTTTTCTTTGTCCTAGCAAGGGTCCCATTTACAAATGAGATAGTTTAATTAAGAGACTTTAACTCTGAAGTTGACACCCAGGAGATGTCTGAACAGAGGCATCCCACATTTCTGCTGTTCTGTGGACCACACAGCCCTGATCTTTCAAAGTAGGACTACTATTTAAGAATTAAATGCAAATTAAACATGTGTGATAACTAAAACTATTCTGTTTGTGTTATTAATGCTAGTTCTTTGCTTCAGGTAAGTTTTTGTTTGTTGAAGACATTTCTATCACCTTTTGTCTATAGGCACACAGATAAACATGAAGGAAATAAAGAGTATATGATATCATTTTTGTCCAGAGAGTACTCATACATAACATTGTTTTATTTTCAAGTGTGAGAGATCCGTTTGTCTTACCATAGTCTCATGTGTCATACACTCGGCTGCCTGAAGAGGTTCTAGCATCTTCATGTGTCTAACTTCTGAGAAAAGATACTGAAAAAGATGAAGTCTGAGGGAAGAGAGAATCAGTGAGAATGGAGGTGAAGAACATGAGAGATGGCCCGCCAGTGTCTAATGGGAGTGCATAGTGGGCGGGATGAAGCATTTCTGGAGACAGTTAGTGAGGACTGACAGCGACTCCATCATAGTACTTTATATAGAATATTTGGATAATGTATTTATGAGACTGTTTTAAATAGAAAGCACAGTCTTTTGGGTGATATGTTCCTAGACCACATTGGCTCATAAAAAGGACTAAAAGTATTTCTGATATATTTATTTAATAAAGATTTGTGACATCAAGGAAACTCATGTCCCTACATCACCTTGACTCATAAAAAGGCCCCAAACAATTTCTGAGGTATTTATTTATTAAAGACTTGCCATATCAAGGAAACTCATTTAGCAGCACAATACAATGGAAGAATATTTGGAGATACATAATTCTGTAATACCTAAGTGTGGTTGTCTAACCAAGAATAAAATGGAAATGGGAGGAAGTGTGCTGCATTCTGCTCTTGATTTTGGAAGAAAACACCACTCAAGTTGTGTGCTTGTCATAGTGCGAAAGACAGAGTAAGCTGCCATTCACCACATCATTTCAGACCCCAGCTCAGAGCACACTACCTTGATCATTGCACTCAATGGAACATGTGGTCTTCTCATCTGCAATCGAGAATCTCATTTCTTTTATTTCAGTTATTGGTAAAAGGACACTTTTATAAAGCCTATAATGAGGTCATTTTTGATTCTATAATTTAAAAAATCTGTTTGTGCTCGTGTGTGGGTGTGTGTGTGTGTGGGGGGGGGTTGCATAAGCAGAAAGACCAGAGGACAACTCCTTCCTTTATGTGAGCTCTAAGGATTGTGCTCAGGTCTCCAGACCTGTGCTGTAAGTGCCCACCAGCAGGCTGGCCCTAGATCGCATTTTTAATACTGACTTCTGGAGTCTTAATTGGTTAAGAATCATTTGGGCACCTGTTGTTTCTAAGGCTCTGAAAATTAAATTCATCATTACAAGCTTATTCCCTCCCTCATATGAAAATATGAGAACAGTTTGCATTTGTATTCTGAGGTAAGAAATCTTCCAGGTGAGTTTAGGAATTCAGCAAATGTGTGATTTTCATCTCCCAAAGTGTAGGAAATATTTCTGAAGGATTAACTTACATTTACTCTCTGTTGTGACTTTCTTTGCATCTCTGGAGTTTAACTGTGACATCCGCATTACATATGCAGCCGTACGGGGTTCAGTGCAATAGGATGGAGGCTTAGAGCAAATCTGTTCGGTGGATCCATGGTGCTCTCCGCAGCCAACGGAGGAGTAATCATACTCCCTATGTGACTCCCCTCGGCAGCAGCTAGACTGCTGTAAATGAAGGCAAGTAGAGTGACTGAAATTCTGCTGAAATGGCCTTCAGTCATTCTTCAAACACCCGAAAAGTGAATGTTTATTCTTTCTAAATTGGCCATGAGATGCTTCCTCTGTAAACGAGGCTGATGGAATATTGCAGCTTTTATAGTCATTTTCTAACTTACACATATGCAGAAATAATCAAAGAGTAGAGATGGTCTTTTCCCCTTCATGCCCAGGTAGCTGAAAAACAGCCATGCAGCTTTGGCTCCTGTACCGTGGAAACTTTCATCTTCTGCTAGATCCTGGTAGATCAAAAGAACAGTGTGGCAGAGAGATGTGAATTAATGGAAACAGCCTGTCAAATGGGGAGTTGTTCTTATTTTCTTCCATTATTTTGTGAAATTTCGATTTTGAAAAACAAGAAATAAAAGATACGTTCATACATGTATACCACTGGATCAGTATTAATGGTAGAACTGGAATTTCACATGTAGGAGTTGTGAGAGCAGCACCTATTTTAATATTTAATCTTATTTATAAGTAATATATCCCCTGATCATCACTTTACAGCCATGGATGTAGTTTTCAAATGAGTGTTGTGTTTGCTCATTTTCCATGCAGCTTCCATGTTCCATTAAAAAAAGGGAAAAAGATTCGAGCTCCATCAGCAGCAGAAAGGGTACCAGAAACATTTCAATAAATTAAATAGTCTTACTTCCAATTTGGCTTGTGTTGACCTCATAAAATAAAACATCTACTGCTACATGGTCATTTGGAGCCAGGTACCACTGAATACAATATTGGCATCTGAATTTTAAAAGAAAGTATGTACCTATGAAAATAAGTCATGGACATATTTTGAAAAGTACTCTTAACATGATCAGCATTTCATGTACCACGAAGGCAACTGGACTAGTAGCAATTTCACAAAAATCCAGCCATGCGTTATGTAGCAGAGTAGTCTGTGTTTGTACATCCATGCAAACTGCTATTGAAGGGGCAAAGCAATCAATATGACAACACTGAAATTATTGCTACTCATTTTTCACTATTTTATTGACATGGCATTTTTGTGGAATTTGATATTTTAATTAAGCTCTTTAAACATTACCTATTAAACTCTCAGATTCTAAGATACATATTTTATCTTTTCAATGCAAATCTTTTGACAAGTTAAATGTGTTTACGAGTTACACACCACAACAGGTGAGGTCCCTTGGTACACTGAGCACACAGCTGGCCTCAGGTTGGTTTTCAAGTAGATACGGAGTTTGATTTAGTTCTGACAGTAGAGTTTAGCAATATTTGCTGCCAATTCCAAGCCTACTTTAAACAAACCTTTTGTTTTCACTCTTCCATTTTGACTAGAAAAGCTAACAACTGTTAAGTATTGAAGATGCCTAGGAATCGGAATATGAGACCAGACTGATTGAATGAAGGAATCGTGCCAGCAACCTGTTCTATCTCACTACCACAGCATAAACATGAAATAGACCTTGTATTTTCACCATCATACAATTTGCATCAAATTTTTAATGTTTTTCTGTATAAACAGTACACACACACACACATTTGTATAACAGTAATTTTAAATAAAAAAACAGACAAAATTGACTAAAACAAAACAAATTGAAAACAGAAACAATCAAACTGAAGCGTCCAGTACCTGCAGTCTCCTCTATAAAGACAGTTCAAACTGACAGCAAGATCGAGACTAGTGACTGAGAAAGGTCTAAAACTAAACAATGGAGAGAATGGGCTCTGTAAAACAGTGAGACAGAAGTGTAGACCATAGAGAGGGATGGTGCACAGCAATAACTCTGGCCATGGCTCCACAGCTCATGTACACTCTGTATTGCTAGAGAACAGTATGCGGTAGTGTGTCGGTAGTCCCCATTGCTGCAGACACTTAGAGTCTATTTACAGAGATGATGCACAGTCATCACAATGCCACTTATGGACGCGTTCAGGGTTTGCCAGGTGGCGTTATTCAGAGAAGAAATCAATACTGACTTCATCCTGACAGAAGAACCCAGGACATTGCAGTTTAATGCCTACCTGGAAACAGAGACTAACCCACAACTTGAGCATTTATCGTGTCCATGGGCAGAAGCCTCTGCATGTCTGTATCACTCAGAGTCCATGCCAGCACAGGGGCTTCAGTCTTAGAATCTCAGCAGTGTGATTGTGGCTATAGCACCCATGTCTGCACAGAGCCTTGATATATCAGGAACAAGTAGTGATGATCAGCAAGGAATCAAAGCATTGCCATGACCTGAGACACCAGGGAGATTATACACTCATAGCTAAGCCCCACCTCCCTCACTTGTCAGCACATCTGCTTCCTACGGCCATCTATGCATTGACTGATGCCATGGCTTAGTCTCTGGCATGTGCGCCATTCCACTTAAGTAGCTGAGTAGCTTCACGTCATGTCACAGCTTGGCACTAGTAGAGCATCATTGTCAGAGGCACTACCAACAACAGAGCTCACTCCTGCCTTACCTCGTATATTCTCAAAGCAGCAACTTCCATTGCTGAAGTGGCCTTACTTTGGATGATTCATTGTTATTGCTGTGGGTACCACACTAACCGAGACTACTTAAGTATACTCTTAAATTACAGTTAGGAAGAGTAATTCTTACATTGTATAACCTGACAGAGCATCTATGGTACACAGCAACCAACAAGACATCACAAAGTAGAGAGTATTGTGGAGATTCTAAGCACATAGAAATGATAGTATTTGAGGGGTCAAAAAGTTAATTAGCCTGATTTAATGATTATACATGATTACACATATAGAAAGTTGGCTTATAGCTATATTTTCAGTATTCAGAGGTTGAGACAGGAGGATGTCCCTGAGTTATAGACTAGCTTGGGATAGACATCAAGTTCCTGGTCAGCTGAAGCTACAGAATAGTACCTTTTTTCCAAAGATTTTTGGGGGCTTAAAAATAATAATAGGGGAAGAGAATAAATAGGAGTACAGACCTTGATAAGTAAAATCCTCGTCCCAGATGTCTTCCATATTGGAGGATTATAACCTGACAATCCAGCATAAACTATCAAAAAAACCTTTTGGTGTCTCAAAGGAAACTACCAAGTCAAAGCAATCAGCACAAAAATAATAATGTAAATCCTCACAAAACTAAAAAAAAGAGTGTTTTGTTAACTCTTTAAAATTTAGATTAAAACTTCAAAAGATCAGGAATAGCCAACATAGTTATCAGCAAAAAGAACAAAACCAGTAATATTTTGCTATCTGAGTTAATGATGTAATGAATATCTGTAGTAATCAGAAGAACATGAGACTGTCATAAAAACAGATACATAGAACAAAGTTTCAGAATAAAAAAAATAAAAAGTCACTTCATGGATAATGGTGTAGTACCATAATATTAAAAACATCATATCCTCAAGGATATAACATACCAAGGAGAAAGTACCATTTTAGTTAATTGTTTATGAAGAATAGAGTATTCAAACACAGAAGAATAAAATTAGATACCCCTCTCTCTCCATATATATCTATATATTTATGTATACATAGGTATCTATCCATATATATATATATATATATATATATATCGATGGATGGATAGATAGACAGACAGACAGATAGATACATAGATAGATAGATACATAGATATATAGATAAAGATAAATGGATAAAACTGAGTCCATGAGAATGCCTACATCTCAATTTCTAAGGCTCTAAACCTTCTGCCTAATGGATTTGAAATGTTGGCAGCAGACTGAAGCATCCCTTTCTGGTGAGATAGACTTGGCAAATGAAAGATATTATAGTGTGTGTATGCAATCTCTATCAGAAGACTAACTTAATAATGGAATCTAGTCAGCGTTATTCCACTCTTAAAAATAAGTATGCAATTATGAATTAATATCTGAAGAAAGCTTATAATTAAAAAATCAAAGGCACAAATAATTTTAAATCAGTGTCTTTGAAAACCCCTTAGCATTCATAAAGACACACAGAAAGAAAAAATCAACATAAAGAAAATGCATTATGCAAATGTAATCATTCTAATCAGTCTTCAAATTAGTCATCCTTAATATTTTTGAAAAAGGAGAGAAGATGTTAAATCCATGAAACAAAAATCAATTGCTATTATTCAAAATATTCAAAGAAGAAAAGAACCATTAAAAGGTGAAAGCAAAGGAAAAATGGGATGATAAAGGAAACTGACTGAAACTTAAAATATGGAAATACATTAAATAAATAGCTTGTAAAATAGAACAATGAAAACAATCTTAGTTTGAAAACATATGGAAAGATATAATCAAATAAAATGTTAATTTTCTTAATATCAGCAGTTCCAGAAAGAACAAGAGGAAAACTAGTGAAAGGAATCCTCAGTCAAATATTACAGAATATCCTATGAGATATGGAGCTCACGTTATCACAAGAAGGGTTGTGCTGACCATCTGCTTATATGCTTGCTATGGACCACACTATGTGACACTATCCTATATCTTTGGAGAATTAGGAATCTGTTCTTACAAGGTCCCAAGCTCCCCCAGGGATTGAGAAGCGCAGAGCAGTGCCCCTGGAACCAGAGCATCTAAATAGCAGGGAGCTTTGGAAATAGTAAAGTGAGAAACTAAGACATAAACATGCCTTCAAAGTTCTGAAAAGAAGCAATTTCCCAAAGGGAATTTACCTATGCAAAACTTTACCATTTCATATGATCTATGATGCTCTTCGATATATGTGTTCTCAGAGAATTTATTAGAGCCCCTATCTTCCTAATGTGGGAGGGACCAAAGAAAGGAAGACTGGGGAAACATGAAATAAAGGAGACAATACAGATTAAAGACAAAAGATCGACTCCCTAGTGGGAAATACAGGAGAGCTGATGTAAGAAAAAAACATCAGTTAATATGTAATGCACACTGAGATCTGCTACGGTGTTTAGTGACTAAAGGAACTGAGAGGGTACACATGTGTGGTAGCAGCACAAATGGGCTGAGGGAAAGATAACCCCTCATCCACAGTGGGGAAAGGATAGTTTGGAAGTAAATAAAAGGCCAGATGGGATTACTCAGTGGGCAACGTTGATTGCTGCATGAGCCTGATGACCTGAGTTTATTTATTTATCCAGAGCCCAATGAATGGTGAAAGCAGATAGCCTAGGGCACAAAGCTGTCCTCTGACCCCTACATGTGCACTGTGAAACATGTGTGCTCTGTAATGGCCTCTTGCTAATACAAAAGAAACTTCTTTGAAGGGGGTGAGTTTTATAACTGTCTGTGGGTATCAGTATTAATATTTAGAGCACAGAATTTATACTGGTTAGGAAAGTGATTATATTAGGTTCTCCTCTAAGGTCTATCACCTCATTAACCCTAGGTAGCTGACTAGGTTTACAGTAGCAGGCATTAATTTCCTTAATTAAACAAACTTCTTTTTATCTAAACAGCAGTTGGTTACCACCAATATGTAAGTGCCACTATGCACTTTTAGGGCAATATTGCCATGCTGGTCATTGTTGCGATTCACATGCATTATAACCGGGTAGAAAAGGTGGTTGCTTTTCTCCTTTAGAAGCTTCCTTATCATCTTATGATACAGATAGTTCTCAAGAAGGTGGCTTTTTTGTCTGACACATAAAATTATACATATCTACAGAGGAGCATGAAAAACTTACTCTCTCTCTCTCTCTCTCTCTCTCTCTGTGTGTGTGTGTGTGTGTGTGTGTATTCTATATGTGCATTACTGTGCAGGAGTTGTGAATTGAACCTGGCTTTTCTGGAAGAACAACCAGTGCTATTACTACTAAACCATCTCTCCATCCCCACTTTCCAGTTTTAATATTTCTATCTATCTATCTATCTATCTATCTATCTATCTATCTATCTATCTATCTATCTATCATTATAATTATTTTAGTCACCCTGTGTGCAAGAGAATACCAGGATTTTCTTTTCCATTATCTATGATTTAGTGCTCATTCACCAAGCTTTAGCCTTCTCTTCTCTCCCCAGCCTGGTATTGCCTTGCTCCATTCAAACTAAATGGAGAGAAACTCACAGTGATCCCAGTGCAATCAGGAATAAGACAAGGTTGTCCACTCTCTACATTTCTATTCAATATAGTTCAAGAGGTCCTACCTAGAGCAATAAGACAAGAAAAGGAGATCAAGGGGATACAAATTGGAAAAGAAGAAGTCAAACTCTCATTATTTGTTGATGATATGATAGTTTATATAAGCAACCCCAAAAATTCTACCAAGGAACTTCTACAACTCATAAATACTTTAAATAATGTAGCAGGATATAAGATTAATTCAAAAAATAGTAGCCCTCCTTTACATAGATGATAAACAAGCTGAGAAAGAAATCAGAGAAACATCACCCTCCATGATAGTCACAAATATCATAAAATATCTTGGAGTAACTCTAACCAAACAAGTGGCAGACCTATATGACAAGAACTTTAAATCTTTGAAGAAAGAAGTTGAAGAAGACATCAGAAAATGGAAAGAGCTCCCATGCTCTTGGGTAGGTAGAATTAACATAGAAAAATTGGCAATCTTACCAAGAGAAATCTACAGATTCAATGCAATGCCCATTAAAATCCCAGCAAAATTCTTCACAAACCTCAAAAGAACAGTACTCAATGTCATATGAAAAAGCAAAAAACAAAACAAAAACAACCCCCCCCCAAAACCATTATAGCCCAAACAATCCCATACACTAAAAGAACTTCTGGAGGCATCACAATCCCTGACTTAAAACTTTACTACAGAGCTACAGTACTGAAAACAGCCTGGTATTGGCATAAAAACAGAAGAAAGGACCAATGGAACTAAATCAAAGTCCCAGGTATTAATGTACACACTTATGAACACCTGATTTTGACAAAGAAGCAAAAATATAAAATGGAAAAAAGAAAGCATATTTAACAAATGGTGCTGGCATAACTGGATATCAACATGTTAAAGAATGAAAATATATCCATATCTATCAACTCAAGTTCAATTAGATCAAAGATCTCAACATAAAGCCAACCACACTGAAATTAATAAAAGAGAAAGTGGGCTGTAAGATCTCATATGTGCTTGAGTTATGCCAGGGAGACAGACCACTTTCTGTAGCCTGTGAGTTGAAATGTAGGAACTCTTAGCTTCTTCTCTAGTGTGTTTGCTTATTTCTTCCATGACAATAATGAACTAAACCTCTGAACTATATGTGAGCCACCACAATTAAATATTTTCCTTTATAAAAGTTGCCATGCTCTTGTAAACCATACTGGCTTTGAACTCACAAAATTCTGCCTGTTTCTACCTTCCAAGTGCTGGGATTAAAGCATACTACATGACTGTAGGTTTATGCAGAGATCCACAACTAACCACTGGGTCAAGTTGCCCAGGGTACAATGGAAGAGAAGGAGGAGCAATAATATGAACAAAGGAGTCAAGACCACGATGGGGAAACCCACAGAAGCAGCTGACCTGAGCTAGTGAGAACTCACTGACACCTGAGTGACAACTGGGAAACCTACATAGGACTGAACTAGGCCCCTGAATGCAGGTGACAATGGTATGGCTTGGGCAGTATGTGGCAGGGGTGACCTGGATCTAACCCTAATGCATGAACTGATTTCTGTGGAGCCCATTCTCTATGGAGAGATACATTACTCAGCCTAGGCACTGGAGATGGGGGTGTGGAGCAGGGTGTGGGGATTGGAATTGGAGTTTGGGGAATTCCTGAATATGTGAACATGTGACTTCCCAGAGGAAGGCTTACCCTCTCTGAGAAGTGGATGGGGGTGGAGTGGAGAAAGGTAGGGGTAGGGGGAAGAAAGGAGGGAGGGGGAACTGGGATTGGTACATAAAAGAAAGAAAGAAACCAAAAAAAAAAAAAATCTATGTGATCACTGGGAGTCTGTGTGAGGGAGTTCAGGAAGGACTTGGTTTTTGTTTGTTTGTTTGTTTGTTTGCCTAACTGAAGCCATTGCATCTATTCATTACATTTATTTACTGCATATAATCACAACAAATGTTCCTAGCACCTATTCATTACATTGAGTATGTTCTTTTTTATTTTTTTCATTGAGTATGTTCTATTCAAATTGGAATCCAAACGAATCCTACTGTGAGGTCTTTTATGGCATTTTCTTTATTACATACCTTTACTGCAAGCCACAACATTTAATATACTCAAGAGATTTGTCTATGCCAGTGCTATATTTTTTCAATCAGTAAACAGTATTAATAATATTATGAGATTTTTGTTTTCTCATTAATTTATCTAATAAAAGGATGGTATAGTGTCTACTATGTTCAACACTGAGTAAAGGAAGTTACTAAAGTCTGATTAGGCTTAGTTAAGGAGATGTTAAGTTCATGTGGTCATAGTTAACTGGGCGGCTGCTTGAAACAAAAGGATTACTTAAGTCTGAAAGTTTGTAGGCAGTCTGAATATTATAGCATGAACCTGGCTCAAAAATAACCATAGATTTTGCTTGTGGGGGCCGTGAACCTACGAGAATGAGCAGCCTATTATTGCAAAGCTTGCCCTTGCATTACTTGGTGCATTTGTGTAAGTGACACAAAGGCAAAGCCCAGTGTTGTACAGCAGTGTTGTACATCTAGGACAGATGGCCTCAGGTTTTCCTTCACTCGCTGTATTGGTGACATAGTATTATGATATAAATGGGATTGTGCATGGTTTACAAAATGTTAACTGGAAAATTGGAGCAATCAGTAACTCTCTTGAGTATGCTGTTTGACTACATGAATGACCTCCCAGCTTCTCTCCCTTCTACCACACCTAGATAGGTGAATTTACATTCACGCTCCAAGATTCTGCCTTGTACAGCAGTCTACTATGTCTCTCAGCTCTGGTTTCCTTTTGCATGTTGTTATACCGAGAACTCATCTTCTACGCTATCTTGCTGCAGCCAATCTGTATTGAGATTGCCCTTACTGTGCCTGTTCATTTCCTTGTTCTAACCAATGAAGAGTAGGCTGTTTCTAATTTCTCTCCAATCCCTTCCTCAGGACTGGTGTGATGCAATTTGAATTTTGAGAACCTATTTGCAGAATAAATTCATAGTAACAAAGAGTAACTGTGTTCTAGAAAGAATTTTGAGGTTTGGGTACAGTCTCTAGTGATGTTTTTCATATTCAACCTGTTTTTAATTACCTAGATTTGTATTATGTTAAATATCATTGTAGTTCTGATTACTCAGTGTTATTGTTAAAGAAAATTGTGCTTTCAGCTAGCATGGACTAATAAAAATCACAATACTGCTTTGCAATTATGTTGCCAAAATATCTACATATTGATGCTAGTGGAATGATGGACAGTCCTCGTGATACATGTACACTACACTTCCAAAGAAAAATTAAGTTTCTAGGCAATTACCTCCATTTCTTGGGCGAAATTTTAAATTATGTAAAATTACCATTTGTTTAACTTGCAAAGACTTAAATGAGCAATTTATATTGAAACACCCCAAAACAAGCTTTTTAATTGAATGTAACAAACTCAGTTCTACATTTATTATCCTTCTACCTAACAAATTTGCATGGAGAATCATACTACCTACACATTTCGACAGTACTAATTAAATGAATTATTTACCTAAAGGAAATTTTAAATATTGGAAAATAGTCTATGACCAGAAACTGAGACCCTGACCTGTGGAAAATTACACATATAAATAAATAGTGTGATTGTAACTACACTTCCATCTTTAAAAGATGTTCTGCTAAATGAAATAAAGTTAAGCATGTATATATAACTGTAAATTAGAATGAAACAAAAAATATACAGAATTTAGAACACAAGACAAGAACTTCATGCTTTTATTGAGGATAGAGACATTTGACTTCATATTAAAAATAATAATATTCTTTGCACATATGTATGCATTTGAATTATGGTCCTACACCTATTTATGTGTGAATGTATACATACTCATATCTTACATAAAATATAAGTTCTATTATGTATTTAAAGCATTTTTATTTGTGCAATAGATTTCAGTAGACTAAGTTCATGCTACTTTGGTGTCTGGAATGGTAAATCTAAGTAAGGACAAGCAGAGGGTCTGCAATCTCTTTCTCTCCTCCCATCATTCTTTAGCCATGTGCCCTTGATTTGTGAAGTGACCTTAGCAAATATGATGCAGGCATTTTTAAATGTTTATTTGATTTTTCCAGTGCCGAGACTTGAACACAGGGCTTTGTATGTACTAGATAAGCTTCATGCTCAGCACTCTAGGAACATTTTAAAAATGGTATCCATTTTCTTCTTGCTACTAAAAATTCTGAGACTATCATAGGTAGAAGCTAACAAATTCATCTATAGATAATGAATTAAGTAGAAAAATTTCAGGAATTTTTTTTTACCAGTCACTCCAAATGAAAAAGTATAAAACAAGAACTACCTGAACCTTTCATGTTTAAAAAATAAATGTAAACTTTTTAACCATTAGATCTTAGGGCAACCTGTTATACAGGAAAAGTCACAAGCTAGCATATAAATTGGTACCAGAAATGGGGTGACATTGAAGCAAATGAATGAAATATCCATCATACATTTGAGACAAAGAGAAAGAAGAAACTAACAAACTGAACAAATTCTTCAAAAAGGAAGAAAAAATGGGTGGAAAGCCCCAGTGAAGTCTAGGGAACTGATATTCAAACTTATATAAAACATTGTAAAAACAGCAACTCATTGAAAGAGCTCAGCAAAGCAACCAGCAGAACAGTTGCTTATGAGATTTTTTTTGAAGGCAGAGAGTATTACTTCATCAGCTTTAAAACTGAGGTAGGGGATTTCTACAGAGTCTATATTTTTATGTGTGTGCATACTCTGCTGTGTAGATCTTACTGTGTAGACCAGGCTAGCCTTGAATCTCAGGGGCTTGGATTTCATCCCTTTCCATGCCAACATGTCCACCTTCTAAAGAGAATGTTAGAATAATTGCTAGAGGGAGTTTGTGGATACAAATGGTAAAAGAGAGGAAGAATAGTATCAGTCTGTATAAGAAACTCCAGCTTGCAAGCACAATTTAGAGACATGTCAGGACTCAAATGATTGGAAAATAAAATTATCCTCCTAGATTTTTTATACGTATTTATAAATTTCTCTGTATTCCACATAGCACTAACCTATTGTTGTATTTTCTGCACAGTGGCTGCTATTTTAGCCAATATTTGCAGCTCTGTAGTTACTGACCCACTTTTTCTGGTAGCTTTAACTAAATCTCTATGACTCTATTTATCAATAAGACTCAGGAATTAGAGGTTGGGGTGAAAACCTGCTAGCTCAGAGAGGCTGAGGAGCAACTAGCTAACCTACCCTTTTCGTTGACAACTCCAAAAAAAAAAAGCTTCCTTCTGTCTGACAAATCAAAAATGACTGCTACACTAAAAGTCCCTCCCTATTCCTTCTTGTGTGTCTCTCTATTTGTCTTCCAGTCCCCTATAACTCTCTATGATTACCTTTTGTCAACTGGTTGCTAGCTCCACCTCCTGACCCAAGGTTAATTTTAGTTAATTAATCCAAATGCAAACTTGGGGCTCACAGTGTTGTCACATATTCTGGAACCCTAAAGCAAACATAAAGAAAGGATGTGACTGTTATATCTGTGAGCAGATCTCAGAAAATGCATCTTTATTAAAACTCCGGGTTGTGCCATGCTAAATTGACACATACCTTAAAATATAAAGAAATTGCTTGAGAAAGACTTGAGACTGTGACTTTTAGTGAAATGACTCAACATAAATCTGAACATTAAAAAAATCAGTCTTGGACTAAAAGTAACAGATAAAATATATAAAGGGGATTCTGTTTGTGAGTTAATTTTATACCTAACTACTTTGCTAAAAGTGTTTATCAGTTGTAGGGATTCCAAGTGGACTTTTAATATTGCTAACATATACTAACATATCAGGTGAAAATAAAGATACTTTTAATTCTTCCTTCCTAGTTTGTGTCCCCTTCATCACTTTGTCTTACTGTTCTAGTTAAAATTTTAAGTACTATTTTGAGTAAGTATGGTAAGAATGGACAACCTTGACTTGTTACTGATTTTAGTAGAATCACTTTGAGTTTCTCTTGATTTAGGTAAATGTTGGCTATAGGTTTGACGTAATTGCCCTTAGTATATTGAGGCATGTCTTTTGTAGTCTCTCCAGGACTTTTGTCATGAAGGGGTGTTGGTATTTTTCAAAGACCTTTTTTACATAAAAGGAGATGATCATATGGTTTCCATCTTTCTGATTCTTTATACGGTGTGTTACATTTATCAATTTACATATGTTGAACCATCCCTGCATCTCCTTAAAGCTTCAAGTATTAGCATTGGTTTAGAGCTGATTGAATTGTTGGCCAAAGGGGTCCTGTGGGAATCTCAAAACAACCCAGGATTTTGCCAAGACTATAGGTTGCTCTCCACAAACTGATGGCATGACTTATTGCTGAAAACAACACCTGCACACCTCATTAAACATTGAGAAGTACAGGTGGTACCGACATAGAGCCTTCATCTCTAGGTTCTAGTAACTTTGGTATTGGAAGGTACTCTGTATGCTTCCAAAGGAGAAAAAAATAAACACCAACTCAGCCACAACCCTTTTATCTACCATGGTGTTCTGCTTGCAAAATATGCTAGTACAATGGTGGCACAAAGCTTATCAGACATTTATTTGTTTGTTTGTTTGTTTGGGGTTTCTGCTTCTATGTCTGTATTTTGTGCCTTCTCTTGGACTTCTCTTTTTTTGTTTATTTTTTCCAATTCTGATGGGTTAGTTTTTGTTTTATTTCATGTTATAACTATTTCTTAGAAGCATGCTTATTTTATAATAAGAGACAGAAATGGGTTTGATCTAGTAGGCCAGGGAGGTGTGGAAGAACTGGGGGTAGTAGAGAGAAGGAAATCATCATAATAATACATTAAGTGAGAAAAAAATCTATTTTCTATAAAATCAAAATAGAAATATAAGTGATAGATTCTTAAAATCATAATAGGATTGTGGGAGTTGTAGTCTTAAGTTGTGGCCCAGAAAGAAGCTTGGTGAAAAGGAGTCCTCAGGATGAGTGAGATGGCTCTGCAGGTGAAGGCATTTGCTGCCAAGTCTGACGACCTGAGTTTGATTCCTATCATTTCATGATGGAAGGTGAAAACAAAGTCCTAGTGCTCAATTCTAACCCACACGCATGGCATGACACGCTTGTGCTGACACCTACGTACAACTGCAGGCAATAGTGTATATATAGTTTGCATAATTTATATATGTAGTCTAGCATTGTGTGTGTGTAATTTTTATTACTTATTAGAACGTGTGTATATAATTTTTTGTAACTTAGCTGCAAACATGAGTCCTTTACTATGACAAAAGAAAAAGAAGAAAGGTCCTGACGGAACCATTAGAGCTGTAGAATGGGCGAGTCACTCCTGAGAACCAGAACGGGGCCAGGCCAGTGAGACTCCCAGGTGCTTTTACTGGTTTTTTTTCTTTTGCATGGAAAGTATCTATCACAATTTAGACTGTTTAAACATGGTATGTGCTAAATTGTCAATATGTGCTCACATTGGTTGAAACCTTTGGGGGGTCCTGAGATGAGGATAAACACAATACACTGGTCGATTGATTGGAACTAATTATTGGAACTATTACAGCTGTGCTAAGTTGGGGTGCTCCCTAGCTGTGTCATAGATCCTTCCAGCAGTCTTCTTCTTGAATGTTAGTTTGGCCTGGTGTTAATTTTTGATATGATACAAGAACGGGGATCATATAAGCATATAGACTAGTGCTCCCCAATTCTTGCACTCAGAGACTCAAGGAATACCGAATGATGAACTGCAAATCAATACATCTATCTGCACAAAGAAATTCATGGAGATTCCAGCCATTTAAATTACTGAGAAGCCTCAACTAAGGGCTTGGACCTTTGAGGGAGGCCAGTTTATGCCACTCAACCTCAGAGGCCCAGGTGACCCAGCTCAGACATCCTAATGAACTTCCAGCAACATTAAATATGTATTATTTTAAGCAATTGACTTCCAAGGTGGTTTCCTATTCAGCAAAAGATAAGCCAAGTGGCAATATATAACCTTTATAAAGCAATTATGGTTTATCTAAATTTTCATAACGCTGTAATTACTGAATAAATAACACAGCTTTTAAGATTACTAACTCATTCATTCATTTGCCTAATGTAACTGCAAGTAGAATTTCATGAGCAAATTCATTAATTCCCTTGCCTCGTTTTACTATACTGCTTACAACTATCATGAACTGTTCTGAGATTAGTGGTATTTATCTAGGACAGTAACATTTCTCTAAATCACTCCTCCTCCTTGTTCAGGACTGGGAAAAGCTTCTCTAGTAATGAAGCAGAGCCAGTATATGTGGTATGGTGAGTCTTTTTCTGAATCCATTTCCTAATTCTTTGACTCGTGCTGCTGATGTCTAGGACTGGGAAAGCCAAGCCCGGACTATTCTTAGGAGCTCCACAGACTAGACAAAGCTGCCATGGTGCCATGGTGCTAGACATCACTTGAAAAGTTGATGCTTTGTTTTTCCAAAGATGTGTAACCCCTGCCAACACTGACATCTTCTAGGGTTCAGTAAAAGTACAGAAAGTTAGACTGCACCCTGGATCATCTGAGTCATAATTGTCATGCTGATAAGCTCATGTTTGTATACAGAGGTTTATGAAGCTTTGATATGCTTCTTGGTCATAACTGAATCTGCACTTATTCTGTAGCCGTTTGTAAATTTCCCCAGAGCTACCAGCCAAGGTTGGGTAGTGCTCGTAGCTTCTTCAATGTTGCTGCTTAGTAAATGAATCCCTATGTGCTTTGTGCACCCCTGAAGTTCAAAAACTCCAAATTTACTAGTTTGAATCAAATAAAATTGATTATGTTCTATGATTTTTCTTTTATTAAAATTAGAATTTTATTGGCCCACACAGTATTTTGAGAAACATGATGCCGTGTTGAGAATACAACCCTTAGACCAATGCTAGTCTAAATTAATCCCAGTTAATCAATGGTCTTGGTGGTGCAAGTCCGCAGTCCTCGAAAAACCAAGGCAGGAGAATCACAATTTCAAGGCTTTCCTGGACTACAGGATGAGTTCAGGACAATTCTGAACAATTTATTGAGGCCATACTTCAATATCATAAATAAAATAAGGGCTTGGAATATAGATCAGTGGGGAAACACTTGCCTACCACCTCTGAAACCCTTGGTTACATTTGTGGTTCCAGAAAAAAAAAAGAAAGAAAGAAAGAACCACCTTATCTGCCTTATTTATATAATCCTACAGACTTATTCTAAAGCGCTCAGTGCCCTTCATTCTTGTTTTCTGCCTGAAACTCTGACTTATAACAACTTATTGATGCAAGCACTTAGCAGATTCAGCTTTTGGTCTTAGCAAAAGGACTAGGAAGTGATTGTTTAGTGTATTCATTAAGAAGACATGGCTGCAATGAAGCCAAATGTAACCGAGAGTTCATGGCAGATTCTAAGTATGTTTTCTTTTTATTTTACACTTTGGTTGATAGAATGAATTAGATAATTAAGAATATGCATCAAAATGTCTGCATGTCTCAAATTCCTAGGGCATTTACATATAGCTTTTATAGTGAGAGGTGATATTTTTGAATCTTGATAAAATATTTCCAGTGATATACTGATGCTTTCTTAGCTGTCCTTTGGGATGAAGGATCTCCAGTTGATTGCCTTTTCAGGTTGGGCAGAAGTAAACCATATTGTTCAGAAAGAACTGTATTGATTATTCTTTTTCTCTCCTCTCTTTTTTTCTCTTCTTTCAGCAATGTGACCTTCCTTTCCAGAGAGTTAGCACTGAACTCAGAGAAGGGTTCACACTGCCAGCTGTAGATTCAGATAAACAGATTTGTATTAATTCACTGAGTAATGGGGGACACTTCATCTAATAAGGCCCTGTTGCTTAGATTATGCCGGCTGACCTAGGTGAATAAAAGATGTGCTGTATCGTTTGCCGAGGGAAGTAAATTTGATTGTGCACATACTTCCATGGTATTATGCTATACCACCAAAGAAAAATTAGGATGTTAGAGCCTGACCTGAGGACACAACAATTTCAGCTGAATTAATGTCCCACTGAGATTCTCAATCGCCATCCTTTAGAGGCCAGTCTCAAATGTTACTTCACCAATTACATTAGTCTGTTCTAATTCGTACTGTTTTCTGCAAAGAATGAAGTAGAAGTTTCTCTTCATTTTATAGTTCAAACAGACCTCATGCAGCAAAAGTAACCTTTTATAATCAGTCCTAATAACAGATTCCAGAGTGATGTATTAAGAAAGTTAAAGAAAAAAAGATTAAAATACAGGGAAATTGTATGTAGTTTAATTCAAGCAACTTCCATAACTTAAAAACTGTCCATAGAAAAACAGGAAAATATGTTGTGATTTTTCAATTATTATTATTATTATTTTTGCATGGATTCCTAGTGGCGTTTTTCTATAGTCATAAATATCTTTTCGTATTGGTGGGAGACTGGTTCTAGGTAAAGCCAAAGGATGCTTTAGTCCTTTATGCTAATGATGTTGTGTTTACATATAATCTCTGTATATCTTTCCATTTACTTTAAATCATCTCCAGATGATTTGTAATACCTCACGCAAGGTGAATGTCATGGAAATTATTGTTTTCTTGCTGTGTTGATTATGGAACGATAAGTGAAAAAAAATGCTTATGTTCAGTACAAACACAAAGTTTTTAAAGTTTTTGGCCCACAGTTGCTTGAATTTCTGGTTGTAAAAGACTTAGATATGAAGGGCTGAATGAACACCATAACAGTGACTACGAAGCTCAGTGGTGTTTACCATAACCCTTGATTAGAGCAGTCTTGCTCCTTTTAAGGTAATGAAGCAAGATTAATTTGTACTTTTTGATGAAGAATGGCTAAAGTGACTCACTTCAATGGCTCAAGGGTTCCTTAATAGAAACATGCTCAGAATGACATATGGGAGAAGAGATGGGTAATAATAAATTTACTTACAAAGAGAAAATTATTAACTAAAACTTGTATTTTACAGGTTAAAATGTTTAAAAAGCTTGTGCCTTCATATATTCTGTAGGGACATGAAAATGTGTTTGAATTACTACCAAGGAAGGAGAAGAGATCAAATCTGACTTCCTGGAGTCTCAAATTAAGTTTATCTTCACATCCTGGCCCGTGTAATGAAGAGACAGATCATATTGTCACTGGCGGTAACTGGATTAGAGCCATGCAGTATGCAATGAGAGTAAGCAAAGAGAAGTTATTTAGGACTAAAGCACAGCAACTATGTAATAAAATGGACATCTAAAGTGTAAGGGAGGTATGGAAACTGTATCCTTCCGAACTTCATTTTGAACTGACAGGCACAATACACACTACCCAGTTTAGTTCAATCAGCTACTTTCTACACAAGAAGAGAATCATTAAAAGCAATTCCATACCCAACTTCCAAACATTACTCGAACCCCCTATTCTGTTCTTTGTACTAAAACTACGCTGATCATTTTGGCCTTTCCCACTGACATACACCGTAAGCACATGCCGTCAGGTGTGAGTCCTGACAGTCTCCACACCGTCACTGTTTTTCAAGCACAGCAGTCAAAATTTTGCCATTTGCACATTAAACCTTCCTTAGTACTTAACATTTTTAATATTTGTCTGTTACATTTTTATCTGTATCTTCAACTTGTCATAAAGTATTAAGGTTATGGATATGATAACATATGGGATTTTTTCAAAAGAATGAGCTTAAAAATCACATTATCACATTATCAAGATAACAAGATTAATTTGTTTTATGTGTGAATGATGTTTTGTTTCCCACTTTGGGAAACAGTTCGATGTTGTCATGCATTATGAACACCCTACAAGGCTCTTAGGATAAAGGCCCTCAGCCTGCATGGTAGTTAATAGAAAGGAAGATCAGGGCAACAAGAGCCAAAAGTTCTAATTCAACACGTGTGTCCAGTTCCAAGACTTCCCTGGGGTAACAGTACCAACTAGGTACCAACATGCCACTTTGGTGTTATCAATGCTTTTAATTCAAAACAAGCAGTCCATATCCACCACATCAAACTAGAACCACACAGGAATAACCACACAGATAGTTGAGGAATTGTTTTGAATCTAAAGATTTTTTACACTCTGTCTTAGCCATCTTTTCTCATACAAAATTAATGAATCCTTAATATTTCAGTCAACTCAAGAAGTAATTGAGACTTGCTACTCTGTATACTGCCTCTAACAGGAGTTTTTAAGTAGAGCAGAGAAGGGCTTCTTCATACTTTCTTACCTTTACCATTCTTTCATTAGTCTTACAAGCAAATCAGTTTGAAAATAGCCAAGACACCTTGAAGGCATTCAGATTCTTGAAAATGCCAGGCAGGTGCAATAGAATTCTATTAAGGTACATGGAGTAGATAGTAGAAAGAAACTTAAGTAAATAGCATTGAATTAGGGAAGGGTCCTTGGCAGAGACCCTATGTCCCAACATACTTACTAAATGGAAAGATAGAAAAGGGTGGAGAGAGAGGAAAGAAAGAGGGAGGGAAGTGAAAGGGGACAGAGAGCTAAGAGACTATACAGGTGACCCCAGCTGTCTATAGCAGCAGCTGGTGCTTTGAAATTGCTCTGGCTATGAATGACACACGAACACAAGAACCCAATAACCATGTACTCTGAGTGTTTCTTGGTACAATTAGAAGGTATTGTTTTGTTCTGTGAACCAAAGAAGCCACTTATTTTCAAAATACTCCTATTGAATTTTGAGATCACTAGGAGAAAAAATTTCCCTGCATGAAAAGATATTCATGGTCAAAACTCTCAAAAGTACCATTATGTGACCTTCAGCACATCAAATACGTCTCAATTGGTTTTTTTAAAAATTCTCTTATTGTCTGTAAAGTTCACAAGGAATGTGCATTCCTGGAGAATAGAGTGTTTAATGTGGGGACAATGTCTAGTTGTTGCTGTTGTTCCAGCATACTGATTATGTTCCTGTTTTTAATTATGCAAATATACCCAGAGATTTGTCAGTGGGCAGATGCTTTGTATAAACATGAACATACATAAACACAAATGCATCTATCCTGCTTCTTTCCTGTCATATTTCATAGCCAGAAAGTTTTGTTTTCCAGTCTATTTCCATATACAGTATGACCACAGAAGTTACACACATTCCATTCTTTGCATGCACTAAGAATTAACTTAGCATACAATAAACCGTAAGAAAAAAAAAAACCTTCAAACACGGTTTGCCTCTTTTATCATTGTAATACTTATTTTTAAGACTTTTTTTATTTTGCAATATTTTCAAACTATGTGTATTCTCTCTCTCTTGTAGACATCTGAGAGTATGGAATTTATAAAGAGCTGTGCCCATGCTAAATCCCATCCACATCCCAAAGGAACTCATTAAGAAGTTTTCTGAGTTTTCAGGCTATTTTATTAATGGATGATGAGAACAGCCTCTTTATTATTCTATATCCATATTTCATTTTAAACATGAAAGGCCAGTGGTATAGCTGTGTAAGCAACTACTGTAGTTCCTTAGCTGGTCCCACTGCCTTGTCACAGATCAGGAGTTTCACAATACCTTAACCGTTGCCAGGTTTCAATATTAACAACCATTGTTTCCTCCATCTCCAGTTTGGCATCTTTTCTGGGAAACCCTTTTTCACCTACTAGAGTCTATTGCATAGCCATGTCTCCAAAGGGAATGTTCACTTTCATCCTTGCCACTCATCTCTATCATTCCTTCTCATCTTTGCCACTGACTTAGAGCTGAATACTAGAGTATTAGTCTTTAGTTTATTTGAGTGTCTGTATTATATTTCATTTCTGGTTAGAGTTACTAGTTTTCTTAATCATTGATGAACTTTGAGAACTTTGCCATCTAGAATAAGAGAACCTTACAATTCCTGTTAGGAATCTCAGTAACACCACCCACCAAGGCTTCTATAAATTATTATTGATTAAATGATAAGGTCAGTGTCATTTTATATTATTTATATATTATATTATAATCATTTGTTAGAAAAATATAGGAAGTTAACAGTCTTATCTATTGCACAAGGGAGTCTGCATGTGTGTATTTCAGAAAGCACTTTGACATATTTTTATTTCTTAGATTACATGTATGTCTGTGTGTTTATTTTATATATATCATGTATTTGTATGGCACAGCATGTATATAGACATATAGTTACATGTGTGTAGTGATCTACCAATGAATATATGTAAATATGCCAAAAAATTGAACTATAACTTTTATGTCATAGAAACATTGACATGTAAGTTCAACAAAGTTTGCAAAAATGTTCATTGATATATCTTCTTTAATAAAAAGCATATGGTTTATCCATATTCAGTGGCTAGAAAGAATACATGTGGAACTATTGTGGAATTATATCAAAATAATATGATCAAGGAAATTTTCAATTTTACGTACATCATAATTTACATAATACAAAATACATATAAACAGTAGGTTGTGTGACGGAAGATATATGAAATTATGTGATTGTCCACATGTACAGAATTCATAGGCTTGTGGATGAAATAAAAGAACCCATTGGTTTTATATGTAACAGTTGAAGCTGTCTTCTGACTCGTTGTCACCCTCTTCACAGTTCCCTACAAACAAAAATGTATCTACAGCCCAGTTACCCGGCCTTTGTTATCTTCCCATTCTAGGCATGTGACTGCAAAGATAGTTGAATATTATCCTAATGGTTACAATTTTTAATTGTAATCACTTACCCACATAACAAATGGGAATTTTATTTATTTGTTAACCATTTGATGATAAATGGCAAGAAATGGGAAAATTCATGGACAACAGTGAAGATAACATATTCAACTAGGACATAATTTTAGTAATGGAAAGAAGGAAAACTGATGGGCTGTCTAAGTCTTCTCTCACTGAATATCTAATATTGGAAATTCAATAGTTTATCCCTTAAAACTTAAAACTCAGCACCATAATCTTTGGTAGAAGACTCCATTGTACATTCTGACAGATGGGTCCTGGAATTTTGAAATATCTAGTCAAATACTGAAAAAGAATTATATTTAGTTTTTTAACTTTCTAACTGAAATTTAGTAGCCCTTTCAAGTATTGGTGACTATAGCACATGCATTAATGCTAACAACATCAGGGACACCATCACTCCTGGACATCATAGGTCCTGTGATGTCATATTAAGGACTATATAAAGAAGTAATCAAGGTGTATAAAGTCCAAACGGAGCTTATTGCCAAAGTATCCCAAGGTCTCCTAGAACTCAGTAGCCTCTAAGTACAACTGAAGTTAAGATATAAATGTTAATCTGGAAGTTAGTCTTCTATAGATTTAAATTTTTTTTCTTTTTTGGTTTTTGGAGACAGGGTTTCTCTGTGTAGCTTTTGAGCTTATTCTGGAACTAGCCCTTGTAGACCAGGCTGGTCTCAAACTACAGACATCTGCCTGCTTCTGCCTCCTGAGTGCTGGGATTAAAGGTGTGCTTAGACTTGGAATTTTTACTCCAGATACAGGAATAGAGAGGGTGAATATTTCCATTTTGTTGTATTATTAAAACCACCCTGGAGAGTTTTCATCAAAGCTATTCTCCATATTAGAAAACTTTCAATGACTTTTTTCTTTTACTTTTTTATTCTGCTTTTCTACAAAGAAATAATTCACAGTAGTTGTGTGTGTGTGTGTGTGTCTGTGCGTGCTTTGCATCATATAAGGAGGAAGAATGAGAATGGCACACAAAAAGCAGGGGAAAACCCCCTCTTTTTCTCAAATTGAACATACAAGTTGCTTTGATCATATTCAAGAAATCTCAGGTTTCATATCAAGACCAGCATTTCTCTAAAACATAACAGCCCCTTATTACTCTGCATTTTCACTCATTCCACTAACATGAAAAAGGACAAGTGCAAATGTCACAGTCTTTAAGTTGAAGAGACACAGCCCTGCCTTTCCCCAGAGTGATTAATACCTTTCTTCCTCATTCACCTTTTGTTTGCTTCTCATCTTTAAATATGTTCCTCCCATCTCCTACATTCTAAGACAGTACTATCAAGCCTGGCTACATTCTATTTCCTTGATAACTACAAATAGAAATGATACATATATATTAGGGCTTAAACCATAGCGTTCTAGATACCAAATTACTGCTGATACAATTTCCTATTAGCTGATATTCGTTTGGGGAATCATTTAACTGTGAGGATAATCTATGCAAAGTGTCTATTACAAATTATGTTTTAACAAACAATTCTTTCACCTTAAAGGCTTGAGATTCAATTTGACTCCACAAACATTTATCGTGTGTCTCTTATATTAGATTCTGATTAGGTACAGAATGAGCTATGCATACTAAGCAATAGCTATAGCATATGCTGTTACAAAGGGCTTCCTGATCAATGGAAAATTTCTCACAGAAACTTCTAAAAGGGAAGGATCATTACTAGTGATATTTTGAAGATTTAGAAAATGAGGTTCAAAAAGAGAAGAAATGTAATTCAAAGTCCCTCATAAACTCATGTATGTAGGATTTGATTGTCACTACAAGTATTTTGATTCCATGTGTCCCTTTATTTCTAACAAAGCCCAAAGGTTCCACTCTGGCATTCAGGAATATGAAATACATTAGAAAATAAAACATGAAATTTATAATATATTCAACAGTTGATATAATACAAATTATAACTGAGGTTCAGTTAAATTGCTATAATATATGGAGGAGCAACACTTTCTTAATGGTTTAGAAAGGTTCAGGGAAAGCGTATTTTCCTTCGGATTTGAAGGATTATTTTGTGATTTTTAATGTTAGGTATAATGGTGACTCTCAAAGAGAAAGTATAATTTTCTTGTTCACTGGAAATAAATCTGATTGGTACAGATTAAGGACGGCTGACTCCTAACGGGGCTCCCATCTTGTATTTGTCTCAGCTAGTCATTAACACAAAAGATGCCTACTGATTGTCAGTGAGAGAGCAGAGCAGCATCCCATTCCTCTTGACCTGGCCCTGCAAAGAAATTGCTCAGCCTTGCAGAGGACACTCCGAGCTTTGTCAGGAAACAGTCTAATCATTTATTTCAAGAGTCCCACGACCACAATGGCAAGATTGATTGCTCTGCATAATGCACTATTGGATTTTATTTTCTCTTTATACCTGTTGTTGTGCAGCAATTTCCTCAACAATGGACACTTTTGAAGACACAGAGTGTTCTAAAGTGAGGTGAAACATTCTACATGCAGGAAAAGCCCTTTCAACTCAGGACGTAAGTAGCTCAAAGGTTTCAGGAAGCCAATGAAATTGACCAGATTCACTAGGACCCTCCCTCCACAAGCATATAAGAGCAGGAAAGACTGCTGTGAGAAACCCTTAGACCATCCAATCCACCTGGAAGAGACTCTGACCACCTGAGCTTCCTGAAAGGTATTGTCTTCAACCTGCTGAGCTGCCTGTAAAATGTGCAGTGACCTTCAGGTTTCTGCTTTCGTGAGCTGTTACCTACGCTGAGGAGGGTTTGGGGGATGCATCTGTCTAAGTCCTTTCTGCTTCTGAAAAGAACTCTTCAATGATAAACCTGTAGGTAATCCCAATAAGACCCTTATCGAGTCATCAAGTTACACTTTGGTGGTATATGTGATTAGGTCTGTCATCAGTTCCCTATCTGGGCCGAGGAGATACTGGGTTGTGTCTCCCCAAGAATAATGCAATGGATCACTTGTCTAACTATAAAATGATATAAAGAGAGATAGATAAGATAGTAATGATTTCGGTCAAAGACATTGTTGCTCTTTACATAAGTGAGAAATTCAAGGCTCTTCAGTTTGTTCATGGGAAAAGTTTTCTATAGACATTTTTATTTCTCTTCCATTGTCTTCTTATCTAATCTGCTGTCTTTTGCTTTATAGTTAGTCTTTCTTGCTTTGCTTTGTTTCTGCTGTATTTTATTGAGAATGTGTTTGGAAGCTATTGAGTTTTGTACAGGAAAACCATTGACTAGATTTCCATGTCAGTAACACTTTCATACCATCTTGCACAATGACAATTACATTGGCAAAGGCATTTCTGAGGTTTATAAGTAGTTCCAAGGAAGAAACTGCGGTAGCACAAGTATCTTTACTAATATTCTTCTCAAGAACCAAAAGATAGTTTTAGCTACATTACTAGTAGTAATAATGCAATGGAAAAGGATACAAAACTCAGCAAAAATCAGGTCCAATATATCCCTTTGCTTTCTGCAGAGATTAGCATTAAGCTTGTAAGTTGGACCAACTCTAGGGAAGTTGTCAGTCCTTGTTACTGGAACAATGGCATCTGACAACTGAGATTTTGAAGAGAAAGAGAACACGGGAGTAAAGGCAATAATTGGGTGTAGGAATGCCAAACTGTAGATACAGACCAAACAATCACTTGATATAAGCTATTGTTTCTTGTGAATGGGAATTGGAAGATTATTGATCAAGGGAAGAAATAAATTAAACATTAACTTTAGAAGATGAAAAAAGAAACATAGCAGAATCTTGTAACAAATTATATTAAATAAAATCTTGTAACAAATTATATTAAATAAAAAGGGAGGGCAGGTAGCCAATTTAGTGCCAGAGAGAAGGCAAAATTATGGATAGTTCAGCTAACTGATGTAGACAAGAGAAGGCATGTGTAGACAAGGTATGTGTCCAGAAAGTAGATCTTAAAAATAGATGGAAAATGTGAAGTGTAGCAGGACTCAAAATGCCTTTGTCCATTATGGAATAGGAATGGATACAAAAACAAAGTTATAGTTAATCAAGAAGGATCATTTATGAGCAATTGCATCAAAGTACAGATAATCCCTGTGTTGGTAAACACCTATTCTAGCTGTCCATTGTACAACTTCTAACATATATTTGTTATTTTGTATATTATTAATGATAGATAGAATACCAGAGTGCTCATCCACCAGGCTCTATTACTGTGACCCAGCGCTCCGGGAACAATGTGCATCCTATGGCACCGTTCAGATGCTGTTGAAAATGAATAGGTGGACCTCCTAGCAAGTGTAATCTCAGAAATACTGATTGCTCATCTAATCTCCTCTTTTTTAGTGTAGCTGCAGATGACCTTCCAAAATGGAAATATTTCCTTCATTTTCCCCTTTGATCTCCTTCATAGGGCTAGAATTCTGTATTAATTTTTCCATAACATGAGCAGCTATTTAAACACAGCAGTGGTAAGCCATAAACATTGCTCTTTTGTTTCAGACTTCCCATGTGGGAAACATACATCTTTTCTTAAAATTCATTAAAAGCTGTGATCAAGTGTATAATATAGTACATGTTTGTAGTTCTACAGTGACTATATTTTATTATTTAAAAAGCAAGTAAGATTGACTGCATAATTCTGTAGCTGGAATTATTCAGAGCTGAGCTTAGACAAATCCTCATCTGCAGCAAAATAGGACTTAGCAAGTTTCAAGTAGACATTCAAATTTCAGGTTGAGTGGAATTTTGGCACAACTGGGGTACAGCTTTTAGAATTAGAAAGTTCTTTACTACAATCTGCAATCTCTAATACATAAGAAGCTTCTGCTTCTGCCTGTAAATGTTGGAACAATGTTGGGACTGTGCCCAGATCTGCAATGCTCTAAATCTAAGATGGTGTAGGTCTGCAAGAGGTAAACATTTCTCTGTATATTGGCAGTATATTTGCTCTGTCTTGGAATAAAAAGAATATATGATTATTCTCTTTTTAGATTATTTATTGTTATTATAAAAGGGCACTAAAATATCTTGTTGTTGTATGAACAATGGTTTTTATAGTCATGCTTATATCTTAAATTCATTCATTCCTTTAATAGATATTTATTGAGCACTAAACATGTGCCAAGACGCCTTCTACATATTGAAGACTTGGTGAACAAATTCTTCAAGATCCTGTCTTTTGTTTATAAAGACAACCCAAGACGATTAAACTCATTTCATCTTTACATCAAAATCAACTTCTCAGTTGCTATTTTGTTTTCTAGTTTGATCACTCTTCCCTTTTTACAAATGTCTTCCATTTGCAGATGCCTGGAACTTAGGTCAAGGGGCAGGTGTGACTTTTGTTTTGGCTGCCTGCCATTCATCATATGGGCACATCCATATTTCATCTTAGACATCCATATTATATGATATGATCATGCCTTGCTGTAACCTTTGGCTCAGTTCCAGGATTGCTGTTTTCTATTTTCAGTGTGAAATCTCTGTGGCTCAGCTTATTATGTCCCAGATGTATTCATTTGGACTCTTTCCCTCAGGAAACCTGGGGTCCTGGGGTGGTATTATCTGAGGCAATTCTAAGAGTTCCTATAATGATTCCTGATCCTAGCTTCTTGATGCTGTAACCTACCCCTCATGGAGAGCACTGTTTGCCAGATCATTATTTCTCTGCTGAAGCTGTCCACTGAAATTCTACTTGTGAAGCTTCAGAGTCCAGCTTTCTGCATGACATTCAGACAAACAGATTTGAATTTCATGGTTGGGAAAATTTAGTCATGAAACAGGGGATTTTTTTTTTTTACTATTGTTATTACTCATTGGTCTCCAGGTCTTAGTGACCTCCTCAATGGACAGGTTAAGAAGCTTTTCTTAATTACACTCCTTTGGAAAGGTTGAGTTAAGAGAAGAACACAGAAAAAAAAAAAAACTTGATCATAAAAATCTGCAGAGAAAGCAGAACTTGTTAATGGATGCTTTTAGAGTACCCATTGTTCACAAAATAGTGATTGATATGGCTCAAAATAAATAATAATTGTGTATTGTGGAGAACCAGTAGGTTACAGCAAATAACCCAGTAAATTCTAACCCGCACAAGACATTACTATCAGACCTCAAGTGATTTATCTTCTTGGTCCCTCTATTTGTTTTTTTAACTGAAAAATTGGAAAACTCCCAGGGAAATCTCCAGGAGCAGGATGGAGGAAGAAGTTTGAGATTTTCTCATTGGTATGCTAGGTGTCCTTTTATTTTAGCTTCTTCACAGACCATGAGAATACTGAAGCGTTTTCACTTTATGTAATGTGTTGAGAGGATTATCAAATGTAGTACTCTACAATATTGCGTGAGATTTGAAATTTGATTCCCAAAACTAACATCGTATGCTTAAAAACTGTTAGGGTCAGTGCCATCTCCAAGGAACTCTCTGAGCTAAACCTGGCCTGGACTTAATAGGCTAAAAATACATTTAACAGTGGGATAAGACAAGGATATACAAGCCAAATCATGAATCCTGTCCCAAAGATAAAGTACAGTGTTATGACAAGGCTTTTGTTCATTTAACTATGCTTTCAATAAACCAGTCAGCAGGCAGGCAGTGACCACATCTTACCAATTGTTAGTTTTTAAGAGTCGAAAGCTTTTTATTCTCCAGACATAAAATGAAATAAAGAAATTGGGAACATTTGAATGGACCATTTTATACAGAAATCATGTAAAATGAGACTGATGATTCAAAAATCAACCCTCTCAAAATGCAACATTCCGCACCTCTCCAAAGCATGGCACTAGGAAACAGCTCTTCCTTCCAGGCAGCTAGATGCCTCCATTAAGCAATGGGAGAGAAGCACGCTTCTTTATGGAGTCGAACAGAGGATGGTTCAGCAGATAGAAGGACTGACATAGCAGAGATGACAAAGGGAAGACCGTACTTACCAAGGTGAAAAAAAAGAGAAGATCCATTCAAGGCACACAGTGTAGAATCAGACTGTATAGTGAGATCTTAAAAACAGAAGACAAAAGTCAGGCAGTGCTGCCACACACATTTAGCCTTTAATTTCAGCACTTGGGAGGCAGAGGCAGACAAATCTATGAGTTCAAGGCCAGCCTGGTTTACAGAGCATGTTTCAGGACAGCCAGAGCTACGCAGAGAAAGCCTGTCTCCAAAAACCAAAAAGCCCAAACCAAACCAACAAGAACAAAAAGCACAAAGATAAAAAGGTGTTACATTTGCCCTGCCTGTTTATATTAAACATAGATTCTGGAATGAGAAAGGTACTTAGTGATAAAATTATCATGAGGTTTGCTTAGGATCTCGCTGAGTGCAGGAGGCCTCTAGGGATGACTCTGTGGAACGATCAGATCATCACCAGAATGACTTTTCTTTCCAAACTACTCACATGCTTCTCATACAGGTCCTTCAGCCCTCAGTTCTATATTTGAAAAGTATCCCGTATGTCTTGGTTTAATAGCTCTGTGTGTGTGTGTGTGTGTGTGTGTGTGTTAGAGAGGTGTGTGTCCTATGTGTGTCAAGTCTTTGTGTGAGTGCCTGTGAGTGCACATGCCTGTAGGAGCCAGAGGTTGACATTGGGTTCATTCTCCACAGTATGCTTTAAGACAGAATCTCTTTCAAACTACAGAGATTACTAATCAGGTAGACCATCTGTCCAGCAAGCCCTGGGGATGTTCCAGTCTTTATTATTCTCTTTCCCCCTGTGATATCACTTCTGATTTTTTATATTGGTACTGGAAATTCCAATTCAAGTCATTATTGTAATTAGCGGGTATTTTGCCAACAGAACTATCTCTGCAGCCCCCAATTCTTTCTCTTGAATTTTATAAATTACTTACTCCAACAATGATTCATCCTTTCTTAGTTCATCTCTTAATCCAGGTGATTTGGGCTTACTTGTTAACTTACGAGAGCAAATATATTTTGCCTAACGAATGTAATTCTTCCAAGTTTCTCTCATGCCTGAAATATATTCATACATATATGAAGCATATACACACTCTGCTCCATATAGTCTTCTAGGTTCCATTTGCTGAGTTTAACTGGGGTGGGGCTCAGAGGGCAGGGAAGGGATAAATAACACTGCTGACATCTCAACAAGACTTCTAAAACCTTCTGTATTACAAGGGAACAATCTAAACTAAGGTGGCCACGGAAAGTTACTTTTCTTTTTCCAGGACCCCACTAGTTAAACATTAACCATTGTGGTCTTTGTTGTGGCACTTTGTGGTTTTTTTGTTATTGAAAATATATATTTTTGCCGGGCGATGGTGGCGCACGCCTTTAATCCCAGCACTCGGGAGGCAGAGGCAGGCGGATCTCTGTGAGTTCGAGACCAGCCTGGTCTACAGAGCTAGTTCCAGGACAGGCTCCAAAGCCACAGAGAAACCCTGTCTCGAAAAACCAAAAAAAAAAAAAAAAAAAAAAAAAGAAAATATATATTTTTGTACAAAAAAATAACAATTCTTATTACTGTTTCTCTTCCTCCAACTCTTCCCAAGTGCAAACTGCTTTCACTCAAATCCACATTCTTTCTTTTCCTCTCATGTAAACAAAAGGCATCTATTAATTTAAAAAAAGGATAAGACAAACAAACCATGGTGTTTTCTTGTAGTTTCCTTGCTTTCTCAGTGCCTTATGCAGACTAAAGCTGAGTTCCTTTAAGGACAGTCTTGGGTAGTGATATCTGTGTGGAGATAGTGCACGAGAGTTCTTCAATCTGGAACACAAAATGTGTAAGATACTAGTATCAACTTCTTCCTGCCTTTGCTTTAGATGTTCTATATTATGACATAATTAGTGTTTTTTCTTTTAAAATCTATTGGATTGGAATTTTTCACGTTAAAGGTATTCCTGACAGTAGAGATACCATCAATGTCAACATGTTATTTTCTTAGTTTCACTAAACATCACTTTTATATCCACCCAATTTCTATTATCCAAGCCTAGTACCCTTTCTGCAAAAGTTTCAAGATAGGAATGATGGGATTGGAGAGATTATAGAAGTCATTTTGATTAGTCATTTTGTTCCTGTACATAGATTCTTAGTCTCAAAATAAAAGTGTAATGTAAATGACCAGTTTGGAAAAGATTTGAATTTGTTCAAACTCAAAGAATACTAAGCAGCATAGGAAATAAAAAGTTGCTTAATTTAGTCATTATAGAAATGCAAAGTAAATCACAGTAGAGTGCTCCCATGCGCCCACCAGAAAGGATAAGATGAAAAATACAGAAAACGTCAAGTGTTGGCAACATTGTTGATGAGATGGCATTTTCATATCAGTACTGATTATGAATTGGGGAACTATTTTCAGTGTCTACCCAGTTAAACATATGACTGCCATTTGACCCAGTGAGCCCAGTCCTGGTGAGTGCTCACGGGAAAGGCATGTTTTATCATGTTATGACTACTTGTATTAGCCCCAGAGGACAAGCAAACTGAATATTTAGTGTTATAGTTCATTGCTAAAATGAACAGTTATTGCTTTGGGAAACAATGTGCTTTGATTAAAGAATGTGAGGGATATATGAGAAGACAACCAATAGATGTACACTGTGTTTTATAAAAGAGAGAAAATTCTACAGTTATGATTCAAGATAGTAGTTCTTTTTCATTTTTTTTATTTTAAAACAATCTTTTCTCATTTTACATACCTATCCCAGTTCCCACTCCCCGCTCCTCCTTCTCCCCTCAACTTCTGCCCTCCCCACCCCCAAAGGTAGTAGTTTTTTGAGATGTTAACTGCTTTAGGGTTCCAAGGGTTCTTCAGGGTAGCTGTTAGCTGTATTTCTTGATCCAAGAATGAGTTTTTTTTTTTTTCTCGTGCTTATTAGGATAAGGATCTCAGTACTTGTAAGTGTCCCAGTGGCCTGGGAATGAATTTTATATGGGATTATTTTCTGAATAATTTTATAGAGGATATTGTGTAAGTTTTACTTGTGCACTTTTATTAGAATATTACAGACGTCTAATTAAACATGTGTGAAAATTACAAGGCAAATTTACCTGAAATAAAATAAATAATATCACTTGGATGTATGATAATCCTGCCCAAGGGTGTAAATAGAAGATACTGTTAACATAAATTCTAAGATTATTAATGTTTTTCATAGTGAGACTGAGACTATATACAATTTTATTTCTCAAAGAAATTGGTGAATAGTAAAAATAATCTTTATATATTAAACACTGCTAAGACAGGGATGCTGATATAAAAATAACTTTACTGTGCTTTCTCAACACTTCATTTCATTCTTGAAATTCTCTTACTTCCTAATAGTAAAAATGGACATTGACATGCAAAGAATTTTTGGGCTAATACGTCTGTAAATTATGAGAAACAAGAAGGCAGATTTCGTCAATCGTTCCCTTGGCTTAGCCATTTTTAGCAGTCAACAGAAGCTTACAAAGGGACATTCACCTCAAATTCAACATGTATCTGTGTCTATGTTGATATTGTCAAAGTAGTTTATTCTTATTCTTTGATGTACACATGTAATGAATGATGTAAATACATCTGAGTTCTAGCCATGACATCATCATCTGGGCCACCAAGGTTCAAGAGGCCAAAAACCATGTTCTAGTAAATAAATCATCCAAAATAAGACTATTACATTAACTTAATTATGTCACAGTTAAGATGACATGACAGAAATTAGCTTCTCTAAAAAATGGAAAGATAACTAATTTAAAGAGGGTTCTAAAATAAATATAAAAATAGAGGAAGACTATAACTTATCTAAATGATGTTTATAAGATTAAAGATTCTTGCTATTTTGATCAATGAATAGCTGATGGATTGTGACGATACCCTCCCATTATTAATGAAACTTGGCATTTCCATTAGAATAATATGCAGCAGTTGCACTTTAATACACCTGATGAGCTTATCAGTCATACTTCCCAGAGCTCCAGAATTCAGCATGAAATCAAGAATCCTTAGAAGGTTAAATAAAAGGACAGATTGAAGAAGTAAGAGGAGTGTTTATTTTGCTCTTGTTCTGAATCAAATGATAAGTGATATTAGGGTTCTCAACTATCAGGTGTTATACTGCTAGCATTTTTAATAGCCATTGGTCAATTTTTGCTCTATTTCAACAGCCACATTTTAATCAGTTGATTGAATATTAGTCCAGTATTCACTATTTTTCTGTTACCAAATACTTAAACTCTTCAAACAAAATGGAAAGCAAATGTCCACAAGACTAAACTCTGTGTTTCATCCAACTTAAAAAGAAGAAAACCCCTCCAAATGCACAGTCTTCTAAGTAATTTAGATTTAATGGCCTGACTCTGAGATTCAATAACACCCCGCCCTTTACAATGTCCTTTTATACCAATGAAGACTTTTTTTTTCTACACTATGGATCCAATAATGTGTTGAGATGCTATATCAAGGTCATATCAAATAATTTTTTTATTTATGCCTGGGAGTTTGTAAGTCCAAATAAGCATGCCATTGTGATAATTATAGATAATATGAGGAAAGTTTATGTGTAATTGAAATTGTCAAATACAGAATTTGAGTAATGCACATTTATACGGCTGTGGAAATTCAATGTAAATTATTACTTTTATGTATAGGTAGTAATTTCAAATGATTTTTATACATATCATTGTTCTTATTTGAGCTCTTTCTATGTAATTGTGATTTTAATGGAAATGACAAATTAAATTAACTGAAAATTTGTTTTTAAAGTATCTTTGTTTACATATTTATCCCCTTGAATAGATTGCTGATTATTAATACTTTTGGGTAGTAAACTCTTTGGAAGAAATTCAATGAGAGAGTGAGAGAGACCAAATCTTATTCCCAAAGGATACAGAGTAACAATGGGGTTAGAAATATACTGTTGCTTTTTTTGTGTGACTAACATTCAACTTTAGCTCTTTTGTTCTCATAGGAAAGACAATTTTTTTTTCTTTTTTCTTGATGCTGGAGAATTGAACCCGTCTCATGTGTTCTGAACAATTGCCTAACAATGAACTATATCGATGCCAAAGAGAAATGCTAAAAACCTTTAATGAATTTTGAGCAGGAAGGACTCTCAAGTAAAAGGAGAGATCAGAGAAGTTTACTTGGAAACTTCACTAGTATGAGATTTTTGCACTTTATGTAGGCTCTTAGTGCTATGAACTTTCCTCTTAGCACTCCTTTCATAGTGTCCCATAGGTTTGGGTACATTGTGCCTTCATTTTCATTGAATTTGAGGGAGTCTTTAATTTCTTTCTTTATTTCGTCCTTGACCCAGGGGTGATTCAACTGAGCACTGTTCAATTTTGATGATTTTGTAGGTTTTCTTCAATTAGTGTTGTTAAATTCTAACTTTAAACCATGGTGATCCAATAAGACACAGGGGGTAATTCCAATTTTTTGTATCTATTGAGGTTCACTTTGTTACTGAGTGTGTAGTTAATTTTAGAGAATATTCCATGAGGTCCTGAGAAGAAGGTATTTTCTTTTGTGTTTGGATGAAATGTTCTGTAGATGTCTATTAAATCCATTTGAGTCATGACATATGTTAGTTCTTTTATTTCTTTGTTAGGTTTCTGCCTGGTTGACCTGTCCATTGGCAACAGTGGAATGTTGAAGTCTCCTACTATTAGTGTGTGAGGTTTGATGTGAAATTTAAGCTTGAGTAATGTTTCTTTTACTGTAGTAGGAGCTGCGGGCTGTGTTCCTGCCGTCCCAGCTCCTGGTCGCCTGGCTAGATTATGCCCCGAAATAACAACACACAAACTGTATTCTTTTAAACACTGCTTGGCCCATTATATCTAGCCTCTTCTCGGCTAACTCTCACACCTGGACTAGCCCATTTCTAATAATGTGTGTAGCACCCCAAGGTGTGCTTACCGGGAAGATTCTAGCCTACGTCCATCCTGGGTCGGAGCTTCATCGCATCTGCCCCGGAGAAGAGCGGCATTGTGTCTGGCTCTGAGAGGAGCTGCCCTGCATCTAAGCTCACTTCCTCTTCCTCCCAGCATTTTGTTCTGTTTACTTCACCCACCTATGTTCTAACCTATGAGGGCCAAGCAGTTTCTTTATTATTTAACCAATGATGGAGGCATCATTTTACATATGTGGATGATCTTGTATTTGGGGCATAGATGTTCGGGATTTAGACTTCATCTTGATGAATTCTTCCTGTGATGAGTATAAAGTGTCCTTTTCCATCTCTTCTGAATGATTTTACTTTGAAGTCTATTTTGTTAGATATTAGGATAGCTACACCCACTTGTTTCTTATGTCCATTTCATTGTAGACCATGTTTGCCTCGAACTCACAGAGATCCACCTGCCTTTGCCTCCTGAGTGCTGGGATTAAAGGTGTGTACCACTACTCCCGGGTTAATATAGAGATAATTTTGTCTCATGTGTTTTTTCACCTCATCAGAGAAGGAATTCAATAATAGAAGGATGCCTTCAATGGTTGTGTCTTTTAGCTGAATCTGCTTTAGAGTTTTGGGGAACTCTTCTGATTTAACATTTTAATGTTTCTTTTTGTTTCTCAGTTTAAATTACACAAATCCTTAGACCTTACTGTGTCTGAACAAAATCTTTGAATTTGTTCTTTTATGGGCAAGAAAATAAAAAGACTATTTATGCTTTTTGGAGACAGCTCTTAGCATCTTGGATAAATGAAAAGTAATGACTTTTAATAGGTAGCTATGCCTGCTGGCAAAAGATTTTTTTCCCTTCTAAAGTGCCATGATTTCATCCTTCCTACACCCTTCATACTGTTTGTCTAGTTTTACTCTTACAAATTACTTTATTATTAAATATGATAACACATGTAAGCCACTGAGCACATTATTTCTGGCAATATAGGAACAAAGAAATATTATCAAATCTGCTTGCTTCTTTGTTTTATGTTTAACTCACTGGTCATAATAATGTAGCACCCTGAAATAACAGAACTTTAAGGCTGTCTATATGTAAAGAGATAGAATGCAATAAAAACCTGATATAGTGAGAGAGAGAAAAAGTGATACCAAAAAGACTGTACCTTTTTCAGAGTGATCTTTTTAAGGATTGATAGTTACCTGGTTGAGCCCAAACACTGTGAAGCAGCTAGAGGACTACTAGCAGGGGAACATGTTCCAAATTCTCTTGTCTATGCATAAATTAACCATCCTGTCATAACTAATTTAATCTTCCTGTACACCCTTAGGCCAGAGACCTTGTCTTATGTGTTTTGGGTAATCAAAAGTACACAGTCAATACTCAATAATTAATAATAATTAATATTGAATCTCATTCTCTGGGCAGTATTCCCAGTATTGATAATGTCAGGAAGGATTATGTCTTCCAGAGAAGCATGTACCAACTCTCAAATATTTTCCACCTACAACCCTTCTTGCATGCAAATTATGGAATCCTGAGTGAGTAGATATATAAATAAGTGTATGAATTAAATACTTATTGTTAATAAATCATAAATTTAAGCTAACCTTTGATATACATTATAATTTCACCATATATTAAACATAAAAGTAAATTTACACACTAGTAAGATGGAATCACTTGTTTATTTTTATATAAAAAATCAAATATTGACTGAGTATTTGATACTGTAGGTCATAGAAAATGTTCAATAGATGTGGATTTGACTGTTATTTTTTTATTTTATAATCATCAGTAATGGAAATGACTCTTTGCATAAATACTCACTACAAAATGACAGATGTATGTTTAAGCCATTAAAGAAAGTCATGGAAATCATGCACTAATCCCCAAATAAAACTAATTTATCTATTGTCTTTCATTGTCTGTATCCTTTGGTCATCTTTCATCCATATGATTTCTCTTCATGTATAATTTATTTCAATCTCCTTTTGTTTGGGGATATTTTACTTATCAACTGTGATCAGTGAGGGCTATAGGAATCTAAATTCTTTTAATATGATCTTTCCATGTTGAGTCTGTGAGAAATAAAAACATTCAATCCTTTCCTCTTGGTACAGTACTCGATATGAAGGATTTGCTGGACATAAACCCATGATGCCATTTCAGCGAGCTCACTCTGTCTAATAATTTGATTATTGTTTAATTACCATTGTATTTCGTTATGGAAAATATGGTAAATTTTTAACTTTAAAAATTATTTTTTAAAAATTTTGTTTTAGTTCTGACAAATCTAAATATTCAAAAGTGTCTTTCTTATCCATTTGTTCCTATAATCTAAATTGAGATTTTTTTTTGAAAATCATCTAAGATAATGATGACAATGATGATTGCTTTGTTGGAGACATTATTGTCTTTTGTGCTCCTCATTCTTATTATTCTCTTGTTTCAGTATTTGTCCTCATGTATGAATTTCTGCATTCTCAGACTATAAGCAAAGCTCTGTGATCAGTCCATATCTCCTGAGGAAGAGCAACTTTGTCCATAGAATAGATAGGAAGTAAAAGACTAAGACACTAATCCCAGGAAAAAAATATTTTTATATTTGTTTCTGTATTTATCTCCACTTATCTATAATATAATGATAAATGTCTTGCTCCATTATTGTTCTGTTAAATAAAATTAGATCTGAAGTTGCCTTTACACATATCCACTTGTCACCTCACTTTTTAAGTAAACAAACATCATCCTCGGAGTATATGTCCTTAAAACTGATATCAAACAAAAAACAATTACTTTTTCTACTATCTTGGACTACTGACCACACCATTTCCATATAAGCAAAATGCTTCATAAAGCCATGCTTAAAGGAAAAACATGATTGATTTTAATCACTTAAGCTGCTTCAACATGCCATTTTTCTTCTTTCCTGCTTGTAACTATTGCCTACTTATGTTGACACATGGAAATCTACCAGCTCAAGATACTACTTAATTTATGAGTACTTCTTTGCTCAAATAATCCATGCTAAATTTAACTGATCTAAAGTCTTCCTTTTACACATCAAATTTATCTCTGATATTACTAGTATTCTTTGGTAGACAATTGAAGCATTTTAATTCAGTGTTATCACATGTAATCTTAGATGTATGATCACTTCAAAGGTTAAACTCTTGAATGTCTTATAATTTCATTTTAATTATCAATCAATAAACCAATCAATCTTTTGACACTTATTTTACAATCAATATTCTGCACTCAAGTGGGGAGAGGTGAAAATATACAAAACACTCATTGGAACGTGCTTGGGAAATTCCTGTGGGTTCAGTTTCAGTGTGATAAGTTGTTGGAAATCCTTATTCTAAAAATTAACTCTTAAAATTCAGCATAAAACATATATGGCACATGCAAATTCTTTAATTGGTTGGATCCCCAATTGGTAAGATTTCAGCTATTTGATATTACCTTAGGCTTGCTTATTTTTATATTTTATTTTCTTTATACTCCTTAGTGTTTATATAGAGCCAATTTTCTGAGGAATAATGTGAACTATTTTTATTTCCAAAATGGTGAAAACCCAACCCAAACTAGCTACTGTCCTTTAAATTGCTTCTGGCAAAGAATTCATGAGAAGAGGACTGCCAAATGCTGGGGTGATATAGGGGATCTGTGCTGGGGGTAGTATAGGGGATCTGTGCTGGGGCTAGTATAGGGGATCTGTGCTGGGGGTAGTATAGGGGATCTGTGCTGGGGGTAGTATAGGGGATCTGTGCTGGGGGTAGTATAGGGGATCTGTGTTGGGGGTAGTATAGGGGATCTGTGCTGGGGTGGTATAGGGGATCTGTGCTGGGGGTAGTATAGGGGATCTGTGCTGGGGGTAGTATAGGGGATCTGTGCTGGGGATAGTGTAGGGAATCTGTGCTGGGGGTAGTATAGGGGATCTGTGCTGGGGGTAGTATAGGGGATCTGTGTTGGGGGTAGTATAGGGAATCTGTGCTGGAGATAGCCCTACATGTTAAGTAACTAATTCAAGTGATCACTTTATCTTTGGAATGAGTGTTTAAAATTTGTTCAAGCACATCTAATGAGAAAACCTGCTTCTTGACTCTCGTTATAGATGCTGCACATACATACCTTGCCAAGGCTGTAGCACTCAAAAGTTTCATGCAGAACCTTTGCTCGGATGACATATGAAATATTTCTTTACTTAATTTCACCTTGACGGCACAATCCTGATAACTGAAGGAGATGAGGTTTGCATGTGTCCTGTCACCAGCTAGATACCGTTTATTGCTCACTTTCCCCACCGCCCTGCATTTTGAGCTGTGGGTTAAATGCATAGGAGGCACTGGCACAGACACTCGGCTCAGCATCTCCTCACAGCTCAACTCATCTGACAGGCTCGCACTAAAAGACCAGTGAGTTTCCAGGGCTGGGTGCCTCCTTCTTCTGGTATTTCCATGTGGACTGATTTATTTATTAGCTATAAAGATGCCAGCTTCGTAAAATGAAGTGCATTAACTTCATGAGGGTCAGGCAAGCATGACACAGTTGACTCTAAGCTCAGCAATTACAAGACTCCTCTCCCTTCTTTTTCGATGAAAGCACTATTTTCTGAGACAAATGCCAGGTAATGCACCCAACTTTGCCCAAGCAAGAAGTGACAATTTTCTTTCTAAAATTGCAATATACATCTGTCCAGCTTCTCTGTGCATTTGCTTACAGTTGTCAAAATTAGATAAAAATCTAGGTTCTGAATAATCTTTAAATTCATTAAAGGAATCCTTTGGAAAACATATTGAACATTTTTAAAAGGCACTATTAAAATTTCCTTAGTGATCTAACTCAAATTATGGAAGATGTAATCATTTTATAGTATTATTCCTTGATAAAATACAAAGAAATTGTTTAATCTTTAAGACAATATAAAAATTATTTAATTTTAAAACCTCTTGGTGTAATGCCAGCACTAAGGTCTCAGGACTACTTACCTCTTTGGTTTTTTAACATCCTGAAATGCTTTTCATGATAAAAGATACTTGCATTAAGCATTATTATTGCTTTATAATTAACTAAAGAGTTTAAAATAAATACATTGTTACTGCTTTTCATTTCCCCCCTTTTATTAATAGAAATACATTTTAAAGTCAGTTGAAATTGGCCTTGTAGTTATTCTGTGATTGGAAAAAAATCAATTTAAGGTATTTGTTTCAGTATATATGCAATCATTCCCATCTAATTGGCACAGATGTGTTGAACTTGGAAATCAAAGTCATTTAGAGAATTAATATTCCTTCTAAGGTACCTTATCAGAAGCCATGCCAATCATGTCAGACCTGAAGCACTCTTTCCAATCGGAGGAGCCTCACTAGATCAGAATACCAAAGGCACACCAACTCTGCCAATGGTACAATCGGAATATTTGTGATTCCATGCGTAGGCTTGGAACACACATGAATGTTGCCTGATTTCGAATTGTGTATTTACTGACCAGATGAATGATTTATAGAGCACTTTAACGTTTATAGCCGATAAACATTTTAAATATTGAAGTGCATTGGAGAGTGAAATAAACCCCTAGATGTGGAATTTTGAAAGAAGTGATTAGAGAGAATAAAACATTTTACTTTTATCTTTATTTTATTTTATTTTGGTTAGTGTTCTGTGTCTTAGCCTGGGTAAGAGTGATCTAGTACAAAGGTCTAGGGATGGTGCGCTAGTAGAGATGCTGCTTACCTAGGTAAGACCCAGCTCACATTTGAATTCTGAATGCTAAAAACCCAACGATCTATGAACTGCTGGGCTCCCAGAACACATTAAATCATGTTTGGTATGTTTTCAATGAAAGGCAGTGATGGAGCAGTAATCTGGTGGTCTGAAATGTGGCAAAAGCATGGGCTGGCACAATCAGCAGACCCTAATTCTGACAAAGCGAAGAGAAATAGAAACGACTGTTGCTTAGTAGGAGGGTGGGCATGGTCGTGCGAGCTGCCTCATAGTTCTCGGATCTGGCTTTGGCTTTAAATAGGCTTTAAAGGTGTTGCTCAAAATACTGTGGTTTGCAAGGGGTTTCATTGTGTTTTCTCCAGGGCTGGCTGGCAGAATGGGTGCAGCAGTTCACAGTTTCTTTGTTTTAAAGATGATGAACATACTTTCAGCGGAAACACTGGAAACAAAGAAATCTCATGCACTGGTTTTGGATGCCAAGGAAATCTTTTAGGCAGGGAATTTTCAGCTCTCTCTAGAGGACTAAAGTATTTATTTATCACTGGAAATCTCCTCTCTGTAAGGAATACCATAAGAAGGTAATTTTTGTTTTTTGTTTTTTATTTTAATCTATTCTCATTTTACATACCAATCCCGGTTTCCACTCCCTACCTTTCTGTGTCACTCCACCTTCCCCCCACCCACCTCCATTCACTCCTCAGAGAAGTTCCCCTGGGGAGCCAACAAAGGCTGGCATATTACTTTAAGGCAGGATCAAGACCCTTTCCCCTATATCTAGGCTATTCTTTTTCATTGTGACTGGACTTCTATGTGCTGGAGCAATTAGGTTCTGGAATATTTCAGGATCATCTTTGAAGGAAAGAGCCAAAGATTTAGACTGTGGATAGAGAGAGCCAAGGAGTTTCTTGGTATTGGAGCCTGCATTCTGTCTTAGTGATCTGGAAGAGGAGGCCAGGACAGATTTTTTTTTTTTTCGTTTCTAGACTAGTAGAATCTAAGACTCTAGGCATAATTCTGTTTTAGTGATACTCCCATGAGAAGCTGGACCGCCTTTTCATTGATGTCAACTCAAATGAAGGCATTAAGGAAGGTGAATCCTGATTTGACATCTCTCTCAATGTTCAGTCAATGTAAATATATTCAGGGATGGTTTAGAACATGAAAAGAAAGAGAGGATAAAACTGCATTTTATTGTTAAGGATTTTCATTTAATTCTGTAACCACAGTAACATTCTTTGCGTCTGAAAAACTATATTAACCTAAGAAAAGTCCTATAGCCACAGCAGATATTTTTTAACGTAAAGGAAGTAGCCCAAGCTGTATTTGCTTACTATTAAAATAAATGCAATATTTGCCGTGCCTTTTAAATGCACAGAACTTGCGAGTGCTAACTTTTTAGTTGTGTCACCGTATGCCATCAAGTGTAACTGTGAATGAGTTTCCAAAATGAGGCAACCAACTGTTGGTTTCTCGTTACTAGTTTGAAATTTGAAAATATGACCACTGTGCAAATAATAATTAACCTAATTGGTTTCAAGGACATAAAGTTTTAGCCCCAAGGAAAACAGAGGAGATGGGTGATGAGCTTTGTTCACAGATACTCTTCCTGGTGTCCATTAAATAAAAAATGCTTGTTTTTCAATATTTTACAATTTCTCAATATGAATAGAATTACTTTGTTCTCAGGGCACAAGTTGAAGTCACTAAGTGGATCTGTAGTGATAGAAGAAGCACATAACCCTTTTCTCTGTTGAAGTGCTATTTCAGTCACAGGTGAGTTAAGTTCTTTTATGCAATATTAGCAATAAAGAAATGAAGGGAGGCTTGTCTTTGAGATATCCCTGTGATTAACTTTCTCTTTTTTCTTTTTATCTCAATCTTATGTAAAAACACATAGTTTATCTTTCAGTTGGTTGATCATGACAGAAAACATAAGTGGTTACTTGTCTTAGTCGCTGTTCTTTTGCTGTGAAGAGATACCATGACCATGGCAATTCTTATAAAAGAAAGGATTAACTGGGCTTGTTTATTATTTCATAGGTTTAGTTTATTATCATCATGGTGGGAATTATGGTTTCAGGCAGTCAGACATGGTGTTGGAGAAGTAGTTGAGAGTTATATAACAAGGTTCAGAGTCAGCAGAAAGAGAGGGCCCCTGTTGTTGGCTTGACTTTTGAAATTTTTAAACCCACCTCTAGTGACACACTTCTTCCAACAAGGCTATACCTCCTAATCCTTCTCAAGTAGTGCCACTATCTATGACAAAGCATTCAAATATATGAGTCCACAGAGGCCATTCTTATTCAAACCACGAACTCCTTTAAGTACAAGCAGTTCTCTGATGATCTCTTGAGAATAACAAAAAAAAATTCTGCCTCCCGGTATTTGGAAACTATTAATTTATGCTCAAAATAAAATTATTAAAAGGAAACTGGCTTAGTTAGGTATTATTATATTGCAATTTAAAAAACACCATGATCAACAGCAACATTGGTAGAAAAGGGTCCATTTCCACTTTCAAATTTCAGATCAGTTAAGGAAGTCAGAGCAGGAGCTTGAGGCAGGAACTGAAGCAGACACCATGGAGGAATGCCCCTTACTCACTTGCTCTCTGTGGTTTGTTTAGTCTTCTTTCTTATATAACTCAAAACCTCCTACTCAGGGATGACACTACATTTGTCATTAATCCAGAAAATACTCCATAAATTCTCTCACAGGCTGAACTAGTGGGCATTTTCTCAATTAAGGTTCCCTCTTCTCAAAGAACCAGACAACAAAGAAACCAAGGAGAGTAGGATGAAAGTGTATTGCTTTTTAGAGGAGCTCATTTGTGCAGCTGAGTACTGGACTGCAGATCTAATCTATTCCCCAACTGGAGGACCCCTTACATTGTCTACATCCTGGAACCCAGATCCAGTCTATTTTCTCATCAGGCTTCTTAAATGAGCTGTGTTCTGTAACCTTGAAACAATATAACACAGTATTGACCTGATGTTACAATTCAGTTACAGTTTTTTATTTATGTTAATCTTTCTATACAAATGATGGTCTGACTTTCATTTCTAGATTTTATTCTCTGGGTAGCTGTCCTACAAAAAACTTATTATAGTTACATATATTCATAATCTGTCATCTTTATTATATTTCAGAGTATAGCTTACTTAAGAATTTATCATTGGAAAATAGAGGTTTTTCCAAATTCTCAAGATTTCCCATCTTTGTTTTCACCTAGTTAAAACCAATTCTGGAGACAACTCCTCACTTCCTCACTCCACTTCTTCTGCTAGTTCCTCTCACTTCCAAGCGGAGTGCAAAAAATAGTGTTCCAATCTTAGAATAAGTGACAGTACTTCAGGGGTAATGAAATTCAATCAATTAAGTATTCAAAAGTGTCTGAGCGAACTGTCAAATAGTCACCCAGCAATCACTGAATACTATAAAAATAAAATCCAACTGGTGGAATTCTACACTGGGGCATCCTCTAAGCCCCTGGGCAGTTAAACTCCCTAAGTTTACATTTGCAGACATAGTAGGGTATTACATGTCTGAATCCAAACCTCTTTGACAGTTCTTACACATGTGGCATTTTGAAAAACTGTCTAATGAACAGAAAAAATACTTCATAATGTAACATTATTTCAAAAACTGGACCATTTTAAAGGCCTGTCCTCCCCTTGTGTTCTTCACTACTTTCTTCTCTACCATCTGGTGGCTGTACCCATGTCCATTACTGAAGATGTATTCTGCTATAGCTTGAGAAATTATTTTATGAATTTATTTAGGAATTAAGAGCTAAAATGAATAAAAGCACATCATTGGTGAGAATCAAAATATCCTCTAGTGAGTTATGTGCCTGAACACTTGTGCCTTCTTACACAAAAGAAAATCTACCCCACTTGGTTTGAGAGCTAAGTCCTTCATTTTGAATTTTGAAATTCATTTGAAAAGTCCTTGAATTTGGGGAAAGTTTTGAGTAACTGAAATAAATGGGTATCTACCTTCCTTGAAAGAGGGGCACCATGGTATGTAATGAATCAGACTGTGTTTTAAAAAGAACAAGCATGATTTTTCTGTTGCCTATCTACTTATTAATGTTTCACTGATGTGGGATTCCCCTCTGTATGCTGTGAATACTATTGGTTAATAAAGAAACTGTCTTGGGCCTCACAGGAAATAGAGGTAGGCAGGGAATACCAAACAAGATTGCTGGGAGAAAGAAGGAGGAATTAGGGAGAAACCATGGAGCCACCATATGGATAGATGTGCTGGAAGTTTGTTGGTAGGCCACAACTTGTGATGCACAGATTAATTGAGATGGGTTAAATTAAGATGTAAGAGTTAGACAATAAGACTCTAGAGAGAATGGATCAAGAAGTGATTTAATTAATATAGTATCCGTGTGATTCTTTCAGGTCTGAGCTACCAAATAGCCCGAAAATGAACAAGTGGCCTTCTTACTACATAAATGGCATGCCAATGTGGTTAACTAATATCCACTTAAAACCTGAGAGAGTTTAGAAAGGAATTCTGGACACAAAAATACAGAGTTTAACACAGCTTTTTAATGTTTGTTGATGGCATGCCACAGCTCCTTTAAGAGAGGTTTTCCTGATTCAGCAGTAGTGAAAAAAAGCCATACATGGACCAGCTGTGTGCCTAGAGATGGGGCACTGTGCATGGATCTCAGAGGCATGAGCAGCTCTGCCATGCTGGGCTGGGTGGGGCAAGCAGGCAGTACCATATTTCCCCTAGCAATGACATAGCTTAAGTTGTTAAGAAGCACTTAGCATTTTAGGAAGTGCTCCAGGACAGTGAAAAATTACAAATATGCAAAAGGACAGAGAAAAATAGACCTCTAAATGAGTCACAGTGTTGGATAAATGTACACAGGCATGGGAGAGTAAAGAGAAGAAAAAGAATATAGACAGTTATAAAAAGAAGTGAATGTTTTTTAAATAAAACAAAGTTTTTAAAGAGAGTACAGTCATAGATTAACAGGAGTAAAGAAAGAATAAGCCATGTAAAGATGAAATATGCACAGAGAGTCTATATTATGCATGTTATTGTATTTTCTTTGAATTTTTTGACTGAGAAGGAGATAACTAACCGACATAGATATTTTAAAGGTATCTTGCCTTCAAAATTTGAGTCTAATGATATGTTGCTTTGGAAAAGAGGTTCTTCTTTGTTTCCACAGAGGATGAGAACCTGTGGATTGTTTCCATACTAAAATAGTTTTATGGATCAAGAATCCCTGATGATAACTTAAACACCCCTCAAAAAATTACTTTGCCCAATAAACTGCAGGAAGCAGCTTGGAGAAGACCTATGCCCATCTTCCCAAATATTATTTATAAATGTTTCTTTACATTTAAAGGCAGATATGCCATAGATTTGCATAAGTACAGATCTTGTTTATTGATTCAAATTATGATCAATTTTGTTATATGTATTTCTGTTCTTGACTAAGGTATTGTGTTTGTACAGCTCATTTAAAATGTAGTGTATAATTAAGAATTATAGGTCAATAGATAGCCATCTCTAATAGTCAAGGTTATAGTAATGTGAGTTAGGTTTTCTAGGTGTTCAGAGATATAATTCAGATAGATAGGTATTTTTCAAATATTTCAAAGACTACAGAATATGATATTTAAAATGTTTTAAGAAGTTAGGACTTTTTCATGACAGTAAGACACATATTCTCCTGTCAGCACCAGTCTACTTCAAGATGATGATAGGCATCGAGAAGGCTCCTTATGCAGTTTGTTAGCCACTTGGGGAAAGAAACTGCTCTTACTGACTACTTGATGAACTGGGCATGCAGGACCTGCAGAGAAATGACTGCTGAACTTGCATAAAGGTGAGTTGATCCTTCAGGATTCCTGCTTTATGAAAGAGTCTGCCAGACATTTTGCAGGACACAGAAAAAAGTGACTGACAAACTGCCAATATAGGTGGAACTGTATTTGAAATTTCCTACTTCATGGAAAAGTCTGCTGGATTCTATGGGCCAATAATCCCAAGATGGATGCCCTAATGGTACAGAAGAACTTTGGATGACCTTCCAGGCAGTGAGATGTCTCTGTCAATTCTAGAGTTTTGAAAGATGCTTACAATGCACTTCCTGTTGATTTAGGTAATATTATATCCTTCTGGAGTCTTTGATGGAGTTGAAGAATTTATAGCTATAGTTATAGTTTCCTTAGTTATGATAAAAGATAAAGTCGATATAAATATTGTAACTGTAATTCTTGCTTGACACTTGTTTGCTATAGTGTCAAGTTTGCTATATATATTTTACTATGTTAACAGTAAAACCTTCCTTTTCATTTAAACAGAAAAGAGGAGGTGATATAGGATTTCTCTCTGTATGCTGTCAATATCATTGCTTAATAAAGAAACTGTCTTGGGCCTGCACAGGAAATAGAGGTAGGTGGGGAAAACTAAATAGACTGCTTGGAGAAAGAAAAAGGAGTTAGGGAGAAGCCAAGGAGCTGGCACCAAAGACAGATGCGCTGAAGTTCTGCTGGTAGGCCATGACATCGTGGTGATGCACAGATTAATGGAGGTGTGTTAAATTAAGATGTAAGAGTTAATAAATAAGAAGTTAGAGCAGTGATTTAAATAATACAGTTTCTATGTGATTATTTCACGTGAGCTGCTTAACAGCTAGAAAATGAACAAGTGGCCTTCCTATTACATGTCACTTTGTGAGTGTTGAGTACCTCTTCTCCAGGAAGAAGAGTGGGCTTATTGGCCCAATTTTATGCACCTTCACTGAAGGGTCTTTTTGATGTATGTATACTTTTCTTCTGTTTATTCTTAGTACCAGCATAACTACAGTTTCTGTTGCTAAGATATAGCATTTTGCAACTTAGTTAGTTGCTAAGTATGTGATCAGGAGTTAGTTTACCCATTATTTCTGAGGATCCTTTCTTTCAATATTATCTACCTTTCTCAATAATAGCAATAGAAAATAAAATAATATTTTAGAATATGTGTCTATACAGAAACAGCTTAATGTAAAACCACACTTCTAGGTTACTACTGCCTTTTCTCTGGCAGGTTGTGCTGGCAGGCATCCAAAATATCTTAGGACAAAGTTATTATAATAGCTAAGAAGGATATCTCAGTCACCAAGACCCAGAATGTTTCTTAACTAACATTTGAATGCTTAATATATTTTGAAAGAGCCAAGACCATTCCAGTCCATGGCATACTTTTTCCTACCTTAGGATATTAGCCCCCTCTTCTGCTTAGTGGCAGTCAGGGACAGGGTTTCTTGCTTCTAGTAATGGCATGCCACTATAAGTCTCTGATAAATCATCCTGTATATGTCCTAGATCTGTTTGCTTCTTCCTTTGCTCATTTGACACCTTCTTTGACTCATGCTCAGTGTGAAACAAAGATGCCATCATTTCTATCACCCTTAACATGATATTACCCTGCTCCTTTGAATTTACTGTGATGCAACAGCAATCTCACAGCCAGGCTGACATCCCTTGTTCTTACACTCAGATCCCTGCAAGAAGCATATCTGTTGTCCTTGTCTCTCTTGCTCTGAATCTCCCCACAACCTCCTGCTTTTTTCTCCATGTTTTTTTTTACTTTACTTAATTCTTCACAATACTTTTGCATATCTTCCTACAAAAAGAGACCTATTTTGTGCATTTCGTTCCTTTTAGTATTTTCATTGGTTTTCCAATGCCCAGTTAAACTGTTAAGCCTTTTATTCCCTAACGTGCATGGTGAATCTCTAAGATGGGAGCCCACCCCTCAGATTTAGCAGTTTATTTGTTCATGAACATTTTATTAAATTGAATCTTCTTATGAATGTTGTCAGAGGTATGCAAAGATGGTACTGCCCAACATTCATGTCTCAACCTTTTAGAGCACATACTCAAAATCTGTTGGGAGCTCCTATCCTAAGTGTTAGATTCATGCTCAGGTTTAAGTAACTTCTTTCCACAAAGTTCCTCTTTGGCAGATTTTATTACTGACTTCAAAAACGTTTCTTGCCACTATTTTCCTATACTTCCATCCAATTTGTTCAACTACAGTGACTAAATGATTCCTTAAGAAAAAACCTTATTTTGAGCTGTTTGGACCTTGCATCTTCTGAGTAATTTAAGTAGTTTGGGAGTTTAAAAGGAAAAACTGAACTCTGTCTGTGGCTCTCAAAACATTGCTAAGGGAGACTCTGTCTCTACTTTTGAAAATAAACACCATATGGACAGGCATACTCATGTTTCATTTCTTGCAACTTCTTTTTTGGTATATATAGAGATGGTATGATTGTGTATATGAATTTTTACTACAGCATATGTTACATGTGCCATGGAATCTCCCTGCTCTCTCCAGCCCTAAGGACTGTGATGCCTCTAAACTCATAACACAATATTATGCTAACAAGGTCATGCCTTTACATTCTGTGCTGAAATAAATGGGACTGTGTTCCCAAGTGATATTTAAGGTCCTTAAATTCTCTAAAAGCCAATGTCTGTGTGAAAATGCAAAGCAGAGAGAGGGATTTGTGGTGTTTCATCTAGAATACACTTAGTCATTATTCACAGATGATCCCTGAACCATTGCCTGCTCCTATCTCAGACTGATTTCAGTGAAAGAAAAGCTGTTTTGCGTCACATTCACATCTCTGGGAACAGCACCCAGGTACTGACATTCCAATTGTTTTATGAATGTGCCAAAGAAATGGCAGGATGCCAATGACAGCATCCACATGGTTGTTTGAAACAACACCCCAGATATAAAAAGAAAGCAAAATCCCTCACAGATTGCAATGTGTACAATTTTGGCCGTTTTGCACATCCTCTGCAGCTGTGCGTTCATGATGCTATATTTATGCAAAAATCTTTGTAAGAATTTGTCGAGAGGAGATGGAAGTTTGGCCGCCATTTTAGAGATCTGGCTGTCATGGTTGCCAAGAGTGTCTTCTTCCAGACTGAGCTATGCCTGTCTGGGAATGAGCTAAAAGCAGGATGGCTATGGACCTGGAAATTAATCTTTTCATAGATGGTAGCACTCCTTCAAAAAATTTCAAGAAACGATTGTTCTCTTTAGGAAACAGATTACTGTATTTGTCTGATGCTTTTAGCTAAAAAGGGCTTAGCAACTGGAAATTGTAATCAATTAGGAAAGAGAAAGACATTAGAAACACTGATGTTCAGATTTGACACATCTTATACCTACTATCATCTTCACACTGAAGAAAGAGGGGAAAAAGTAACACACAGCAAGAAATTCACTATGGGAAACAGGAGACTAGTACCTTATCATCAGAGGCCCCACTGATTTTATATTGTCAGGAGAAATACTTTAGAACAATCCTGTCTAATAAAGACAGAAAATAAGATATCCTGTGGATTTTTTCACTGCTGAACGAAGAAATGGGAAACTTGACACTTGGAAGAGATAAAAGTCTTTGAGATTTTTAGAAATGCCTTGTTTTGGAAAGCACAGAAACAGCCCATTTGAATAAACAACTGCTTAGAATCCAGGGAGTTGTCTCAAGTAGGAAAAGAGAAATCGCCCAAGCTAACGCCATGCCTTCCTGCAGGAAGCTGCTGTGCCTGCTGTACCAAGGCTAGGAGATCCTTCAATGCTGACACTGAAGAGCACCCAGAATCCTTTGAAGCAGAAGCTATATTTCTCTACATCTTATTGGCCTATTACATATTAAAACATCTGCCTATTTTTCAAAATAGAGATGATCATGAGATGAATTGAGAATATCAATGAATTTTAAAATTGCATCCAAACAGACACTAGTAGACCACTGCCCACAGTCTCAGGCCCCTCACTGCTTGATTTCTGCAACACATCCTCATTCCTTGGCAACCGCCTGAGTTGCTCCCAGGGCTGTGAGCTGCTGGTACTTCTGGCTCATCATTTCCATGACTGCTTGTTTTATGGCATGCTTCTCCTGCAGGGCTGGCTGGTTTTTTTCCATCTGCTTGGTAAGAAAGTCTATCTTCCTTTTGAAGAAGTCCTTGGCATCCTCAGCTGTCTTCACATAGTAGCCAGTTCCCACATTTAGGAGCACATGTTCCATATCATGGAGCTTCCTAGGGACACACATGGAACTCATCAGTGGGATCAGTAATTCTTTTCCCTTGTTACTCTTGTTCAGCACATTGAGACAATCCTTGGCTTCCACATACTTGGTCTGTACCACCTTGTACTGAGCAATAGATGTGGACAAAAGCTCCAAGGTAAAGAATTTTTGGTATAACTGGTGTTGATCTTTGCCATGGTTATACAATTCTTTTCAAAGCTTTCCCTCATATATTTCTTTTATAAATAAACTTTTATGGTTTTAGATATAAAAAAGTGGACAATAGAGTGGCTATAATTATGATATGAGCACACATACACACATGCCTTATAATTAATATTATAATGAATAATTAAATGTCAGAGTTAATAAGGCAATTGTTACATTCACCATAATTAAAGTTATATTTTGCTTAGATTTTTGTATTTGTACAAATGTTCTGTTTCTATCCAGACCTCTCATTCAAGGGTCATCTGAATTTAGTCATACTGTGTTTATAGCTTCCTCTAGGCTGTCATAATCTCTCAAACCAGCTATTCATAGCTTTTTTCTTGTTTTTTTTTTTTAATTGTTTGTCTGGTTTTTTGTTTGTTTGTTTGTTTGTTGTCTTTCTTATAGTTAGAGTGTGTTTCTGCCCATTGAAATGGTCACAGAGATAAATGCCCATTCATTCCCACTCCATTTGGTCAAGGGAACGTAATATCACAGGTACTTTTCTAATGTTAACTTTGATCACCAAGCTAAAGCCACATTAATCAGATACCCTCTCTCTCTTATGTTACTGTTTGCTCCACTTTTCCCTTTCTCTCATTTCAGTCTATACTTTTGAGAAGGAAAGCACAGCGTGTAGTACACACTTCCTGGATGGGAAGTGTGTTCCATCTCCTTGACAATGTGTAGTTTAATACAGCATCTATATAACTTATTTCGAATTTCTCTCCATGAGAAATTTGCCTGTTTTTCCTTGTAGACCAGGCTGGTCTTGAACTCATAGAGAACGGCCTGCCTCTGCCTTCCGAGTACTGCAACTAAAGGCATTCACCATCACTGCCCAGCTTAGAATTAGTTTTAATTGAAAGTAAAAAAGTCAGAGAATTCCAGTGTGAAATAAATGATTTAACAGCAAAAATAAACTGTGTTATTAATATATTAAATGACAATGCTGAAGCATGTTGAGAGAATCTTAAGTACTTTGAAAATTAATGAAGGATTTAATACCAAACAAAAGTAGGAACATTTAAGCACTATACTGTAATAGTTAAAAATAATTCCTATGAATGTAAGGGTTAAAGCTTCAGGAAATGATTTGTCTTAATTAAACAATTAGGATGGAGAGTGGTAGGAAGTAAGTGTCTCACTATTAAAGTGAGGGACTCAAGACATATAATGAAAGGTTTGCATGTTGGGGCTGGAGATTACAGTGTAAGTATAGTTAGCTTAGTGTAGACAGAAATAGGTATATGTACAGCCATGAAAAAGCACATCTATGTACATTTGTTGTGTCTACACACACTGTGTCTGGAGAAGTCCTGTTAAAATGACCCCTCAGTCAGCACACTCATCACCCAGACCTTGTTTCCTAAATAAAAATATCTAAGTCAACACATTCATCACCCAGATATTGTTTCCTAAAGAAAATATCTAAGACTTCTGGGGGCAATGGTGAGTTATCAATGTAGGGCATGGCTGTACCTGATGAATCCAAAGACTTTTTAGTAGTTCAATCAAAACTACGATGTGAAGATATAGAGAAGATATAGACAGAGGCCGTGAGCGCAAAATGACAAGGTTCAAATTATGGCTCCAGTTCTTACATATCACCCTGAATCAATTGTTCGGTCTATCTGCAGTTAGTTTTCATATTTTGATATATCATATTTTCAATATTCCATCAAAATATTGGAAAATGGTATGGGATCAGAAATGTAATCCCAGGCACATGTGAAACATTAAAAATCTTTTTAAAAATATTTTTCTTATTTATTATGTGTACAGCATTCCTTCCATGTGTGCCCCGAAAGCCAGAAGGGGGCGCCAGGTCTCATTATAGATGGCTGTGAGCCACCATGTCGTTGCTGGGAATTGAACTCAGAACCTCTGGAAGAGCAGTCAGTGCTCTTAACCATGGAGCCATCTCTCCAGCCCAACATTAAAAATCTTTGAAATTTCATTAAAAGTTTATTTGCTTTTATGCACTCAGCAATATTAGCTGTTTTCACTTTCTAAATGAAAAGTTATTTTTATCAATCCTAGAAACGACATTTTCAAAGTGCATGGAATTGATGATAGAAATACCAAATCAATTTAGTAAAATTTATTTATGCACACAAATTTTCATTTTCAAATATTTACAGTTTATGTTAATATACATTTAGATAAATGCTAAAGCAGTTGTTATGGGTCTCTTTGATTTTTACAAATGATTGAATTTCATATTTGATTTTAATATGGCTATTTATTCTAAATGTAGCACTATAACTTTGGACTGTGATTATCTGGTGTCACAGCTGACCAATTCTATTATTCCTGTGAAAAATTCTGTTAGAATGTTTGCTTGATGTTGGATGGGAAAGAAGTAATGGAAAGTTGACTGCAATTTAAAGCTAAAAACAGTTGTACTGGATTTGAATGAACTCAGATTTTTCTAGACATCTCGAGAATGTAAAATAGTCATTTGTGTCACTGAGAAAGGACACCAAGCAGTGGCTGGTGATAGAGGAAGCCAGAGAACGTGGGACACTGATCCCGTAAACACCAGTGCACATTCCAAAATGGTCACCACATTCTTTAAGATACAAGACATATTTCAAAACTTACATGAAGTATTGAACAAATGAGGTTGGGAAGTATTCTTTACTTTGTCCATCCCAATCCACATGGCCAGTCCAAAAGCCTCATCTTTAGAAACTCTTCCTGGTTGAACAGAAGCAGTGGTTGATTTTTAAATTTATTTTTACAGTTTCATGAATTTTTATGACCATTTTTATTCATTTTCAATCCCCATCCCCCTCCCTCATCACCTCCTGCCTGTAAAACTCTCATTTCCAATGAGTCCCTTTTATCGTCTTTTTTCATATGTGTATCATAGTGTCACAACTGTGGATATATGTATTAGAATATTTAGTCAAGATCTTAAGCTAATACCAGTTGCTTTCTACACTTTAATATAGCATCATTTATTTTTTCTAATATAAAAAATACTTCAATATTCTTGTTGATTGTTTTATTTTGAGACAGAGTCTCCCTGCATAGCCTTGGGTATCCTGAACTCACTATGTAGGTCAGGCAGATCTCAAACTCACAGATAGCTATCTGCTTCTGTCTCCCAATTGCTGAGATTAAAACTGTGTGCCGCAGCTTATGGCCCAATACTTGACCCCTTCAATTCAACTGAGGTGAATTGTCACTTTGCTGTGTAGCTCCTTGGCATTGGAGGACAAAATCATTAATTTAAATGCGATGTATTTGAGAAGATGAATAGCAGACTGAAGACAAGTGTATCAGTTGCTTTCACTGCCATTACACCTACTGAAACAACCTAAGGGACAACCTCAAAGACGTTTATTATAATAGCAGTCTCAGGGACTGCAGACTTCCATAGCAGAGAAGCTCTTGGGACAGCTCTGGCCACACCATGGCGAGCCACATAGCAGAACGGAAGGCCAGCACTAAGCTAACTTTTTCTTCCTCTCACCAAGTTTTCAAATTCTAGACAAGGTCTCAGCTACTGTGCTCAGGCTGGATCGCTTCCCTTCAGTGTTCTCTGGAAACATTCTCCCCAACCCAGAGTCTAAATGTAGTGGGAATGACAATGGAAATTAGCTGTCATATAACTACTGTGGAAGACAAGATATCCTATGGAGGGTCAATTGCTCTTTTCACTGGCCTGTTCAGAGCATTTGTTACTACCTGAGGTTCCTTGGGTCTTAATTGATGAAGTAGGAATGAAGTGTTCTATTCCTACTTTGTGCATACATATGTAGACCTGTAACTCGAGGTTCCAAGTTTAAAGTGGGGATGTTTGGGTACTTTCCTTAGCTCAGTACTTGTGTCATATGTGTCTCTGAGCAGAGAGAGAAAACAAACATAATAAATGTGTACCATCTTCTCCAGGACTCTAATGATACTTTTTATCAACTTGAAATGTGAGTAAAGGTAAAAAACAAAACAAACAAACAAAAAAAAAAAAAAAACAGGAGTTGCGGGATGTTCATATTTAGAGTTTCTATTGTGACTAACCATAAGAGTAGTCTATACATCCAGGGGCACTCACCTGTGCCTCCATCCTGCCTAGCACAGCACCTGCCGGACCCATTTCAGTGGCCTAGCATCACTTATGTGTTGTTTTATGAGAATAGGTCACCCTGTTGTTGTAAGGGTTGATCAATGCCTGTTTCTCTTAGTAATCTGAGTTTCTATAAAGCATTGCCCAAAGCATAGTAAAGCACACATTTAAAACTAGCCCTGCATTTCACAAAGCATAGGAAAATTCAGACACTCACTGAATCTATGAATGATCTTACTTATTGTGTTTCCTAGTATATTCCTCTCATGAATGCTGCTAGAGGGTCCTGGATGGTGTTGTAACATGGGACTAGACATTCTTGATCCGTTTCTGCACAGGGTTGTGAAAACTCTTCTCATAAAAACAGGTTTTGTTTTAATATATGCATGTAAAACACACACACAAAATACACATATATACACACATGGATATATACATGCATACTTGCATACAAAAAACATATATACACACACTTGGATATATACATGCATACACATAAACATATACAAAGACACAGGCACATACATGTGAATAAGCACACACATGTACATTCACACATAAATTCACATGCCTATATACACACATATACTCAAGCACACACACACACACACACACACACACATACCACCCCAAAGACATACAATAAAAAATCAGGCTTTTTTACTGACATAGATAGAAGATAATCTGTTTAACTTACCACAAATGGCTTTAAAACAAACTGAGGGATGCCCTCATGTTTAGGCACCGAGTCTTCCAGCAGCCACATAAATGAACTAGGAAACACATCCCTTGTTCAATTAAGCTTTCAGTGTGGTGCAACTCCAGGCAACAGCTTGCTGTGACTTGATGACAGTGCTTCAGTCCTAAGCCTCCAGCAAAGTGACAACTAGACTCCAAAGTACAGGGCAATAAAGCTCTCCTGCTTGAACTGGATGCTTTGGAGTGCATAATGCAGTCATATAAGAATACTACAGCAAGCCGGGCGGTGGTGGTGCACGCCTTTAATCCCAGCACTCGGGAGGCAGAGGCAGGCAGATCTCTGTGAGTTTGAGGCCAGCCTGGTCTACAAGAGCTAGTTCCAGAATAGGAACCAAAAGCTACAGAGAAACCCTGTCTCAAAAATCCAAAAAAAAAAAAAAAAAAATACTACAACAGTGAGAATTCTAATTGTCTAATACTAATACAAGACTTCATCTGTATTTTTTTTTTGAGATGCTACTTTGCTGCTGTAAAAACAGTAATGTCAGCTCAGACCTGTGACCTTATACCTTACTTAAGCACCTCCTCAAGACATTGGAGGCAAAGAAATGAAAGTATGAGATTTCAAAACACTTATTTTCATGCACAGTTGATCTCTGCACCAAGTAAAAAATGCTGAAAATTAATGAATGTGTCAATAAAACCAAAATTCCTAGCTAGGGTCCTGTGAAGAGACATCATGACCACAGAAACTCATATAAAGGAAAACATTTAATTAGGGCTGACTTACAGTTTCAGAGGTTAGTCCATTATCTTTGTCGTGAGACCATGGCAGCAGGCATGAAATGGTGCTGGAGAAGCAGCTGAGAGTTCCATGTCCATATCAGCAGGCAGCAGGAAGTGAATGCTACTCTAGATCTGGCTTGAACATTTTCGACCTCAAAACCCACCTCCCAGTGATGAACCTCCTCCAACAAAGTCTTACCTTCTAATAGTGCCACTCCCTACGGGGGCCATTTTTATTCAAACCACCACACCAACACTATCTTATTTTCTTTCACATGATACATATCTCCACTGGTTTGGGTATAACTATTATGTAGCTTCCTATCTTATTTTGTGTTCTGTTGAATGTTTAAATTTGTGCTACAAGATTTCCTTGTTAGCAGGCTTAGCCAGCTGTATTGGATTATACTTGTAATCCCAGCACACGGGAGGCCGAGGAGGAAGAACTACTGTGAGTTTGAAGCCAGCCTGAGCTTCATAGTGATTCCAAGGCCAGCCAGAGCTAAAATCACAAGATCCTGTCTCAAATTAAAAAAAAAATGATTAAAAAACCCCAGGAAATACATTGTTTTGTAGCAATTTTAATGAGAAAAAAATTTACTGATGTTATGCACAATATTTGCAGTAAAGAATTGGAATATTATAAAATATTTGAAATGCATCAAACATTTTACAAAATTATTACTCATAAATATTTTATATTGCTTTCATTTTCTGTGTTTGTTATTCCAGTTGGATTTGTCATGAGAAATTCAAGACACAAAAGTCAGGAGGCAAAAAAAATTAATGTTGTTAATAAAAAATGTTTTGTGAGTTGGATAGATGGCTGAAGCACAGTGCTTTCTACACAAGCATGAAGATCAGAGTGTCACTGTAACACCCCTTCAAAACCAGGCATGTTCTACCTGTGTCTCTATCTGTAGCACTGAGAAGGGCCAGAGGCAGGAGAATATCTAGGACTTGCTAGCTGCCAGCATAGCCTAAAATCATAAGTTCCAGTTTGGTGCCAGTCCCTGCCCCAAAGGACTAAGTTGGAGAGTGACAGAGGATATCTGCCTCTTGCCTCTTCATGTGCACACAGATACATACAGACACACAGACATGTGCATTCAACAAAGTGATACTCACATGTACATTCACCACACACACACAACACACACATGCATACAACGTACACACATTTGCATACCACACTCATGCACAAGTTGTTTAAGAAGCAGAGTAACTCATGCTTTTCTATTTTATTTTACTATTTTTTTTTAACAGAAAACTAAAGCATCTCAAGAAGACTTAAAAGATTATATTTCCCAGAGATACCTCAGAGGCCATGTGAAAGAAGGGAAGACAGATTTTTCTCAGACCATTTTTGTGTAGTCATGATATTGCAGGTAAGATGCATGATCACAGGAGGCAAGCTTTTTCTAGTTTGTTACCTTATAATTTAGAGTTCATAAACAGTTCTTCTCATACTGGCTTGCCCTGAGTTCTACCAAAATTTCTGCCTTACATATCTTTTAAGAAATTGGTGAACTGGTAAATCTAGTATCTAGTGAGAACAATAAAGTTGTAGGTAAGAATTGTGCATAGGTGTGTTGAATAATTTTTTCTGTTCAAATATTTCTGTTTAGGACTGTTAACTCCCCCTTTATTCTTTTTTATCTTTCAGGTTGAATTAATAATAATTTAAATATAATAATATTTATCATTTAAATATTTAGTGCAGTAGGATTTAATTACTAGGTAGTCATGTACCTTCTACCACAATGATGATTTAGGGTGTTTTCATAGTCCCTACAGAGTTTCCTTTCGTTCTTTGTCAACACACCTACATCCACCTTCACCCAACCAGTTCATCTATTTGCAGTTGGACAGTACAGCCTTGATTTTGCAGAATGCCATGCGAAGAGGATCTTGGAGGCTTTTGACTGTTTTTTTTTTTTTTTTTCACTCAGCTTATGCTGTGAAGATTTGAACATTGTACTGCAGGTAACAACATCTGTTCCTTTTTCTTGCTTAGGACCTTCTCATGGATGGATATGTAATGTAACTGTGTGGCCATTTGCTCGCTAGCAGGAATTTGGGAGTTTTCAAATTGAGAATGCAGAAATTACAGCAGGTATAAGACTGAAAGTCTGTTTCTCAGAGTGATCTATGTTTTGACTTCTTTTAGACACATCTAGATTTGAAGATGTAGGATTTTACAAGAAAGTCTTTATGTAAATTTTAAGAAACTGCCAACAAGATTGGTTCTAGCATTTTGGGTGTTCCTCTTGTAAGTACTGAGTTTTGGTGCTAGCAATTCTTCCATGTATTTGTTTATATTTTCCTGTACATTTTTATGGCATTTTCTTAAGTATTTTCATGTGATTTTTGCAATGGCAAATATTTTTTGAAGTCATTATTCAGATACTCTGTCCATCATCATTTAATGTTGTCATAGCTTTTATTTCAAGCCCTAAATTGATGTAATTTTACATATAGTACCCCAGTCCATATAAGATTTTTTTTATTTCTAGTATAGTTCAAAGTGAAAATGTTTTTATTCACAATGATATTGTTTAACACAGTGCTTTGTAGTTTTTATCTGATACTTTGATGTTCAGATAGATTTTTTTCTGTATTGATATCATCAGTATAATAGGTTAATTTTCATAACTTGATATAGCTTTATGTCTTCAGAAAAAGCCATGATAGATTATGATGTATTGGTATTTAGAGACATTACTGAGGGACTACATATGTGGACATTTTGTTAAGAATTATTTTGTCTGTGTTGATATGTGATATTAATCTTGTTTTATTCTTGTCTGAATTGTTATCAGCAAGGTGCTTCTCTAACAAAATGAGTTGTGAAATCTTTTTCTTTTTCTGTATCCTGGAAAAGATTTGTAAAATGAAACTGTTTCGAATTTAACACCAAAACAGCCCTTCCTAGAGTCTTTCCTTGTGGGAAAGTTAAGAAAAAATTCAATTACAATAACAGATAGAACAATGATCAAGTTACTGTTTCTTTTCCTTGATTAAGCTTGTATTTGTTAAGCTTTCCAAGTTGTTCAGTTGTTGCTACACAGCATTTTCCAGAATATTCCAGACCTACTCCACTAATTTCTGTGGCCTGCCTTCTCATTTCTTGATCTTGCTATTTTGTGTCTTCTTTCCTTTGGTTTGGTTAACCTAGTTTAACATTAAAACCTTTTACTGGTCTTAGAAAGTTATTTATCTTTTATTTGTTTTATGTTTCATTGTTACATTTTATTATATCTGTGCAACTTTTTGCTCATCTGGTTTTCACCGTTTACTGAAGAAGCTGGCATAGAAGCATAGACTTAGCTCAAAGACGCAAACAACATGCATAATGTAGGGAGATGTTACCTCGAAAAAAATCATAAACAGATTACTAATCTCAATAACTAATGCTATATTTTCCTTTCTGAACAGATAATCTGCTTTAGTTCATGAACTCTGAAATATTTTATATCTATTTTATTCAAAATATTTATTAATTCATGAATTTTGAAGTATTTTTATATTTATTTTATGCAAAATCTTTAATAATTGCCCTTTCTGCTTCTGAAGAAATTACTAATTTACTAGAATATTGTTTACTGTACAAGTATTTTCAGATTTTCTACATACTCTGGTTTCTGATTTAATTCTGCTCTACTAGAGAATACATCTCTTGTGGTTTGTGCTCTTTAAATTTGTTGAATTTGTGTCTTATTGACATGAAAAAATATATTTATCCAGGACAGGCTCCAAAATACCACAGAGAATCCCTGTCTTGAAAAACCACAAATATATCCACAAATATATATATATATATATATATATATATATATTTAAAGATGTTTATGTCCACTGATAAAATTATTTATATATGCTATTTTAATATATATTTAAAATTTTACAAACAGGAAATCTGTTTATAACCATGGATATATCCATATATATTTTTGATCCAAATCAATTTTTTATTTTGTATCTTGAAGTCTTATCATGAATCACGATATGTGCTCAGAAATTCTTTCACCCTATGTAATATTCATCTTCTTCCTGCAGTAATATTGATTCATCTAATTTATATGTCTTCTGATATTGATATGCACACTCTAACATTGATTGGTTTTTCATATTGCCTTTTTCATTTGTTTAACCTACACATGCTCTATCTAAAGTCTTAGGCAACATTTAATGATGGTTTTGTTATTTCATTGACCAATTTTTAGTATTTATGATAACTTTTATTTAACTGAATTTGGTAATTTTTTTATCTTGTTATATTTTTCATTGAGATCATCTGGGCTTGTAATTTTTATCTGTATTCTCACTTCCTTGTAGGTAGATATTCTACTTACAAGTAGGACCATACATTTTTGGCTCCTGTCAAGACACAGGCATAAAGCTGCTCACATGGTTTGATCAATGCATCACTGCGGCAGGAAGTATGTCTCTGAGCTTTTGCTCCATATTAAGGATAAAGTTACAAGATAATCCTATGGAAAGGATGCTTACCCACTGTACTTTTTCCATTTCCAGTTTCCATATCATCTCAGATATATCTATGTCTTTTTAAGATAAATCAAAATACTTCATAGACTAATAATTTTATTAAGTAAAAGAAAAAGCTTATTGTTTGTGAATATGTCTTAAAAATTTTCTTTGGAAACCGGGTGGTACAATTTTCCTGTTAGAACCAGAGACTTTGGATTGGTTAATGGAAAGTTTCCTTGTGCCTCCTCTTGCCTGGAAGCTGCTCATGGAGACAGAATGCCAAAATGTTTGAGAAGGAGCTTCTCCTCTTCTTATGAATTTTCCATCCAGTGTGAAAAGAAAAATACCATATTTCAATTTATTATATTTCCAATTTTCAATTGCTACCTCAGCTGGAGTATCTTCCTTGTGCATGAGTTTAAAATTCTGTGGCCCTGTTGATATATTCACAGCAGGAAGACATAAAATAGAGGGAGAATATTCTTCCAGGAGAGGCGTCCTCTAAAATTCAGTGACTATCCATAAGAGCTTAGTAATTTCCAGTCCAAGCTCAGCTGGAAGGAATCAGTGCATAGTACCTCCAATGATTCTTAATAAAAAACTAAGATGTAAGTTTGTTTTTCTTTTTTTAACAGTAAAATTATGATAAAAAAAAAAACTTTACCTCTCCACTTGTCTGGTAGTATCTCAGTAAATGAACTATTTTACTAACTTTGTTATAACAACTTGTGTTGTTAGGATTATACTAAATTTAGAATAAGGATCAGTTTTTGATGAGATGTGGCAGAGGGTTATCTGCCAACCAAATGTCTCACTTCCTCGTCTATAAAGTAGAGTTACTTCAGGGAATGGTAGCATGCAATCGTAGTCTCAATTATTTACGAAGCTGAGGCAGGAAATTGCTTTCACGAAGGAATGTGATATCATCTAGGGCAATATACAGAGAATATAGCTTTAAAAATTACTCTAGTGATATGTACAAGAAGTGAGAAAGGGTAGCATAGACTCTGTTGTATGTGTGTAATCACATGCATCATGCTTATCTACATATGTGAATAAAGTTTGTTTCCTTGTTTCTGTTTGTTTGTTTTGAGGTGGGAAGAACAAGATCTCTTATATCAGTGGTTCTCAATCCTCCTAATGCTTTGAATTTTTAATAGAGTTCCTTGCACTGTGGTGGCTCCCAGCCATGATGTTACTTTGTTATGTCATAACTGAAATCTTTCTAGTGTTATGGGTCATAATGTAAATACCTGTTAAGCAGAATATCTGATATATGCCCCCCAAAATGGTCATGATCCACAAATTGAGAACTCTTGTTTTAAATGGAAGATATTTTTTCATTTGTGCTTTCATTTTTTTTCATATCCAGATTGATATACCCCCCTCTTTGTGGGCCTGGAGAGATGCTCAATATGTGAGGGTACTTGCTGTTCTAGCATATTGATTCTGATCAGTCATGCAAGGCAATTCACAACTGCCTGTAACTCCGGTTTCAGGGAATATGATGTCTTCTGCTAACCAACATGGACATGGCATACACATTGTGAGCATATAGGCACACACACACACACACACACACAAATTAATTTTGTTTTCTTTAAATTATCCTTTTGGTACTCTTCGACTGATAAACTCAAAGATGGAAGACCCTTTCCCCCTCTTGTGATATTGACAATACCAAATATGGACAGTCGTTTGAGTAAGAACTGAACTTCTCTTATGTGGAGTCTGTACATACATGAAGATACCTTAATTCCCTTGACTCATATGGTGTCAATAGAGTGAGTCATTGCTAACTAAATAATAGCAGGGAGACATCTGCACACTGTTCCATGAACATTAAGTGTAGAGCTGGAAAGAACTTACTGGACTAATAATAGTGGAACAGCACAGCTTTTCATGACTGCCAAACATACTATTTCTATTAAGTTTTTATACTTTGTTTGTCTTTTAGTTTCATTTTTCTAGATTTTATTATATCTTATAAAACACATTGTATAATAAAGTAGTAATTTTAACGGAACTCATTTATTTTATTTATTTTTTTTGCACTTGAAAAAGTAGTTCTAAAATACAGGTAGTTAACATGACATGACTAAAAAAAGTTTCCTATGATGTCTTCCAGAAACATTGTTCTCTTTCTGTTGTACTCCAAAGCATCTGCTTCCAGCTAAGTCAACTGATTTGGAATCTTCTCACGGAGTTCAGCAGGTTCACTATTTTCAAAACACAGGATGGATTCTTTGAGACAACTTAGTTTCACTTATATGTCCCTGTACAAGGTTTTTGCATATGTATGTGTGTTTGTATGTTTGTGGACATGTATGCATGTGGGGGTGGTGCATAAGCACTTGTGTGCCAGTGTATTTGGCAGTTCAGAGTTGACACTGAGTGTCTTCCTCAGTCACTCTCCACTCTCTCAGTTATTGAGCCAGGATAGCTCGAAGATTCTACAGCGCACAGATTTTACTAGTATAGTTAGCCAGCTTGCCTGAGTTGTGGGAAATCCTTCTTTCTATCTCCTGAGTTCTGAGGTTGCAGGTGGCTTTTACATGGGTTCTGAGGATCACTCTTATATGACAAATGTTATAACCACTGAGCCATATCCCCAGTCTACCAGGAAATACTTCAACTTTTGGTAAAATGTTATTTCTAAAATCTGCTTAGATTTTTATTCTTAATTTCATTATTTGTTACTATTATTTTATCTCCTAATAGTTCACTGGTTTTTGTTGATCATAATAAAAATACCTTTCATCCTGACCTCTTCTTGAATTGTCTTTATCTAGCTACTTCCCCTGTTACATTGGTATTGTTTATTCCCTATGAAGTTCTCTGGATGCTTGCCTGTGGAAACAAATGGAATAGCTGTTGTGGCTGCCTGACACTGGGTATACATATCATGCTGGTCTTACAGGTGTGTCCTATTTATGTATTTTCTCAGAGAAATACTGTGGGAGAGCTGGCCCCAATGGTGTGATGGCGTGGGCAGTAAAATATTGTCTCCTAGTTAAATTAAAAACATAATGTCATTTAAGCATAGAGGAATACAGGATGATTTGAATAATGAATATTATTTGAAAATGAATATGGTATTTATACTGCCATCCATTTTGGAGTTTGTTAGTTTATTTGAAGTACTGAGTACCTATTCAGAACACTTCCTCAGAACCCCAGATGAATGCAATAGAATTGTCTCAGTGGGTAAGGTTGGTTGTGATTAAGCCTGATGCTCTTAGTTCAGACTCTCAGAGACTCATATTACTGCTGCAAGTTTTTCTTTTATTTCTGTATTTGGACTATGGCCTATGCACAACATACATTCTGCATACTGTGAATATATGTTTCTTTTATTGGTTGGTGAAAAAAGCTGCTTTGGCCTATGGCAGGACAGAATATACCGAGGTGGGAAATCCAGGCAGAGACACAGGGGGAAAGAAGGTGGAGTTTGGGACCAGCCAGTGGTCACCTTAGCAGCAAGCTGCCAGAGCATGACCGGTAAGCCATGGGGCACATGGCAATATGTAGATTATCAGAAATGGTTTAATTTTTATGTAGAACTAGCCAGTAATAAACCTGAGTCATCATCCAAACAATTATAATTAATATTAAGCTTCTGAATGATCATTTCATAAGCATCTGTGAGACAAGGCAAGATGAAGAAAAGCTTACAGGTACGTTGGCTCCCCATAAATAAAAGGAAACTTCCTTCACCAGATTGGCTTATAGGCAAGTCTACAGGGCATTTTCTTAATTAACAATTAGGTCACTGTGGATGGTGCAACTCCAGGGTAGCTGGTACTGGGTGATAGAAGGAAGCAGAATGAGAATCCATGGGAAGAAAGCCAGTAAGCAGCTTTCTTCCATGGCAGCAGCTTTGTTTCTTACCTCTGGGTTAATGCATTGATTCACACCCTGATACCCTGACTTTGCTTCATGGTAATCAATAAGCTATAAGATGAAATTAACCTTTCCTTTCCAATTTGCTTTTGGTAATGGCATTTATCAGAGTACTAGAATACACACTAAATTACGTACTAAAAATTATATAAGTAAAGCATTAAGAATTGATTAGGCAGTGATATGTACTTGTGGCAATCACTAGCAAAAAGGTGAAAGTACTATTTTACATCTAACTCAGCTGAAACTGTTCTCTGAATTTTGGTGTAACCTGGAAAATGAAAACCCACTCATAAGTATAAATAATGTAGCAAATTTGGCCAAAAGTGCTTTTTTTTTAAAAAAAAAGAAAAAAGAAAAAATCTCTATTATAGCTAAATGATGGCCCCAATCCTTCCTCTAAGAAACCAGTTCTCCTAAAATTATTACCATAAACACTATGTCTCTAAAATAAACACAGAAAAGAAGATGAAGGAAAAGAATATATAATAAATACCTCTGAGAAACCAAAGCCATAGCTCAGTGTGTAAATGTTCTTGTTGTGTAAGCCTGATAAAAGGAGTTCAATCCCTAGAATTGTGTAGGGAGATACATAATAGAATGCATATATAATTCCAAGAATCTTGGAGTGAGTTGGGAGGAAAAGGAGAATGGAGGATCTACCTGAAACTTGAAAGAAAATATGCAAGCCAGTAACAGAAAAAACAAGAGAGACCTTGGCTCAAAACAAGACGGATATAGAGAACCAACTTTTGGAAATTTATGATCTGTTCTTCACACTTATGTGCCTCCACATACATGCACAGAAACACACACACACACACACAAATACACTAATAATAAACTTTAAAAAGAACAGTATCTGACGTTATAAACAACAACAAAAAGTCTTACTCCACATATCTGTACTATTTAGCTTTGTGATAATGTTTCCCTAACCTGGAACTTTCTTTAGGTATCCACAGGAATAAGAGATGCATTCTTTAGTTGAACATCAATCAACAAAGTAACACCACCAAGATGCTCTGGAAGGTTTACTCTTGACAGAGGGTCAGTGGAAATAAAAGACTCTCTAGAAAAATAAGATTATCAGCATAGTAGAGATTCCTTGAAGAGAGAAAGAACGCTATTCTTTTTCAACTGTACTTACAAGAAGAATGTTTTGTTTTTAACTATAAATAGAAATACAGGTTCATGGAAACACATAAACATTCCAGCTCAAGTTGTCTTCATACCCTCACCAATTTCCTACTTACACATCTTGTTTTCTCAGCCTCTCATTGCAGCATTGCCCCATGGTTGAGCAACATTCCTTTCTTCTGTTCTTTTCATTATAATCCACTTGTTTTTAGGAGGATCTGGGAAGCAATCAAGAGAAAACAAAATGAATGTTTCCCCTAGAAATGGCACAGAATACTGACAACAGACATTCTGGATTTAACACTCTTAGTTTAGATTTATTAGAATCATAGCAGAAGTAGCATTGTTACAACTCAATAAACGCTGCATATTTTGGAAGGCTGTGAAGCGTGTTTTTATGAGAATGATGAGGCCAAATGCTTACAGGTGTTACAATGGTAACATTACAGCAATTGGAAGCAGTGTTATTGGCAGATCATAAAAAAATGCATAAATGTCTGACTGTTTCCATTTTCCAGCAATGGGAGATGATGCCACAAGAGAATAGCAGACCTGCCATGTGTTAGGAGGAGAAAAATAATCTGATTGTTTTGAGGTTCTGGTGATGAAAAATAAACTTTGGAAACAAAAGTATATGAAGGCCAATGAATCTCAACAGAAGAAATACTGTTCATAATTTTAGTTGGCACAGTCTATTACCCTCTGTAGCCAGATGTGGCCCTTTCCAATTTCCCTACACATTGTATTTCTCTGTCATTCTTTGCCATGCTAGTAGGCATATACCTAAATTCTCTTTTTCTTCAGGGCAATGATACCGACCTCTAAATCAGTCTATTCCAACAAATAACGTAGTTCATTCAGACTTTTTTTTTTTTTTTTTTTTTTTTTTTTTTTGGTTTTTCGAGACAGGGTTTCTCTGTGGCTTTGGAGCCTGTCCTGGAACTAGCTCTTGTAGACCAGGCTGGTCTCGAACTCACAGAGATCCGCCTGCCTCTGCCTCCCAAGTGCTGGGATTAAAGGCATGCGCCACCACCGCCCGGCTCATTCAGACTTTTAAACTTCTCCATTTTAGTACTCTGTCTCAGTCATGACTAGGTTCTACCTTGGTAAAGACCTACTGCCGAGTTATCTTCACTAGAACTCCTGCTGTATCTACAATTTCATTTGCTACTTTTGGTCCTGTGGTTTCAGTGACCCTTCTCTGTTAAGTGCAAACACCCAAAGGGGCCATTTTGAACATAAACAGTAGTAGTAAAACTGGCCGAGCACTGATGATATGCTTTATAGGAAATTACAACAAGGCGGGTTTTTAAATAAATGACATGTCAAATGAGAAAAACTTAAAATATGTAAATTCTTAGCGTGAAGGAGTTCAAATTCTTTCTGTGGAAATATCACATTGTGTGGGAGTTTTTTATAAGATGGACATTTATTTTTATCAGCTGCTTTAATGTAAAAGAGAGTCAACTTCAAGTTGGGATACTGACTGAAATAAAATAAAAATGTTTTTTAGACATATTCTCCAAGATTGGCCTCATTGTTGTAAGAAATGTCATATTTTAATTTATTAGACACTTTCTCTATGCCAAGTACACGATTAAGTTTGTTTTATCCCAATGTGAGAAAGATATTGTTGTGTACTACAGCATTAAAATGGTGATTAATCCCAAAGCTGCTGAGAGGCCAATCTGGAAGGAAAACCATGATCCTAATTTCACAATTTTTGTCATAGTTCTGAGTATTGCTGGCTGTCATAATGTGAGGACCACCTCTGTTTAAAAGTAAGGACAAGTGAGTTTTCCATGTACAGAAGAGAAAGAATACCCCAGAGACCTCTGACTAAGGCTTTATCATCATCATGCTCTAGAAAGGGCCATAGGCATTTAAAGAATAAACAGTGTTAAAAGAGAAAAGTACATAGCTCGATCCAAATTGCAAACTTCTATGTTTTGGCTTTAGGGGAATTTATTATTTGCCTTACTAGTTCTTATTTCTCTTTCTTATATTAATATTAAGATCTTAAAATTTCTAGCTATGGTTGCAAGTTAAGGGAAAAAAATCTTCCAATTAGTTCTTCATTCAAGGACTGATGTTTTTTCAGTAGCAGTCCAGCTGACCTTGGTGAGCTCCCAATAGATCGGCCCCACTGTCTCAGTGGTTGGGTGCACCCCTCATGGTCCTGACTTCCTTGTTCATGTTCTCTCTCCTTCTGCTCCTCATTATAACCTTGGGAGCTCAGACCGGTGCTCCAGTGTGGGTCTCTGGCTCTATCTCTATCCATCGCTAGATGAAGGTTCTATGGCGATATGCAAAACCGGACTCTCGGAATGTGGCGGACAATGAGAGCTGACGAGAGGCCAAGGAGAATGGCACAGGAACTTTCAACTGGCGATAGATCGAGAGAGAGACAGAGACCCAAATTGGAGCAACGGTCTGAGCTCTTAAGGTCCAAATGAGGAGCAAAAGGAGGGAGAACATGAGCAAGGAAATCAGGACCACGAGGCGTGCACCCACCCACTGTGACAGTGGAACTGATCTATTGGGAGCTCTTCAAGGCCAGCTGGACTGGGACTGAATAAGCATGGGTTGAAACTGGACTCTCTGAACATGGCGGACAATGAAGGCTGATGAGAAGCCAAGGACAATGGCACTAGGTTTCGATCCTAATACATGAACTGGCTTTGTGGGAGCTTAGCCTGTTTTGATGCTCACCTTCCTGGGCCTGGATGGAAGTGGGAGGACCTTGGTCTTCCTGTAGGGCAGGGAATTTGGACTGCTCTTCAGTATCGAGAGGGAGGGGGAATGGACTGGGGGGAGGAGAAGAGGAGTGGGGATGGGGGAGGGGAGTGGGGGGAGGGGGCAATGTGTGGGAGGAGGGGAGGGAAATGGGAAACGGGGAGCAGTTGGAAATTTTAATTAAAAAAGAATAAAAAAAAAGTGAAAAAAAAAAAAGGACTGATGTTAGAGTAATGGAAAAACAGTGGTTCCTATGTGCTATTGAACACAAAGGTGGCACGCCAATGTGGGGCTGACTACATACACATAAAACCTGAGAAAGCTTGGAAAGAAATTCTAGACACTCTAAACGAAGTTTAACCGCATTCCCCTCCACCTCCCCACCCTGGAATGGGCTTTGCTTTACAGGGGACATGTTTCCATACCTTTAAGAGAGGTCTTACTGATTCAGCAGTAGCAGAAAAAGAGCCCTGCGTTTTTGAAACAGCTCTCCTGGGTTATGCTGACAGCACAAACTCTGACTCTTTCTGGAGGTCCAGCTATGGAGCATTTAAATGGTTGTGGGCAATGTGCTGCAAGATACCTGGTGGTAGCATGGACCAACTTGTTATCAGAGTTGAGGTGGTGAGGACGACTCCCATCTGGCAGTCTCAGAGGCAGTGAACAGACTTCTGCCATAATGGACTGGGTGGAGCCAAAAGGCAAAGCAGCCTTAGTCCTAGCTAAGTTGTTTTAACATTTTAAGAAGCAGTCCTGGTCAGAAAAGGATTACAAATGTACAATAGGACAGATTCAGACAAACCTCTAAATGGTTTACAGTGTGTTTAAAAATATATGTAGGCTTTGGAGAGAAAAAAAAAAAAGATTAAGTCATTAAAATAAAAAATACAAAGAAAGAGAGTAATCTGGTATGGTGGGAGACCTTTAGTCCCAACATTTGGGAGACAGAGGCCTACAGAGAGAGTTCCAGGACAGCCAAAGATACACAGAGAAACTCTGTCTCAAAAAGTCAAAAATTAAAAATAAAAGAGAGTTAAAAATAAAGTCACCTAAATATGAAAAGTACACAGAGAGTCTGGATATTGTATGTTATTTTGTTATCTTTAAATTGTTTGATGGCTGAGGAAGAAGTAAAAGTTGCTTAAAGACATTTGATTATAAATCCTGCTGGATTAATCCAACATATATATTTTGAAAGTGCCTTGACTTCAAAATTTAAGTCAAAAAATATGTTACTTTGGAGAAGAGGTTTTGCTTGTGTTTCCACAGAAATGAGAGGCTGTGAATTCATTTTGGATTAAGAAAAATCAAGAAGACCCCCCAACACCCCCGAGAAATCTCCAATAGGATTGCATAGCCCAGATGTCTGAATTCTACATCCAGAAGAGTTTCAGGACTGCTGGCTGAGATGATTAAGCCTCACAGAATACGCCATTCAGGACTTTATCATAATTCAAAATTTTCCTTAGGTCCCCATAAGATTATCAGCACCCCCAATTAGGAGAAAGTATCCTGGAAAACTATGCCCATATCCCCAAAATATGGACTATGGATATTTTTCTTTGTTTAGAGTGTTGTTTACAAATTGTAATGGATAATGGCCAGGAAGAAAGCTAAACAAGGGAGATTAGATTCAGAATTCCTATTCTGAAAACAAAAGTGAGGGAGTGCTATGGGACAATGGTGTATCCTGTAAATATTTTTCAGTTGTATTATTTTTAAAAAAACACAGATTGGCCAGTAGCCAGGCATGAAGTAGAGGTGGGACAACCAGGCAGGAAATAGAGGTGGGGCAATGAGAACAGGAGAATTCTGGGAAGAGGAAAGAGTTAATCTGTAGTCATCATCTAGACAGAGAGGAAGCAAGATGAGAACGCCTAGCTGATGAAAGGTGCGAAGTCATGTGACTAACACAGACAAGAATAATGGGTTAATGTAAAATGTAGGAATTAATTAATAAGAAGCCTGAGCTAATTGGCCAATCAATTTATAGTTAATGTAGACTTCTGTGTGTTTTTTGGGGACTGAACAGCTGTGGGTCCAGGTGGGAGAGAAACCTCTGTCAATATACAGGAAGACATATGTAGATTTTACCTTGGCTGTCAGAATTGTACAGATTTTGAGGGTAAAGTCAACCTAAGATAAACAGAAATAAAGCAGCATGAGGTGAGGTCTGTAGTTCAGTGCACAGTCTTTACATTATCCCCATGAAGCCTTGAGTGTAAAGTCAGTAACATGTCAGTAAACATCAAAAAATAATTGGAAATATGGCTCAGCACCTGATTTCTTTCAGAGGACCCAACTTCTGTTCCCAACTCATTCCAGCTACAGGGTATACAACATCCACCTGTGACTTACATGCTAATTCCATACAAAGTGCATACATAAAATAAATATTTAAAAAAGTAAAGACTAACTAATAAAACTTTTGTGTCATTTACAACTTTGATTAACTCTTACCTAAAGTGATCATCTGTTTGTGTGAGATTGATTATTCACCAAATTGTTTGAAATTTGAATTAATTTGACTTGGAAGCTAAACTTGTAATAACCATTTGATAAAGCAACATGCAGCTGTACCATTTCAGAAATATAAGGGGGTACTGTATTTCAGTACAACAGTATGGAAAATACAGGAGGGAAAGGATATAAAGAGAAAAGTTGTTTTCAAAAGCAGATGTTCTTGAAAAGCATAAGTTCTTGAATTCTATCAGTTATTCTTATTCATCAATTTTAGCTGTTAATATACAAAATTATAAGAATAGGATCTTTTTATTATGGACAAGGCTCTAATAAGTTAGAAAAATTGCCAATAGTCCAACAACTAAAACAAGTGATTGAGGCATGAGTAAAATTAAGGTCATTCAGTGTAAAAAAAAAGTCTTATTTGCTGTAATCATTAATTTTAATTGGAAATTAATATAAACTAGATTAATTTGAAAAGAAGATCTCAAAGGGGATTTATCTAAATTAGGTTGGACAAAAGGCTTTTCTGTGGGAGATTATCTTGCTTACTTTAATTGAGTTAGAAAGACACTATGGGTGGCACCATTCTCCAGGCAGGAGAGTCTGAACTGAATGTAAGTGTAGGAAGCAAACCAAGCACATTATTGCTCTTTGCAATTGGCTGGACCATAATGTGATTAGCTGCTTAGAAATACATGTTGCCATGATTTCCCTACAATTATTGATGGCAATATGGAATTGTGAGTCCAATAAAGAAAACCTTTCTACCTCAATTTGTTTTTGTCTGATTAAAACCCTGACCTTACACAACAAAAGAAAATGAAACTAAGGCATATATTTGGATAAATGATGAAAATCCTCCGTAGGGAGCATGAACATCCAGACTGGTGAAAATTATAAGGTGCACAGGCATAATAATTTTGGAGTAACTCCAACCATTGAATCTTCTACTTCTAAATACCATAAATATTCATCCCAATCAACAAGTTAGTTTGAATATCACTGATGTTTTCCTTGCTGGACTGTGTGGCTTTGTTACTGAAATGTAACTCCGTGCCATTTGGGCATTGTTTGATACTCAACATCATTTTTTTTTTAAATAACCAACTGTCTCTATCATCACTTCTGTTATCCATACCTCTTTGGTGTGTTTTAAAAGATATTTGACAGTAGGTGAATGAAAACAAACATTTTCCATTGAGAAACAAGTATCTGTGTGCTGACATTGAAATCCATTTAAGTTTTACAGTAATTACTTTCCCAAATTTCTAGCAAGAGGTTAAGTATAAATTCTCAGGTATCTAATATATAGTCATGTTAATAAAACATGGTTGGTAAGACTTAGTTGGTACATATCTCTTCTTTGGTTTGCTACCATTTTGGAAAGGAATAAAATCATTATTTACAGAGCTCAAATACAGCTATCTCTAATACCTAGAATGAAGTGAAGTAAGAGCGATGGAGTAGGGACTTCTAATCATAGAGAAGCCAGATGAAAATAAGAGTCAAATAGGTGTAGACACTTGACTCAATTTTTTGTTACTAAAGCTGCTGAATTTTCAGAGAGAATCCATAAAGCTATTGTTTTCAATTAGTATTTCCACTTAAATATTGTCAACTACTGCATTAAATATTCTGTGCCCCCCACGGAGACATTATCTTTGAGTCTCTGCCTTCATTCATAAAATCGTGTATAACCTAGTATATTTGTCATTTTACTTATTAGTTACCAGCTTTGGAATCATTACTTATAAAAGGCCTAAGACACAGACACAACTTTGAGGCCCCAGAATCCTAGGCTTCTTTGGTGATAACACAGAAACCCATAAGCAGAGTAGTGTGTAAAGTGCAGCATGTAAATGAAGGGACCACAAATTGACATGTGGTGATTGGCATCCCACTTGAAAGCAGATCGTTGATGCTGAATAACCACATCAAAGAAGCTTTGTAACAGGACAAAACAAACACTTTCAAATATAGATTGCTGATGTCATCTGCTGTGGGCTGTGTTACCTATTACCAGCCACTGTTTTATGTGCCAAGCAAGATTACCCTATTGATCATGGGAACAGAAGCTATTTCATGAAAATTTCTTGGCCCTGATCACTATCAAATAATTACAGGAAATTACTTCTCATTGGTGTTTGAAAAGCTTTTTGGAGTCCGTACGCCCATTTAAACTCATTCTTTGTGTCAGTGGATTTGTTTGAGGTAATGGATGTGTTTTAATTACATTTGGATTGCCTCTCTTTGTATATAAGGTACACATTCTTACCCTGGAAGGAAAGGCAATCAGCGGTTCTTAATAACTGAATCCTTAGCTCCGAATGTGCTGTCACTGCATATTTTACCGAAATGGTATGGAACCTGCGTGCTTGACACTTGAAATATTGAATATTGTGAGTAGAAAGTAAATATATTTCTTGATTGCTCTGTCCAGATGCAGAGTCCAGCTGACACAAAGTTTTGGTAAATAAGAGTGATGGGATGATCCTTCATTTGTGAGATCATAAGGCTGGTATGGTGCCAATGCCCTATCATGCCCAGCAGATCCCAGAAGAAGTAATGACCAGATCAGAAAACATCTAGAGAAAATAAGCTCCGTAACAAAATTTTGAATTCAAAGTCTACTTCAAATCTACAAAAACTATAGGCTAAAAGACATGCAGGCTCCCATGGATTAACAGAGAACGTGATCTTGCTATGAGACACTTAGCTTGTGCATGCAAATTGTGGAGACGATGTCTTGAGTCATCAGTAGAGTCTTTCCAGGAAGAGAGTAGAAACTAATCCTGACAACATAAAGCCTGGAGAACCCCATTCTACTGATGGATGAGAAAAGAGATCTCTTCCTACTTCTCAGAAAGTGAGTTCATAATAGAAACACTTCTATATGATGTCTATGAAGGAAACATGCAGATGATTCTTAAGCAGATGATATCTATTTATTAGTTACAAAGAAAAAGAAGGGAACGTGTGTATTTTCATAAACGAAGATAGTATCTGAAGCATAGTCTATAAGTCTTTGCATTTCCAACAATAATCCTATCTTTCGCCTCACTTGACTCTCTTTAGGAAGGTACTGGTCTGAATGAGGTAGAATATTTGCTCCGTAGATGAGCTAGATTTGGGGGAGGAGACTGTTGTGAAATGATAAAGATGTATTACATTTGTTTATGCTGTGGGGCATTTGTTTAATGATATAAAGATGTCTTGCATTCTTTTATGCTGCATTTATTTAACACTATGAAGCTGTGTTACTTTGCCTGTCTAGAACACCTGACTGGTCTAATAAAGAGCTGAATAACAAATAGCAAGGCAGGAGATAGGATAGGCAGGGCTAGCAGGCAAAGAAAATAAAATGGAAGAGAAATCTGGGAGGAAAGGATCAAGGAGCAAGTAAAGAAGGAGCTGGCCACCCAGTCACAATCAGACATGGAATCAGAGCAAAGAAAAGATGTTCAGAAACAGAAAAAGGTAAAAGCCCAGAGACAAAAAGTAGATGGGATAATTTAAGCTTAAAAAGGCTGGCTAGAAACAAGCCACGCTAAGGTCAGGCATTCATAAGAAACAATAAGCCTCTATGTGATTTATTTGGGAGCTGGATGGTAGCCTCCTCCCCAAAAGAGAATCAAAAAGCCAAAAATAAAATAAAATAAAATAAAATAAAATAAAATAAAATAAAACAATCAGTTACCAGGGAGGCTTGATAAAGGGCCAGTAAAATTGCTGGATATTCCAATTATAAGAACAAGACCAACAAGATATTTGTCCCTTGTTGCAATGCCACATTCTAAAACCCACATGTCAGAACAGTAAGGATGCTAAATATTTTGTTTTGGCATGACTGATTGCAGATCTTAGAGCTGATATAGTCTGGGTGGGACAATACAAAGATGTTTCCTGTAAAAACAAAGTAAACAGATTTATGCAGGTCCACGTAGAATCAGAATGTAATTAGGATGGAATTAATGGTTATTATCTGATATACGTTTTGCCTCCCAATCAACTTAGCCTGCTAGAACCAGAAAAAAATAATTTATATCTACACAGTTGAACAGGTGATAATGTCTTTGATCATCAGTTTGCCTAAAAAGTAAAGAAAAAAAATTTTCTAATGACAATACTAGACTCTACAGTCTCTTGAAAACCTTGCTTTAAGAATAGCTCATAATTTTCTATATGGTAAATTACTATTATCATCCATTTAAACATTTTCTACTTCCTTTGCAGGTTCTTCTTTGATCCACAAGATATTTAAAAAAAAAAAACTACTTTGTTTTCAAATACAAAAACTTTTTTAGATCCTTGACTGTTATTGATTTATAATGTTTCCCTTGCTTTCAGAGATGTTGTTCTATAAAATTTCAAACATTTGCATTTTGCAGTTTATGTATAATATATATTCTATATAAGACTGAAAAAACTTAACCCTTAAGTAGCATATACTGAAAGACAAAGCAGTTGAATAATGTCAGATGGATTTTAATGTTCTTCACGAATCTTCTATATTCTTTACAGCTCTTCTTTTCTCTATTTTTTCAATAATTACCAAACATTCAAATCTCTTAGCTACTATGTTTGAAGTTTATGTTTGCTTCCCTGTAATTATTTCAATTTCTCTTTCATATATTTTGAAACATTTTTCAAGTTTAAAGTCAGTAAATTTTTTATGTCAATTTTTTTTTCACAATTTCTGTTATAGTAAGAAAGTAAAATGTGTCCCTAACAGGGCGTTGTTGAAGGCTAATGGCCTTAATTTGGAAAGAGATAGAAACTCTAGGAGGTGGAGCCTGATTGACAGATGTCAGTCACCAAGGCTTTCTCTGGGAAGATATACCTCTGAGATGATTTTTCTTTAAATCCTGGCTATTCTGAGTTGAGAAGTCTCTGACATGTGCCCTCCAATCTATACTATTCCTTTTTGTCTCAGGCCCAAAGCAAAGAATTCAACTAGCCTGTTTCAAAATCTCAGGAAGCACAAGCTGATATGAAATCTTCCTCTTTTTAAACTCTTTCGGGTATTCACATTATTTTCACGTTCACCCCTATGTCTACCATTTTACTGCTTCTCTTCTAAGTTTGCAGTTTGTATATAGGAATATGTAAGCTTCGGCCAGCTAGACTATCTTATAGTATAAACTTGCTGGAGAGAGGTTATTTTACTTCCCAGCTTTTTGAAATTTCTTTATTTTACCTCATTTTGAATAATATATTTTTCAAAAAGAGAATTCTAGACTAACTCTAATGTGTTAAAGATACTACTATTTTGCCTTTTCTTGGCTAATGTTTTTAATAAGAGTTTTAATTACCTTATATAAAACTTGAGTTTATCTAATTGGTTTAGAGATACCAGTAGATTTAGTATGCCATGTGATTTGCCTCATATCATTTTCATTGCCTTAGTTTGTACTGTAGTTTAGTAGGAGTTTCTTGAATGTATGTTAACATATTCCATGGATGTGGTCAGAGAGGTTTCTCAGTCCTAACTTTCTATGTCTGCTAAAGTTAGAAGATTTGGCATAGTTACTTATTTACATACATATTGTCAGTCCCATTCTTGCTTTTATCTCTGTTGGGAAGGCAGAGAGTATTCATGTTGGTGTTTGCTTAATTTTATCCTACAATTAAATCTTTTCTTCATGTACTTCTACAATTGAGTAATTTATGTATTTATGTATCTTCAGTTTCAAAGCCCTTGACTTCCATAGTATTTCCTGTCTGACTTGATTTTCCACTGATTTTTCATTTTATACTTTAAGTTGTATACTTGATTATTTTTTAAATGTATTTTCTATCATTCTAGGACACCTTATATGTTATCATGATCACATTTACCTTTATGCTTTGGTATTTTTTATATTTAAAACATAATCTGTTTTAAAGTTGTTATCACTTTATTCAGGTATTTGTTATCTCAATTAGTGTCAAATGACTCTTTTATCTCAAATACAAACTGGAAGAAATGTTACTGTTTTATATTATTTCAAATTTCTTTGAAGTATTTTTTTAATTTCATATTATGCAAGTCATATGTCAAATATTCTGGGATTTTCCATCCTTTTGCTAATGGTGTCTGAGTTCCTTTTCAACAGGTTGATGACAGGGTGAATTGAAACTCCAAATCTTTCCATGTGGTGAATAGCTGCCAAAATTTCTTTGTGGTTCTTTTAGCCTTTTTCAAGATGATGATGATGATGATCTGCTTTGAGGAATTCTTCCATACTTTCAAAGTCAGTTGTCAACCATGTACCTATTCGATTTTATATGTGACTTTTGGACCTTCCCTTCAGTTATGGTTTCATCTTCCATATGTCTTGTCTCTCATTTGGCAACTGCTTTCATAGCAATGCCCCCGCCACCTGACTCCTCATGTCAGTGGTATTGAGTATCACACATGAATTTCTGGAGCTTCCAAGAGCAATTCTGTTTGACAAGAACATATCTTAGAAATGGCTTTAGAGTCAAGTTCCCATCTTCCACATGGGGTATCATGGCATTTTCCTTCTTTTGTGTTCTCAAATTAGAAGCTACATGCACAGAAGAAATTTTCATATGATCATCTCATTTCAAGTAGCATATTTCTCATGAATAAATTTATTTCATATTACTTATTTATCATTTTCTGAAATTATATTGTTTACTGACATATTTATTGTTGTTTTATTACTACTAACTGATATACTCCATGAAAGTGTGTACACTATCTCTTCATTTTTTATGCCCCTTGTGTTGACACTAACATATGGTAAAGAGTTGAATTAGTGAATGTCAGACTGAATGTATAAATCATAGGAAAATTGTGTAAATATTAAGAATTTCTCATCAGAAATCATCCACAAGTGTGTGACTCATAGTTCCTGTGCTGTGTTCAGTTTTAAGTATGAGTACTTAATCACAATATTACCACCCTCAGTTATCACTGGGATGTATGGCCTCACATCAATCTGACTTATGTGACCATCCATCTTCATCCCTGTGACAATAATGTCTGTCTCTTGGTTGCAGGGTTTCTGCTTTTGCAAGAAGTCTCCCTCAGAGTAACTGACTTGTCAGCTCTGTTTCTGCCTAGCTTGCTTTTACATGAGTGATAATCTAGCAAGTACTTCTCTGCAATATTTGTACTCTAGAAGCCTCCTGCTGAAGGAAGAAAATTCAGGAGAAGCAGAACATGTAGAGGTTAGATATCTGTACCACATGGACAGGATCTTTAAAAGTAAATATGGAAAAAAATCATTGATTGCCTAACACCAAATATTATATTCAAAATCTCCATGCAGTGTAAATTTTCTTGTTTGGGTCCACTTCAGACTGTAAAATTACAACTTGAGTAAGCCTTTTTTTCCTCTCACCTATTTGTGTATTTTTGTAATTCTACCCAAGAGACCATTTGGTGTAAACTCTCCATCTGCCTTTGTTTACCCAGATTTTAACACTATTCACCTTGGATCACTTCTACTTGCATTGATGCCAAAGTGAAGATTCTTTATAAGCCTGGAGGTTCTGCAGACTCTTTTGTAGTGGATCTGTATTGCTGCCTATTAGGAGGGATACTTTGTCTGAATTCAACATAAATGCTGAGATTTCTTACAGCAAATAGACCATAGATAATTATTTGACAGGAGATAGCCTGAGAAAATTATTTATGCCATCTATCCATTGAAAGCTAACTCATAATGCATGTCAATGAAATAGACAGACTAGAAAGGCATGAAGTATTGAGAGATACACTTAACATCTAGTATTAACTGTTTAGAAGCAGGAAAAATAATGGGAATGTAAGCAGTATCTTCATAATCTATCAGTATTATCAATAACCGAAAACATTGAAATGCCTTACTCTATTTGTAAATCCCTTGTTTCATTGTGGATATGAGGGCAATATATATGGGAGAACAAATGGAGGAAAACTATACTTGCTTGTGTAACCATCTATGGGTATGGACATATAGGTTATTAACAGATAGATCTTTACTTGGAACTTTTTTCATTTTAATAATAGCACATTCAGTATGCTTTCGGTGTTATATACAAGATTGAGGTTGGTTGTTTAGTAAGAATAAATGTAGAAATCACTAAATAACTTTGAAGCTAAATTGTCCTGTTTGGCATTTTGCCTCTGGAACATGTTAGTTGTTTAACTCTACATGTGGCCTTTGCTTAACAAAACATTATTCACAAATAATGGCACTCTTATTACGGTTTTTCTAAGCATTTATATAATAAAGTTATGAGAATGAGATATTTTCATATGTCTAATGTGTTTAAAACAGTAAAAGACACTCAGAGTTTTCACTACTATCTACTACTACTACTACATCTGTCTCTGTCTATCTATCTATCTATCTATCTATCTATCTATCTATCTATCTATCTATCTATCTATCTATCAACTATCACTACTTCTATGGCAGCATAGCAGCTGGGGAATTATATGTGAGAATTGGATTCTGCATCACTCTTTACCTAGGACAGCAAAGAAGCAGAAGTATGAAGCCATTCGACCACTTACATGTGTTCGTGTATCTAAGAGACAGCAGAACTGGAACCTGAGATAAGAGCAGTCTGACATGGAAGTGCTCTTTAGTACACCTCTGTTATGACACCAAGGGTGCAGATGGGTGAAGCCAATTAATCCTGCAAGGCTTTGACAGCTTTGCTTTCTAGACCCCCATGCTGGTGAGTGGAATACAACAGAACCTCAAAACATGTGGTTCTCTGCCTCGATTGTAAAAGTGGAGATTACCAGCACCATGGCTAGAAGACTTTGCAATTCCCAAGTTAAAGTTATTTTATAGTACTAGGTAGGGTCTGAAAATCATCTACCCTAACTATGCTGGGATTTGGTCTGATCTGATCTTTTGTAGTTCTTGTGTAGGTAGCCATAGCTGCCTTGACATTGTAATGGTAACAGGCACACTGTGCCCAGAAGGCAGTATTTCACAGCTCGCCTCCCCATCCACCAACCCCTAAACTCTTCCATTTCCCAGTCTTCAAAGTTCCCTGGATCTTGTTAGTAGTGATGGTATGGAGTGGAGACTATACAATTACCTAATTTATATCCAAGCACTGTCTCTCTTATTCTTAGTACACTGACCATTTGTTCATCTCTCTATTGACTACTGCAAAATGGGAAAAGAATATTCTCTAAACAAAGCTAAGAGCAGCCCAGGTCTATGGGTATAATCTGTCCCCTTAAAAAAAGAAATTATTATTATATCATTAAAATGATTCATTCATGCCTAAATTCACTATAACTGTAATGCATAATTATTTCAATAAGTCAAGTAATAGAGACTGTAATTACATAATCATTGTCTCAGGTCTCTCATATTAGAAAGATTAGATTGTTTAAGGTATATTTAAATCAGTGTACCTGTTTATATGTTTTATTTTTAAACAGACTGTAAGTTCCTATGTTAACAGTAGATTTAGTAAAAGTGTCTACATTTTTGTGTTTATTACTGAATTATATTCTGAACTATAAAAATAATGTCATTTGTTCCTATATAGTAAAAATTCATTTTATTTTGACTGTCTAGAAGAAATGTTGTAATAAGTATGAGATAAAACTGTTCTTGATCACTTGAAATAGATGTGCAAAATCAAAATAAAGCATTAAGTCAAAAATATATGTAACCTCATTTTAATAAATTGGACCAGATTTCTTTCCCAGAATTCTGTAAAAATTCATAACTCCAATAGCAGTGCATGACATTATCCATTTCCATAAATCCTCATCAGCAAGGACTTTCATACCTTAACTGTTGCCAATATGGTGAATGAAAAATGAAACTCAGTTGTCGTAAATTGTCTTTCCCTGGCTGTTAGTGAAGCTGACCATCTGTCTACACCCGCAGTGACCAAATACAGTTTTTAATCTTTCTTTGTGCTGGATTGTAAAACTTTTTTCTTACTTTATTTGGCATCTCTCCTATTAAACTAAACATACTGAGTCTCAGCTTGAGTGTGCTGAATATTTTTATTCCAGTTTTACTTTCAGCATTCAATGTTTCCTATGCAAAGATATTTTACTGTTCATGCAGGGGACTGCTTCCAGGGAACTTCCTTTGTGTGGTCTCCTTTATTGGTCTGAGTTTGACTCTTCTTGTTTTTTGTTGTTTCTGAGCATTATCTGTACACAAATGTTTCTTAGTGTTTATTTCTTGCGCAGACTTTGCTTTGATTGTTAGACAAATATATTTGCTGCTTGCTCAACATCTTCATTTGGAGATCTAATACTCATTTCAAATTTGAAATGACCAGAAGAGAAATCTCGGTTTTGTATCACAACCATTCCAATCCCATAACCATCTTTTCTCTCAGCACATTATAGGCATTCAACTCTTTAGGTATTAGCCTTTCTCATCCTTGTTTAATACCTTTCATGCAATTTATTACTCAGCACTGTTGCTCTGAATCCCAAGTTTGCTTTGTGTGCTTTGGTTTCTCTAGGTGTCCATTTCTTTTCTTCCAGACCAAGCACTGTCAGATCAGTTCGCGAATCAACCACCACCTTTAGTCTTTTATTGCCCTTAGCATCCTTTCTAAAAATTTTAGATTTGTGCCATAACATCTTATAGTTAATGTCAGCACAATCTATTTTGCATTTAAAATTTTCAGCTAGCTTTTATCTGTGCTTAGAACAAAATGGAGGACCTTTGCTAAAGGTCCTAAAATATCCAGCTCCGAAGCAGTTGTGTATCCTTTGCTTTAGTAAACTTCTGTCCACTCTGTTCTCTGTTCATTGTGGATGTGTTTTGCCTATTAAGTGTGCTATATTTGTTGCATTTATTGAAGGCTTAGGATTGAAATGTCCTCAGTCTTGAGCGCCCTTTCCTAAAGATCACTGTAAACCGGGCGGTGGTGGTGCACGCCTTTAATCCCAGCACTTGGGAGGCAGAGGCAGGAGGATGTCTGGGAGTTCGAGGCCAGCCTGGTCTACAAGAGCTAGTTGCGGGATGGCCACCAAAGCTACAGAGAAACCCTGTCTTGAAAAACAAACAAACAAAAAAAAACAAACAAACAAACAAACAAACAAAAAAAGATTACTGTAGCTTCCTCCTTATCATTTCTGTCTTAACTTCAAAGCCATTTCCATTAGGAAGAAATTTTGACCTTATATCCAATTAAGTAGCTCATTTCTGCTTATCTTATACCATGTTTCTAGAGAGTTATTTGTGTCTTACATATGGCCTATTACAGAGTAAGTGTTCAATGATTCATAAGTTGTTCTAGCTTCCAAACATACATATTATGGAGAAGCTTTAATACAAATATTTTCTATTTTTATTTTCTGTATTTAGTTTTTATTTTTATACTTTTACCTGATCCATTGATAATTTTTAATCAAAAAAATACAATATCAATTGTCCATGTAGAAAATAAATTATGTTAACACTATAATTGTCTATATAATTTTGGTGCCGTCTCTGTTTCTTTTCACGGAAAATGTTATTGACTGATATAAAACTCCCTTCTCAGCTTATTAAAATTTCACACAAGTTGTTTACAAAAATGACATTTATAAAACTAGGAAATAATTTTATGGATGCTTTGCTTTTGAACACACTCTCACCCATGAGTACCTGTACTGACAGCTTGCCACTTATTCAGGAATGCACTGCTAGCTGAATCAGCAGAACCCTTATGTGAGGGCTAACTTTGCCTTGGTAACATCTGAGATTTTTATGTTTTAGTTCTGAGGTCTCACTATGTAGCCAGGGCTAGCCTTGAGCTCATGGTTCTCTTGCTTTCAGCTCCCATCTTGAGTTTATTAACAACATTATTTCCTTAGGAAAGATACTTTCTAAACCTCCCAAAAGAATACTTGATAGAAAACATACATTTGAATAAATTTGAGAGTGGACACACAGTGAACTGCTTCTCTGTCTTTGTCTGGATCACTTCTCTTGAACAGGGAAGACCCTTTGTATGGTGTTTCATATGACGTTGTCGGGTGACATGACTGGTAATGTGTGAGAAGTGTTGAGTCTGCGAGTTTAATGGTTGACTCACCTGGAAACGGAGTCTAAATGAGGGATTGCCTAAATTTAGTTTGGCCTGTAAACCTGTCTATGAAAAAATTATTTTGGTTAGTGAGAAGACTTGCCAACTGCATGGGAGAACCTGCCAACTGTGGCAGGGCATGCTAAACTGTATTAGAGCAGAGAAAGTGAGGTGAGAACTCATGTATATGCATGAATCCCTGTTCACTCCTCTAGACTGTGAATGCAATATAACTAGCTGCTTCAAGCGCCTGACGCTTTGACTTCCTCATAATGATGGATGGTAACCTGTAATTGTGAGCCAAATAAACTTTTCCTTCTTCATTATTTTTGTCAAAGTATTTTTATTAGAGCAACAGCAGACAAAACCAAGACAAGGGACTGCTCAAAGTTTATAAGAAATTTTTAAAAGCCTGAGGAGTCTCAAGTGTTCAGTGTGAGGTTTGGGAAGAATAGAACAAATAGCAATATACCTTGAAGCATCTAACGTTAGCTATCTAATATGCCAGAGAAGCCCCTGAGTCACCACTCTTGAGAGTTTGTGTTGTGAGTGTGTGTGTGTATCTACCAAACTAGTTTCTCTTTTGTATCTGTTACCATTTCCCTATAACTTTTCTACATTTTATCCTTTGTTCCACATCATACCACCTGCTTTCTTCTTGCTCACATTTATTTCAATCTTCCCATGTGTCTCTAGGACACATAGTGGGAGATAATAAAATGGAACACAGAGACATATTTATTAGGAAACATCCAGAGGAGGGTTGCAAGCAGGGAGTGCCTTTGGGACATGCTCAAGTTCTTGGTAATGTGCCAGATGAAGTAATACACACCAGGTTTGAGGGGGATGTACTGAATAAACTTCCTTCTCTTTGATTAAAAATATAACCAAAGAAGTCTAATAATTCTTTGAAATTTGATGTCTTGGTTCAGTCTCCCATTATTCCATGCCTTGCTTTGGATGCTTATGGCTCCTCTTTCTGTGTAACAGGATACAAGTTTGTGGACACTTCATAATTTAAAATATTCATAAATATTCAATGAGGGTGGATTCTAAGCTAAAATATGCAGTGAAAGGATTCCTCATCTTCTCTAGAAATGACATCCCAAATACTTATGTCTGTAAATGGGCAGATCCTTCAAAGAGTAGGCCAATTGTGTTGTCTCATTGGCTAAAATAACATAGATATAACTGGTTAGATGGTATCTTTTTTAACCCTGAAGGAACACACTTACCCATCCATATATTTCTCCTATCTCTATTTCCTTGAGGATTGTTTTATATATAAAGAAATAAGAATCAATAGGAAATGAAAGATGGCAAATGTTTAAAAACTCTGGTTTTTCTTCCAGAAGACCCTGCTTGGATCCCCAGGACCCACGTGATGGCTCAAAACCATGTAACTCCAATTATAGGGAATCAGATGCCCTTTTCTGAAGTCTGTGGATACTGTATGCACACTGTACACAGACATGCATATAGGCAAAACATTCAGACAACTAAAATAAATAAATGAAAAAAGAATCAATGAACATTATTCATGGAAGTAGCTAAATAAAAAGTATTTTCGCATTATAAAATTCTGCTTTGAAGGAAAACTAAAATATAAAAAGATATTTGTGAGCCAAGCAGAGTACCCGAAGTCTTATATGGAAAACATACTAGATTTCATATCCTTTCCATCAACTATATGCTAAAATCCAAAAACCGTTACTGCATATTGAAACATAATAACATATTTCACATCTAATTTAAAGCTGTTATCCTCATTTACATTTCAAAGAAAGAGATTTCTGCCTTGTCAATTTTTATCTGAATGATCAGCAGAATTATTAATACCAAAACTGAAATTCTCCATCAATTCCTAACCTCCAGACAGAGTTTTAGAAAATTCTAGTGTTCTGAGGTGATTCCTTTGTGTTCTTAAACTTATCAAACTAAATAATAAATAAGCAAATAAATAAATAACCCTCCAGGTAAGCAGAGAGGATATTTACACCATACAATGATATAATGTTCTACATTCAAAATTGCTTAACTGGGGAGACTTAGCAGCCAACAGAAAACACAGGATGTAGCATTCTTGGGAGTATTAGTTATCTATTCCTGTTTATGTTATTTTATTCACGAGATTTTAATAGAATCTAGCATAGTTTCATCCATCTAGTACTGCTCACTTCAAATGTTTCACTTGATTTTTTAAACCTCCTTTACTTCCTATTTGTTAAAGCACAGGTTATAAAAATAATGGCTCCTTAGCTCAAATACCTTCCCATCCTTTCTTCAGAAAGTTAATCAAGAAAGAAAAACACTTTTATCATTAAACTCTGTGTTGTTTGATCCCTGCCTGTTTTATGGCAATGATACATCTTCCCTAAACTTTCTGCATAAAAGAAATGTTTGAAAGTAATCACATGATGTATAAATGCAGTCACATCATAAAATAATCAGATGTCCCCATATGGAGACTAGTTTATGCACAGCTACAAAGTTTTAAAATTATACTGGTTTTTAGCTATAAAATAATTATCCTTAACCATGTCTCTAAAAGAAGGCAAAACCCAATATACCATTACATACAAAAATCACCTATAATGATTATTAAACACCTAAACATGCAAGATGATGAATCAAGGAAATATAGTAAATCACCATAATGGCTTATTAATAATGGAGTATCACACCCATGAGTCACAACCAGGTAAAAATCACAGATTTTGTGAGTTTTATGTACCATCAGGACATTTCTCTTGACAGACAGCCCCCTATGCTTCCACATCTGCAAGAAAGATATTTGGTAAATATTTTGACTGAGTTGAGCGACATAATAAGGGACTTTCCATTAGTGTCATTAACTGTAGCATTGCTGTTTATGGTTAAAAACTTTTCAAAACCCCTTGCATTGTCAAGTACTCAAAGAATGACAGCAATTTTAAAATGCTATTTAATTCAAATGGTAAATCAAAAAAGCACATGGAATTGAGACAGGAATACTTAAGACCTCTCTCTAATCACTTTTCTGAAATATTAATAATTAAAAAAATATAAACTGGGCCACGTGCTGTTGTTTCCTTACACTTTCCACCAGATATGGAAGCGTGGGCTTCCATGGTTATTGTAATATTAGTTTTTAAAAGCCAAGTCAAAACTTAGGTTGTATTTATGGGTACTTCAGATGTATTTATAATAATAATTGTCCTCTTGATTTCTACAAGGGAAATGTTATTAATGGAATTCTGAAGAGCAGCAACCCAAAATGTTTTTGATAATTTTAGGACTGACACTTGCTATTTCCGGCAAAAAAAAAAAAAAAAAAAAAAAAAAAAAAAAAAAAAACCTTCAATGTTACTTAATGACATTATAGAAATGTTTTGCTCAGCTAATCTTCCTACTAAGACTTTAGCTTTTGACAAATGTTTTACAGAGTTATTTTTTAATCACGAGGACTGTAAAAATCCCCATCTGCCACGTTTCTATTTTTGCATCCGTTTAGATATAACAAAGAACGTGAATACATGCTTTGACCACGCCCTTAGGGTGTGCAACCTACTTTTGTATAAAAGCTATATGTTTGATTGATGTCGAACAAACTTGGGGGTTAAAATATGTACATGGGTGCTTGAATTGCTAAGCGCAAATGCACTTTACTTAAAACAACCAGTAAAATACCAACACAGTTTGTGGACGACAGCTGGTGGGAAACAAATTATAAAGCACATGGTCTCTGTAGCCTGTCCCAACCAAGTCTGAATAACATAGTCAATTTCCTCTTTTATCATGACTTAACCAATTGACAACTCTTGCTCATACTAATATCAAAGAGAAGACAAGGGCTTTAAGTGCTGCCAGACTTTGAACCATGCCCCACATTCATAGTCTGAAGTAAAGACCTCAAATACTAATATATTAGCAGAGGATAAGCAAAGGATTTTTAGGGACTGTGTAGGAGAGAATACCACAATCAAGAGTCTTTTAAGATATTTGAGTTAATTATATTTTTGATCACTAAAGTGGTTTATTAAAATAACTTCTCAAGAAATGTTTTGTAAATAATAGCCTGAACCATAGGCTTTCCAGGCAACCCTAAGTAAATCTATCACATATTTGTCTCAGAAGCTAGCACAAGCCCCCACTTATTCAACTAGTATAATAATGTTTTGAATTTGAATTTATTTATTTATCAAGTTTCTTTATTTTTTATAATAGACTTATTTTGTTTTATTTGTGAGTGCTTTAACCTGCATATAAGTCTGTACACTATCCGTGTGCTTGGTACCTACAGATTTCTGAAAATGATATCATATACACTGGAACTTGGGCTATGGACAGTTGTGAGCCACCGTATGGCTGTTGGAAATTGAATCCAGGTCCTCTGCAAAAGCACTAAGTGTTCTCAATGTTTGAGTCAACTCTCCAAGTCCTGCAGATTCCTCTTACTTCTCTAACATGTTATGTTATTTAAGTATTCCAATTGTAACATTTATAAGAACACGGAAGAAGAATCTCGAGATACCACACTACCTCAACAAAATGAACTTGTTTGAAGGCAATACAAACTACAATTAGTGTAGAAAGAATTTGCAAGCTCATATTGAGATAATTCCATAGATATTATATATATAATATATATATATATAAAGAATGCTCAAAGCTCAAGCATAAAATAACAATCAAATTAGGAAAATAGCCTGGTTTTAAACCATAAAGTAACAAAGGAAGTGCTTGAGATAATGAATGTGAATGCTTGATCACACAATACCCAAAACAATTTGAAAGTAGGCAATAAATTATGAAGACAGAAAATAATTTAATTTAATGGTAATTTGTTTGCTAGAGTAAGGCTTACATCAAAATTACTGAAATTACTTAAATTTATTTTAAAAATTAAAGTGAAGGAGCATAGAAATTACAAATACAAAAGCCTTATTACATTTCATGAAAAACATAATCAAGTTCAAAATACAGGGACTTAAATTGATCCTTCAAATATTTGAAAACATAAAGTTGGGTTATTAGAGTTGGAGATATCTCAGACTATGCTGTTCTTTCAGGAAGAACATAAAATACAAGGAGACAACAGTACAGTGGTAGCAAAGTTCTGAAAGGGAGAAAATAGGTCCCAACCGTATTATTGCAACTCACAATAAGAGCAAAGAGTGTCAGTTGTATCTATCCATTTTCTGTGTCCTTTACCAGAGAATTGCTGACACAAGGCATAGCACATTTGTGAGATTTTTCTAGAAACTGTGAGGCTTGTGGAAAATGGACCAATGTAAGAAAGATAATTTGTGTGGCTGCTCACAGTCAACAGAAGAATAACACAAGCCAGCATATAAGTTCAGCTCCCTTTTAACCTTCTGGAGGACATTTAAAACTATGGTCTACAGAGCTTCTCTAGAAAGTCTCAGGAACACCAAGTTCTTTGGACTACAGCAGAATCCAAACCACTAACCCACCTCTCTCTGTTTTCTTTTTTTCCTGTGATTCTCTGAAATCAAGGCAAAAGTGAATTTGTATCTACATTGCACTTTTTAAAATTCTAATTTCTAGAGGTAAACCTAGACACAAGGTAAGCTTAGAGAAGGCAGAAAACAGACCCTCGGAATAGAATTCTGGGATTAGATTCAACAGCAAAGTTTTGGAAGAACTCTTAGTGACACGGTGTAGAAATGTGGTAAATCCTATTGTTTTGTAACCCATAATTATTGAAAAATAAAGCGGTGGGTAATGCAGGAAAAAGTAAGGCATTGATTTATGTGGCAGCATGTGAGCATATCAAGATTAATTGCAGAATACCAGCAAGAGTCCAGGGTATGGTAAAGGGAATTTTCTTTCAGAGTCTCTTTTATAGTGTTTGAGGTTTTCATTCATGAAAACAACGTGCTTCATCAAATCTGGCCCCATTTCTTCCATCCAAGTTCTCCCTACCTCTGTACCATTTTTCTCTCTGGAATTCATATTTTCTTTTTGTGAAGTCACTAAGTTTACTGATTATTGCATTTGTGTCTACTTGTATAGAACCAGATGGTGTATACACAGCTGTATTATGGACAGCTTTACAGAGATCATATCCTTGGAGATCATTGACTCTCCTACAACTATCATCAATTGTTCAGGTCTTGTGAATGCTGTTCAAGCCACTGTGGACATTCGTGCTATCATGCTCATCAAGCATTATTCATCAAATATTAATTTTCTGTAGATGTCCAATTTTTCACACATCAGAATTATCATCTAACACAAAATATTTGGTTTTAGAGAAGATTGGAAATGTTCACTGTATTAAAAAAATTGTTACATACTTACTAGCTTATATAAATCAGTGTTTTTTTTTTTGTTTTTTTTTTTTTGGTTTTTCGAGACAGGGTTTCTCTGTGGCTTTGGAGCCTGTCCTCGAACTAGCTCTTGTAGACCAGGCTGGTCTCGAACTCACAGAGATCCACCTGCCTCTGCCTCCCAAGTGCTGGGATTAAAGGCGTGCGCCACCACCGCCCGGCTATAAATCAGTGTTTTATATTCCAATTTTTGTGACTCATAGATCTGGGCATCACTTAGCTGGTTTCTAGCCCTTGTGGTCTCACAGGACCATAGCCAAGATACTGGCTTGGGCTTTGGATTCATCTCGTTCTTTGAACAGGGTAAATTCATATAGATGTTGGCAATATTTGTTTCTGTATGGCATGTTAATCAAATGACTTCAGTGTCTTGTTGGTTGATGCCAAGAGTTGCCCTCAATAATTGACCTATAGCTTCATGACAGGAATGTTTGGATTTAGCTAATCAAGTATTGGAGAAAACCTTATAGCAAGATAAATTATGGACTAAGATACAAAAGAAATTAGATTCTATTACCTTTGCCATAATCTACTAATTAGGAGCAAATATCAGCTTCTGCCCTCAGCAGAAGAGAAGCTGTTATGAAAGATCTTGTATATCTAGAGCCTGGTATCTTAAAGCCTATTGTCCTGGTAATGACCGTTGAAGTTTATACTCGGTGATCTCAGTTATATGAACAGGAACTACCTGAAATGTTTTCATTTTCTAAACCCAAAGCTGGGAAGGAAGCATATTGACAAAAACTTTTTAAGGTTCAGGAAAATGTAGATGTTGCTAAAGACTCCTTAGCATGAATATTTTTAACAAGGGCAATCCCCCTTCACTAGAATAATTGAAGGTGTGCTGTAACCAAAGGGCAATGTCTCTACCAGTAGGCTCCACATGATCCAGCTAGATTACTCCTTGCCATATGCACAAAAGACTCAACATTCTACTCCGCAGATACTTGCTCAGCCTTGTTTGTTGCTGTACTATTCACAATAACAAGGAAACAGAAATAACACTCCTTCAACTGATAAGTAGACAAGTAAAATGTAGTACATATCATGATGGAATAATATTTGGCTGCAAAGAAAAATGAAACAATGGACTTTGTAAGTAAGAGCACAGAATTAGAAAAGATCATATTGTGTGAAGTAACTAAGAACTAGAAATTAAAAAGTTGTGTATTTTCTCATCTGAGGCTTCTAGTATCGAATCTTCAGATGTGAACACATGATGTGGGATTCCCCTCTGTATGCTGAGAATATGTTTTATTACCATTGGTTAATAAAGAAGCTGCTTTGGCCTATGGCAAGGCAGAATATAGGAAAACTAAACTGAATACAGGGAGAAGTCAGGCAGACACCATGTAGCTACTAAAGGAGAAAGACACCACAATCTTACTGGTCAACTACAGCCTCATAGTGATACACAGATTAATAGAAATGGGTTAATTTAAGATATAAAGCTAGCTAGAACTATGCCTGAGCCATTGACCAAACAGTGTTGTTGGGAGCAGTGAGACCCCAGATCCTGAATTTCTTGTAATCCCCTGGTCTGAGTGCCTACAGCTGCTCTGAGCACAAGACCTTCAGGAGTTCCTGATGGCAGGAGAGTAGTTTCTGGTGGTTTTGGCTGGAGCGTGGCTATCTCTATATAATCTGCCCCTGAACACAATAAAAAGGCATTCTTGGGGAATTCAAGGATGACCCGTGTCACTGTCTCTCTGTCTGTGCGTGTCTGTGTATTTTAACCTCCAGCCCCCTTGCCCGAAGCTCGCGAACTGGGTGCCAGCGCACAGAGTGCAGACACGGGCGCACACCTTTAATCCCAGCACTCGGGAGGCAGAGGCAGGCGGATGTCTGGGAGTTCGAGGCCAGCCTGGTCTACAAGAGCTAGTTCCGGAACAGGCACCAAAACTACAGAGAAACCCTGTCTTGAAAAAACGCCCCCAAAAGAAAAAGATTGTCTCTACTAGTAATATCAGGAGCTACCCTCATAAAGTCTCATCAACATGACTACTTGAACAAGAACTGATTAAGAACAACAGTATACATACTTCATGGATAGATGCACGCTCAGGAAGTCTCAGCCCTACCCAAAGAACTACAGACAATTAAGAGAGGCTGAAAATGAGAGAGACAACCTTCCCTGGAATAAAGCACATTAGCTGGTTATCCAAAACCAAATGATTATCCCGAAAAACCTACATATATAAACTTTATACAGACTCAATCAGATTGGATCTATGTATTTAAGAATATATATGTATTATTATGACTTCCAATCTAATAATGTTTTGGGACTTCTGAGTGTGCAAATGGGTGGGTCTCCAGTTTTTGTGCTTTCTCTTGGGCTCTTTGCCTTCTGTTTATTTGTCTTTTCCAACTCTGATGTCTTAGTCTTTGTTTTTATTTTATTATAAAAAAGAATATATGTATGAATGTATATATGTATACAAATATGCAGACAACAATCAATAAAATAAAAAAGTGGCATGTAAGAGTGCAACCAATAGTATATGGGGAGGGTTTGGAAAGAGAAATGGGAAAATGACGTGCTTATAATCTCAAAGATAAAAGTAATAATTTTTATAAAAAAGAAAATATTGTTAGGTGCTGTGTGGTACCAGTAAATAACAAAAGCTACAGGTTAACACGTAGCAGGTAAAATCAAGCTGTTCTTTGCTTTCAAGAGCACTAATGTATATGTTTACATCTTATATTTATATAAGATCTATGTACTTATATGTGTTCATTTATACACACACACACACATATACACAAGTTAACAAAAAACATATGTTTATGAGACAATTTTAGCCAAATGTCTATATGTATTTTTGTTTTCATCCTATCTGGAAAATATCCATACATAAAAATTGGATTTATTTTTAAAGATTAAATGACATTTTGCAAGTTTTATGAATCAAAACAGACAATCCAAAAGAGTAAATGGCATTTGGGAAATAACTATAATACAAAATGCTAGTAATGGTTTTATACCAGTACTTCTTTGACGTTTAATCAGGTCATAACCTTGAAAAAACTGATTGAATTGCCAGATTCCTACTGGTTGGTTGTTTTCATTTTCATTGTTTTTTTTTTTGTTGTTGTTGTTTGTTTGTTTGCTAATTTTTTACATATACTCTCACCTTTTAATCCCAGATGGCCTAAAAATCACTATGTATATCAGACTGAACCCTAACTCACAGGATTTATCTGCCGCTGCCTCCCATGTGCTGAGATTTAAAGGTGTGTGCCACCATGCCCAACTCTCATGTTGTTGTTTTCTGTAACACATCACCTTGGTTCTTTTGGGGGGCTATGTAGCACTCTGTGAACTGCAGATAGAATGTTTTACCCCATATTTTCTGGGTTCCCAATGTACTAGAATATCCACAGAGAGCACAGAGGGCCAAGATTCATTAAGAGAATAATTGATACAAGAATGTCAAATGTATTTAAGGAAAGGCAAGATAACAGGATAGAATTTTATAGAAGGATCAAGAAAACATTCATGAATAGATGGCTTCTGAGCAAACCTAAATAAAATGAAGAAACCCTGTCTCCTGGGCAATAGCCTGAGGGGAATCAGGGAGCACAGAGGGCAGACCAGCATGGCAAGGACATGGTCAGAAGCTGCTTAGGAAATAGGGTTGGACAAGAAAAAGAGTCTACATTCGTTGGCTAATGCTTCTGGGGATAAAATCAAATAATACTTGTAATTTTTTGGCATATAGCAGTTCTGAGTTGAAAAGGCCAATTTTTGTTTTTATTTCATCAGGAACAAGTATGTCATGGGAACTTTGAAATGTTAACTTGAGGTTTCATAAATGTATAAACTGTTGAATTCAATACAAAAGGGTGGTTCATGACAGCAACTTGCAAGTCTCAAGGTACAGCAGGCTAGATGTGTGTCAGAATTATCTCCCCTCCAGGAATGCTGGAAAGTAGACCAATAAAGGCACTACAGATTTGTTCTGACAAGTGAAAGCTGTATTCAATAGACTAAAGAGAGCTTTTATGTAGCCCCTGTGAGGTTTGGCATAGTGGTTTTAATTTTTCATGGTGGAAAAATTAGAATTTCCTCTTATGATATCAACATGCCCTCAAGACAAAGAAAAAACAGTTCATGGGTCATATGTTAGCCAACAATTCACAACGTTTTTCTTTTTTCTAACAATTATAGTAGTATTGCTGTTTTTAAATGTCATGAAATTCACAAACGTCATGGTGCTTATCTCATGCTGACAAGAGTGCTGAAACATATTTAGAGATGAATAAACCCACACATTAAGTTGTGGATGGCAGCAGTTTACTACCCAAACCACCCTAACAAAGAGAAATGGTTGCTCAAGTTATTTGCTTTGAATTACTTCACATGCATTGAGAGATAAATTTGAACATTTGGACATTCTTCATTGGTTTCATATGGATTATCAACACTGAATGTTAGAAAAGGAAAAAATGAATACAGCAAGGGAACCGGAATGTGGGATTTAAGGGCCAGCATACACATCTGGATTGAACTCCAAACCAGCCAGGCTCTGTACTTAAAAGAACGGGCATTCAGCCTTGCGGTGGCACAGGCCATTAGTCCCAGGACTCAAAAGGCAGAGGCAGGAGGATCTCTGTGACCTCGAGGCCAGTCTGGCCTACACAGTGTGTGTTTCAAGACAGCCAGGGATATGTAGAAAGACACTGTCTCCAAAAGTAGAAATATAAAAAACTAAATAAGTAAAGACAGGCATTCAGTAAATACTGCTGAATGGGTGAACACATGAACCAAAGCTTCCTGGTCCCTACTATGAGTCAAATCCCACAGTCACTCAATTTTCATAGCAACCTGTTGAGATAAATATTAGTTTTCATATTTTGTTGGGTGTTTGTTGTTACTCTCATTACATTGATACTCAAGGTACTGTGTTGTAACATTAGAATACAGAGCTACATAAAACTCAACTACTAAAAGTTGTTGTATAATGCTATCAGTTTTTTAGGGGCAGGGAAACAGTCCTGAAAATATATGGGAAATAGAATTAAATGGACTCAACAAGTTATATGTGGTAATGTGTGTATGTGTGCAAGTAAGTACATATATGTGTGTGATAACAAATGATGAAAAAGAAGCCCATGAATTTTAAAGAGATCAAGGAAAAGAATATGGATAGTGGAAAGAGAAGGAATAAATGTAATTAAAATAAAATCTCAAAAGAATAAAATAGAAAAGCTGTGATTCTGAATCAACAAAAGGATTTTAATATTATCACCCTTGCTGCAATGGATTAGTTGTTTATGAGTAAGTTAATAATGTGATATAAAATTTAAACATGATTCTCCTGTTCCTTTAAATTCAAGGAATAATCCAACAAAAATTTTATCTTGAAATAAACATGTAAGAAAAAATAATAACAAGAATCCATTATATAAAGCATTAATTATATTACTGTGTCTATTGACCGACTTTTAATAAAGTGATAGGAATTATATCAAGAAAAAAAACCAACAGGATGATTTTTTTTCTGTAAAGACAATATATTATATACCAAAATCAAGTTTTAAAATTTATAACTCCATACCCTAAAAATATAAACTGTATTTTTGCATCATTGTCCTTGGTCAGGCAAAATTTATCATATTTTAAGCTGTTTAAATGGGGCTACTCTACCAATATCTCAAACTTTTAATGTTAAAATAATGAAGTGTTTCTATATTACACTACAATATAAACTGGATATACAGTCTAAAATTATGAGAGTCTTTTATCTCATAGCTACTACAGCTGTTGTGGTACGTCAGGGTTAGGAGGGTCACTCCTTTGGAATAAGTCAGTTCAAGTCATGTGGATTCATTAAAAAAAATCTGCTTTCCAAGGGCACCTAATTTTTGCAATGAAGTTCAGGCAAATCAGCTTAGATCCATCACTCCTTTCAGGCTAAGAGCTCCAACATGCCCCACTGTTATCAGCATATACAACATCAGCGTATACAACATCAGCATATACAAAGGCTACTCAAACATGTGCATATTACTTGCGGGCATGTTAATGGTTCTAGCTATGCTCACTAGGGTGAGGTATTTTCTGTGCAGAATTTATAGCTTGGGTTCCTAGACGAGGCCTTGGCAACATTTTTCAATATTGCCATTTAGTCTTTGGCTGACATCTCTGTATCTTTTGCTATTATATCTTTAATACATCAGCAGTCTTTTGCCAACCCTGTAATTCCAAACCTGATAAAAAATAAAGTTCTAATTTTGATGGAGCATCTGTGTTCTAATTCATTATATAATAAAAATACTTAGCATTGAAAGGAGTCATGGACATCTTCACAGATTACATTATAACAGAGATATATTTATAAGCTGTATTAGACAATCAACTATAAGTAAAGTTTTCAGTTTTTAAGTCCAATCTGTGTAATTGAAATTCTTTATGCTTATCTTAATTATCTTGTTACTAGTATTTTATGAATAAAAACTTGAACAGAGGATTGTAAGGGTAACGACTGAAAGTTCAATAACAAATTCACACTTACATAGCAAGTGTTAGAATCTCCATAAACTGTTGTAAGCCAGAAATTGTGTCACCACATCTGTGTAACAAAAATACTTCACCAAATACATGGATGTATTTATAACATTGTACATGCGTGTGAATACACCCATGTGTGCAAGTGAACAAATGTGTGGTTCACACACAGAAACCAGGTATCACCACTTCAAGAGTCAGGACTGGCTGACCCGTGAGCCGCAAAGACCCTGCCGTCCTGTCTTCCAGCACTGTGCTCACAGGTGTCTGCCATGATCCCGGATTTTTCCTTGAGTGTGGTGACTGAAACTCAGAACCTGTGTTTATGTGGCAAACATTTACAGACTGCATCAACTCTCTGGTCTTGTGTTTACCTCTTTTAACACGTTGTTGAGCCAGTGATTATATCACAATGGGTTGCAGTCAGGTTGATGACACTTTATCACTGTAGTTTTTGACATAACTAGGAGACCGGATCTCACAGCAAACTCCCTGATTCTCTGGCTATTAAGACTTCCTCACCCATTCAGCAATGACTCCTGAACCTTAGATGAGGGAGTTGTATTATAGATGTATTCAGACAACAAAATAGACATGCTATCATGGATGAGGATAGCCCAAGGAGCCTCAACCCTACTTAAAGAATTACAGGGAACTAAAGAATTATGAGAGAAAGAGTCTTCCCTGGGGAAGAACACACTAATTGGTTATCCAATACCAAATGATCAGCCCTGAAAATATATATACAAATAACATTATGCAGACTGAGCAGGTTGTATTTATGTATTTAAGAATACATGTATTTACACACAAACACACATGCACACACACACACACACACAAAACAACAATGAAAAAAGAGGCCAAGTATTTGAAAAGGAACAAGTACAGGTATATGGGAGAGTTTGGGGGTAAGAAGGGAAGGGAAAATGGCATTCTTAAATTATAGTCTCAAAAAAAATAATTTTAAAAGAGAAAGTATGTACTCTGAGGTTTGAGACCAGTTATAACAAAACACACAGCTAAATAGCTCTCTTGACCCACATCACAATAAAATTAAAAAGAATACATTTTTACATTTCTACCATTTCCTGTTCTTAGAGTTAATACTTAGTTCTTCCTTGCTTAGAAATCCTAAAGAGCAATTTCTATCCAATCATTAGGATTATTTCATATGCCCATGTTCATAATTAAATATTGGTGCGAAACAGTAGCTGCTGATGAATTATGATTATAGTAAATAATGTTTATAATGGATATTGATTTTTCCCAGTACTCTGAAGAGTTGTTTACTTATAAAAGCCAAACAATTTTTTAAATTATGGTAAATATATTTAAGACATAATACAAGACATAATCCTGACACCCTTTCTTGAAACAGATTTATTTTTAAATATTTCATATCTACTATGAGAGTATTATTCATTATCTCTGAAAGAATACTTCATTTGGAAGAAAGCATGTTATTCAAAAATACATTAAACCACTAGCTTAATTTCATAGAATAACTTTTTAAAATAGACTCATACATACAATTAAGGAAGATTTAAAAAATTAATAAACATATCAAAATCAATCATGTATTATTATGTAATAAATTATGTATTATAAATATGTAGACCTATGTATCATTATTTCTTTTAAGGGAAAAAAGAATAAGCAATGCACAGTTGTTTCTTATTGGATTATTTTTCTACAATATCATTATCGTGGCAGGGCAGAGTGGCCAGTTTCATATCTTATGATATTTAAAAATCCCTGTTCTGTCTATCAGCTGTTTCCAAATGGAACTCTTATGTTGGCTAATATGGACAAGCAGCAGGAACCTAGTAACAGAGAGTTGATAGGGAACTACTGTGCTGACGTCTCTAAGGGAGGTAGAGCCTCACCCATATGCTTCCATTAATTTGACATAATAAGCCTGGCTGTTGATTCAGTAGCTTATAGCAGCCCCCATACTGCATAGTCAACTATAAGTTTATATGTTAGTATTGGCTACACACTTGACTTTCACAAACTGAGGTAGTTCTTCCATTAAGAAAGCCACATTCTTTCATTTCCCCCTTATTCTAAATACCTTGGTTTAGCCATAGCAGTGTGCTTCTGTCATAGGACCAGTGTCCTACAGCGTAAGACAGAAATATCAACAGGACTTACAGGTTCTGTTGCTAAATATTAATATAATTTGCTTATAAGCATAGGCATAAGAATCACATTTCCCTGTTTTCTCTCTTACTCATCTCTTCTACTTTGTATTTGATTTATTTTTACTTTTATGAACTATTTTTACATGTTGATGTGTATGCACTGTGAGTGTGTGTGTGTGTGTGTGCATGTGTGTTTGTGCATGTGTGCATGTTGGTGTGTTCATGCCAGAATATAAGTGTGGAGATTTGAGAACAGTGTGCAAGAGTTGCTTCTCTCATTCCACAAAGGGTCTGGAGGATAAAACTCAGGTTGTCAGGCTTGCACAACTCAACCATGTTATCAACCCATCATTTTCTTTCTTTTTAATTAACACATAATTGTATATATTTATGCTTTGCCATGTAATGCCTCAGTGATTGTGTGTGTGTAAAATTTGATATTTAGATGACCCATCCCCTCACTCTTTTTATTCTCATAACATTTCTATTTCTCAAATGCCACCCATTAATCTTTATTAAACACGCAAAAGGTATGATATGATAACACTAATTTATCTTGGAAAGGTAGCTAATTCTAAATTATTTAATTGAAAGTGAGGAAACAGGACCCATCTATGGATAAATGAAATAAGTAGTTTCAAGCACAAAACATGAGAAAGACTTAATTCATAAACGTTGTAAAAATTCTTTTTCCTAATTGACCGTGTTCATTGTTTTCTCACACAGTGATGGGCAGCCAAGGAAGAATACAAGTTACCATGACAATGATTGTTTCTGCTTTCCCTTTCTTAGTTGCCCATGATACACTTATTCTTAGAAATTTTTTAATTTCGTGAAAAAAGCCAATGGCTCAGTTCATTAAATTCAGAGTACAATCTGGGTCCTCTGATAGGGAACCCTGGTGTGTCAGACATATGTTACAACAAAGCAAGGTGTGCTTCCTTGATAGAATTGTTAATTTTTGTCATAAAGTACCTTGTTAATTGTCCCCTAACTAATAATGTGTGCGTGTATATATTTATGCATAATTTGTTGATTTTTTTCCTGCGTACCGTGTTGTGAAGTCTTTCATTGTGACATTAAGTAATAATAGTAACTAGCATCATCGTGAATCTTAAAACTTATAATTGGCATGTAATGCTAAAACAACGTGGAACCTCCCATTTCTACTGCCTCTTTACAAAGGTAGAGCTTGAACTTTTATAATAACAAATTTCAAATATTATTGGGATTTTTCTTTGAAATGCCTTAAGCTTTAAATTAACATAGAAATGGCTATCCTTTAAGAAACATTTAATTTGTATTTATTTATTTATTGGTTTTTCTAGATAAGGTTCGTTTATAGTTTTGGACCCTCACTTTGTAGATAAACCCGGCCTCGAACTCACAGAGATCTGCCTGTCTCTGCTGGGATTAAAGGATGCACCACCACTTCCCAGCTTAGTTTTCTTACCAAAGAGAACTATGTCAGCATAGGCAGTGGGTGAAATTTGTGCTTCTTGCTTGTGCTCCTTAAGTGAGCCAAAGAAAATGGCCATAGTATCTGTCATGGCTGTTATTAATTCTTTTAAATCATAGCAGTAAAGTCTATATTTTTCACTACTATTAATAGAATCTTTTAAATGAGAACTCTCATTATGCATGATATTTTAACTATTTTTCTGCTTTATGGAATAGTGACTGCTTCTTAAAACTTTTTTTATTAATCAATTTTATTTATTTATATTGTTATTTTCCATCCCTACCATAATTTCCCCTCTCTCCTTTCCCCCCCTCTGCCACCTCCATTCAGCCCTCCTCCATTTCTGTTCAGAAGTGGCATATCAAATTGAGGAAGGACTAAGCTCTTCCCCTTGTATTATGGTTTGGCAAGGTAACCAGTAATTAGGAATAGAATTCCAAAACCCAGCCAAAACCTTAGGGCCAGGTGCTGCTCCCACTCTTCGGAGTCCCACAGGTAGAACAAGCTACATACATGTAGAGGGCCTTCGTTGGTCCCATGCAGGCTCCACGGTTTTCGGTTCTGCTACAGTTACTAGTGTTCAACCAATTACAACCAAAAACTTTGGAAGAGATTATCAAAGTTTATTGAAAACTATTTTTAAAGGATTTTGCAGAATAAAAAGGGAACAAATCAACTGGAACTTAGAACTCCAGATTTAAGTTCCTCCTCTTTGGCTAGTTATCTCTAAATGACTAATAGTGTGATTGTCAATTTATCCTACAGCATCGGTTGATGCCAATGCGTAACTTCAGACATATACAATGAAAATTGAGAGGTTTAATTGAGTTCATTCTCCCCTACGGAAAAATTATTTTTATTATAATTTCCAGATTCTTCCCTCTTTCGTTTTTTGTTTTCCCACATATTTTGTGGTATTTTTGTTTTCCATCTTAGAGGCCTTTAGACTTCAATAGCAGTCATCTGGAAGGCTGAAACCCTACAGAATGACACAGACACTTCTGTCAGCCTAACCTTCTGTCTCTACACTCTAAGTCCTAGAGATCTTCTTCCCTAGAGGCCTCCGCGCATTGCAAAGTTAACTCAACAGCTTACCTCTACCAATATGACAGTAGAATGCAGCATATTGGGACACCATTTCTTTATGGAATCTACTCGCTTTAAATTACATGCATCTTCTTAAGTTCATTGCTTCCCAGTTTAAAATTTCTATGAGATGTTAGCCTAAGTCAGAATGGGAAATAATTTTTAACCATCTGAAGAGTCTTTAGAATATGTCATCATTTTAATAATAAATAAAATGACCCTTCAGAGGGCCGTCTAGCTGAGTCTTAGAATATCTAGAAAATGGAGAAGTATTTAAAAAATAATGTCTAACTAGTAGTTTGAAAATTCAGAAAATTGAATTAACATATATCCTATATGTCCACAGTGAAATAGAACTTAAAATCAGCAATAAATGAATCTCTAGTAGTTGCACAAATTCATAGAGATTATAAGACATATAAAACCTTCCTCTACTTAAATATAGCAAAAATGTGACACATTGAAAACTCCGGGAAACATTAAAAGCAGTTTCAGTAGGGAAATTCATAACTCTAAGCACTTTAAAAAAAAAAAAAAAAAAAAAAAAAAGCTCCCACATAGCCAGTTCATGTATTAGGATCGAAACCTAGTGCCATTGTCCTTGGCTTCTCATCAGCCTTCATTGTCCGCCATGTTCAGAGAGTCCAGTTTCAACCCATTTCAGTCCCAGTCCAGCTGGCCTTGGTGGGCTCCCAATAAATCAGTTCCAATGTCACAGTGGGTGGGTGCACCCCTCGTGGTCCTGACTTCCTTGCTCATGTTCTCCCTCTGGCTATGTGGGAGCTTAGCCTGTTTGGACGATCACCTTCCTGGACCTAGATAGAAGTGGGAGGACCTTGGTCTTCCCGCAGGGCAGGGAATTTGTACTGCTCTTCAGTATCGAGAGGGAGGGGGAATGGAGTGGGGGGAGGAGAAGAGGAGTGGGGATAGGGAAAGGGGAGTGGGGGGAGGGGCAATATTTGGGAGGAGGGGGAGGGAAATGGGAAACGGGAACAGGTGGAAATTTTAATTAAAAAAGAATAAAAATAATAATAATAAAAAAATAAATAAATAAAATAAATAAATAAAAAAATGCAAAATAAATGACTTAATGATGCTTCTAAAGAATCCAGTTAAACCACAAACTAAACCCAAATCTAGAGGATGGTAAGAAATGATAACAATTGCTGTATATTGAAACAAATAAAACACTGTGAGAATGAATTGGTAAATCTACAATCTGGTTCTTTAGAAAATAAACAAGCTCATCAGACCCTTGGTACAGTTAATCAAAAGAAAAAAAGAGATAACTCATACCAACAGAAACAGAGATGAACAGGGAAGCCTTACAACAGGTAGCCAAACATTCAGAATATTATAACTGCATTTCTAATTTGGTTAACAGCAACTCCTATTCATGCATCAGAAAAATCACTCTTTTTGTTGAACTCTGCTTCATGTAGAGAAGGCAGTTAGCTTCCCTAAGCGCTTTCCACCCACTGTTGTTGACATCTTCATATCCCCTCTTCCCTTCCTCATGTTGAATGGGTTTCTTGCAATGCATTTTTGTATCATCAGGAACTACCACTTTGCTTAAAGTTCTATTTAAATCTCTCATTTACACTTTTTATTATCACCTATAAAGACGCTCATTGTTTAAAATTAAAACCTTCAAGTACTTCCAGCGTCGTTGTGTAGAAAGTAAAAACTTGGTGTTTTCAGTCAAGAGGAAGTCTCTTGAAGTAACTATGAGTCAGGAGACCTCAGTCCCAGGCAGACTTTCCATTTCAGATGGAAGCATCCTTAGGATTTAACTGCCTTTAAGGACTCCATTTCCACTCCTTTTTGATGAATCAACTCTTACCTTTTTTTAAAGAAAGACTTTGCTTTTCCTGTTTGTTTATATTGTGCCCTGGTCTTCCAGGGGGAAAAAAGGATTTCAAGCATGCAAATATAAATAAGATAATGTTTGAGCTTGAATAGCAGGGTTTTTTGTTTTTGTTTGTTTTGGTTGGATTTGTTTTATTGAATAAGAAGTACTACAAGATTATAAACAACATAGATTAATTTATAACTGTAACATATATGTTTAAATTTTCAGCATTGAATAAGTAAAACTATTTTAATTAAATTTCCTCTCTTCAGTTGCCTTCAAAAGCTGTTATCCTGTTTATTCATGACTAGAGTTGTGTAGGGATTAAATGATGTTGTTATAATACTTGGCCTCTTATATTGTTTTATTGAAAGACTCTTCTCTGTTGCTAGAATCAGACATTATCAGTGTCCCATGTGATGCTGGTCTACATGAGTTTTTATATACAAATTGTCTCTGACTCTCTGTACTGTTACTTTGTAACTAACTGGAGAAAACTGAGAAAACAAGCTTGATGGAAGTCACATATCTATATTTGTTATATCTGAGATTGCTGTGTCTCCTCTATTATTGTTCACAGAACATCGTTTGTCTTCTCCTTTAAGAGAATTACCTTCTCCCACTTTAACATCATGCCCACATTACATCAGGTCATGCCACTGCCTGTGTTTAATATTCCTTAAATCTGTTCTGTGCTAATCATTCCCATTGCTGCCATCTTAGGGTAGTGCTTAATCCGATCTTTCAGAAGCCGCTGTAACAACTTCTAGGATGTTCAGTTTCAAACGCCTGTGCCTAGGTGAGGTGCCTATTTAGCTTATATAAACCTGGACACCAAGTTCTTCCAGTGTCCTGCAGTCCCTATCTGCTATAGGGTATGGCTAGCATACTCCACCGTCTACCCTGAACTCTCCAACTCAGGGACTAGACTGCCCTTCACACAGAACCTCTTTCCTATATAATCCAGACATTTTGGTTACTCTCATACCTTTTGTACCTTTGACCTCCTGGCTGCTGCACCTGGTTCCTTTCTCTCCCTTCTCTCTTCCCTTCCCCTTTCTCCACATGGCCCAGCTCAGCCTGGTCATGTTCACTCTGGACTCTCCCAGATGTCCCTGCTTCTGACTCTGCTCTCCCACATATCTACAATAAACCTCCTCCACCACACCTAGGAGCAGTCATGTCCTTTCCTTTTTATTTTTTATTTTTTCATTCACCAAGTGTCCTCCTCTACTAATGCAAGCATAAACACAGTTCTTTCTTGAACCTTGATTACTTGCAATTGCTTCATTGGATCAGCAGCTCTCTGAATCCACAGGACATCATTTAAAATATCCTGTATCATCCACAATCTTCTTGAAAAAATTGTTTTGACCGTTATTTAAAATTCAAAGTATATGTTACATATATTTTCTCTACCAATATTCCAAAAAGAATTCATATTGAATTAAAAAGTATTAATAGCTTTTAGAAATATTAACATCACTGTCAGGTTTGTTAATTTTCCCCTTTGTACACAAAGTCATTGAGGAAATGAACTGAATTTTGATCAAAATTTTATCTTTTGTCATCTTCTATAATCAACATATTCTCAGATTCATAATTATCCCATGTAATATATTTCCATGTGTAGGATTTTCAAACACAATGAAGATATATAAATTATATATAGGCATATATGTGTATATATACACATATAGATAAGTATTAAACCAAATGCTGTGCCCCTAAATATTACTGGGACATAGGTTGCTGTTGAGATTCCTTCATATAGTGTAAATAACATATAGTATGCTGAGATGGACGTTAGGGGAATTTTCTCAGCCATTCACTGTGACTTGGAAGGTTCTGTTTTACTTGAACCTCCTATATCTCACTCGGCCTTGGCTTTTGTAGTCATAAGCCAACTTCTCTGAGTTACCACTATGAAGTGCTACCTCTAACATATGAGGCACAGGTCAAACACACTTAACCCAGTCACCCGTCACAAGGACCTTGGAGCTATCAACTCTGTTTTGCAGATTTAGCAGTTCAGACTTCAGAAGGTGAGGAGCATATGCCCAGTCTTGAGGTTTCCAGAAGCATGTAGCAGTGTTGAGAGCAGAAAGGCTAGATCCACAGCCAGTGTTCCCTTCCATTGCACCCATCTATCATTCAAAACCAGCCACTGACCTCACTCATCACAAGAAGTCTGCAAGACAAGAGCCAAACCAAGCTAAAGCCTTAATCCATGTTGCATTGGCTACCAAATAAAGCACCTGAAAAGTGAAGTACGTTTTTCTTTATTCATCAATATTATGCAAATTTTGCAGAATCTTTATTGCAAAAGCACATGCATACACACATATGCATAGTTGTATTTACAGTTTGTGTTTCATGTTCTTATTTGTGTAATTTTACTTTTTAAATGACCTATTTAGACTTTCGTGCACTGCTGTTAGGAAGGACTGAAGCAGGACTCATGCCCAGGACTAGAAATGACCACTATGCTGTTACTGTGAAGCGTTTGTGTGCTTTTTTTTCCCCCCCGATTTTCTCATATACGTTGCTTGTAGGTCGCTCCTTAAAATTGAAAAATAATTATCATTTAGATTTACCCATAGTGTCAGAAAAGGAAGGGGAAAGAATCAAGGGGTGGGATTGCTAGGAGTCTTTCCTGACATATATGGTTGCCCTGTGGCAGAGTTAGCTCACTGCACACCTGTGGCAGCTCATTCGTCAGTCACTTTCTTTTACAAGTTTGTCTCTTCCCTTATACACTGAGTTTGCTGCAGTACAAATAAACCGTGGCAATGTGTACAGCTCAGCAGTCTGTTAAGCTGTACTGTGAAAGGTGATGTTTTCTTCCTGAAGCCGTACAGTGCATTTGAAGTCTATGACAGTTTTTATTATCTTTATTCACGTTCTCTAAGTCTGAGTATTTAAAACTCCATCTTGCTACCCAACAGTAATTCCATGCAAAGTTCCTATTGCTCTATTTCTTGAAAGTTGAGATAATTTACAACATTGAATTATAATAATGAATGATCTGATGACCATCTGATAGTTTAGGGCTCTTATTGTAGATAATTATGCCTCTGTGTGTACGTTTGTGTGTATGTCTCTATGTGTGTCTGTCTGTCTGTCTTTGTGTATGCGTGTTTGTCTGTCAATCCATATGTATGCGTATGGGGGTCTGTCTATGTGCCTGTCTTTGCGAGTGTTTGTCTGTCTGTCACTGGTCACGTCTGTGTATTTACACACATAGACAATGATGATTCTAAGACGCTGTTCTGTTGGAGCTGCAAATGTTTGTTTGTAAAGAAAATATCACTAAGCCCCAATGCCCTAAGGGTGTGTAGTAAAATGACTGGCTTTACAATTCTGTGATGAGTTATTTTCATTTAATAAAAGTTACGATTGGAGATTGAATTAGCCTTGTAATGTCTCTTAATGATATTGACTGCTAGTAATATTCAGAACAGCATTTCTCTCAGAAGCGCCTTCATTCTTTCTGTCCAAGTCACTGTCAGAGGCAAATGACCATTATGTTATACATTAGAAAAATTCTTGATATTGAAATTTGAATACCTCTATTGAGATAGTAAAATATCTCCAAATTCAGTGTCATGTGCAATACCAAGGACACTATTTGTGTCTTTCATCCCATAAACATCTGGATACAAAACACCTCTTCCTTGTGCTTACTGAGGAATGGATGTCAGTGGATGTTCTTCTCATTCTTGGCAGGGGTTTAAAGTGCTTGTTTTTCTGATGTAGGAGTGTTTCTATTAAGTAGTGTTGGAATTTAAAAAAAGAAAACGAAGATAGTTTATTTTGTTTTGTTTAAAAAAATAAGTAAATATGTAGCCTCTCAGAGGAGCAAAGCCCGGATACATGTTTCTTTATACTGCAGTTTCATGGAGACCTGGCGGCTTAGATGGGTGCATCTAACTATTGTATTTCAGTTATAAAGTCAAAGGGTTCAAATTCCAAAGAAGTCGTCTTCTCACAAGCAATTAGTTCACATCCTGAGCCATGAAAAAAAAAAAATAAACAGCATTTTGGATGTGATTCATGTCCACAAACCTTTGTGGTTTTCTCAGGCTCAGACCTTTCCCTTATGGGATCCGTTTTCACATGCTGGCAGGAAGCAGGATGGTGGCCTGTGCTTTAGGCTGACATTTCTGGGAGCTTGTGAGCCTCTCCCTATAGCAGCTTCTCCAGCTTCCACTCAGCCCAGGGATTTTTCCTGTTTTTCCATGGTTGCCAGGCACCAACTGGCTCAGACAGTAGAAAATCAGGCTTGCCTTTTTTTTTTAAAGCTTATTCTTTCTTCTACTCATTTGTGTGTGTGTGCGTGTATGTGTGTGTGTGTGTGTGTGTGTGTACGTGCTTCTGTTTTTCTGCTTCTGGATTAGTAATGAAATCTAACTGCTGTCAGGCCTACTCCTAGACGATACCATTTTGTGATTAATATTCTGGACAAGCTGGTATTTCTGACTCTTGCTTTGTCTCTGTCCTTTCTCTAAATCTTGCACTCTGGGATTTGACTTTTCAGGGATTCTAAAATGAGGCTTCCAACTTTATGAACACACTCTCTCTAAAATATCCACATTTGTTGTATGTAAAGTATTCTAACTGTTCTGGAATCATGTATACCATCCACACAGGTAGTGGAAATCCAGTTTCAAAACCACTCAGATGGTATTTCTTGTTGTTTTGATTGCTCTTTGGAGAAATCGAACACAAATACTAACAGAATGACCCCCATACAAAGGGTTAACATTTTTGTGATGGGTACACGTATCTGTTTCCTCCTATTTTAATTTTTTTTTTACTGACTGAAGTGAAAGACTAGACTAGGCTGAGAGCCAAAATAGTGCAAAAATAAAAGTTTAAGAGGAACTATAGAAAACTGAAAGAAGGGTGAAGCCCAACTTATTTCCTCAAAGTCAATTCTTTTCTATAATAGGTCCAGGGCCATGTTCTTGATATCATGTTAGGACAGCATTTGATGGAACAGTATTAAGAAAATGTTGCAAGCATCTGATCACCCTATTTATTATACCTTCTAAATAATAGCATATAATGTGGTTTTTCTAATTATGTGATGCCAAGATAAAATGTATCAAAATTATCATGTGCCATATTATAAGGCTGGTAGCTTTGAGGAGGAGGTTTACTTATCTTCAGATCTGTTGCTATTAACAACATAGGAGATTAACACTGAAACTATAGGTTCAAAGACTGGGATAGCAACATAATTAGCGATCACCACACTGTCCACATAGTCATTCTTCCATATTAAAGAGATACTCTTCAGAAAAAGGAGATGGAAAGGAATAGGGGATGGGTGTTGCAAATGAGAGGGCCGCTTGTTTGTTCCAGCCACCCAACTAGCTTACACCCGCAATAACCACGCAGAAACTGTATTAATTAAAACACTGTCCGACCATTAGCTCTAACTTCTTATTGGCTAACTCTTAAATTTTTGTTTAACCCATCTCCATTCATCTGTGTATTGCCATGTGGCAGTGGCTTACCAGAGATTCTAACAGGCTTCCATCTCAGGCAGAGGATCCATGGCTTCTCTGACTCTGCCCTTCTTCATCCCAGCATTCAGTTCTGTTTTCTCTGCCTACCTAAGTTCTGCCCTATCAGGCCCAATGCGGTTTCTTTGTTCATTAACCAATGAAAGCAACATATGAACAGAAAAACCTCCAACACCAGGTGGGCAAAAGGGCCAGATCAAGCTATAATGTAAAACTGGGTGAAATGTGTTTACACATACATCCATTTGCGAACATTTCGGGTGTGGTTGTAGGGAGAATTGTTCTCACTGCCACTCTGCAGTGACAATAAAGCCACCTTGAATCAAGGACAGAGTCAGCAATTGCCTAACCAGGATTAGAGGTGGAAATGTCAGAAAACTGAGGAAGTGAAATAGAAAAGGACGGGAAGACAGAAGGAGGGGCTGAGGGGGAGGGACTTCCTGGGCTTTTAGATTGGGAAAACATGGAGAGTAGACCCAGCTGATCGACCCTCTGCTGTTCCTTGGATTTATCAGGCTTTTATCTCAGTTTCTGACTCTTGAGTTTTTATTAATATTGGTACAATTCAGGTAAACATTATGTGTGTGACTGTATGTGAGTATGTGTGTGTGTGTGTGTGTGTATGTGAGAGAGAAAAAGAGAGAGACAGAGACAGAACAAAGGAAGGGACAAAATACATACTTGTGTTTTTGAGTTATATCTTAGCATTTTGCTCTGATTCTGCCACAGCAGCCAGGGACCTCACCAGGTCCTTCTCACTGTAGAAAACACCTGTGGAGGAAGCTGCAGATAAGAATTACTTTAGCAAAAACACCTACAAGCTGTTCCAGGCATCAAGAAATAATTTTCTCCTTATTTTATTTCTCTGATTCTTGTTTGTGTAGAAACCTTCCCCACTCAACTATTACAGTCTTTGTTGATGTAAATCAATGTACAAGCACCCCACTAGTATGAAAGCTGACAACTGTATTGACTTCCTATCTACCCTTAAAATACCTACCATGTGACAAGAGTAAACGGTTTATTCAGATGCTTGGATGTAGCTTTAAAGCATGCATTTCAAGGTTTATATTAGTAGAACTTAACAGATTTGTGCTAGTGTGTTTTCTCCCAATATTTGTCAGAATAATTGATGTATTTGATGTGAAGAAACAAAAAAAAAAATCAAGTGTCTGGAGCTAGAAGAAATAGTTAAGTTGGCATAGTGCTTGATTCTCAGAACTTATATAAAAAGGGCCAGGTGTGGTGGTGCATGCTTGTAATCCCAGAAGTGGGGAGGCAGAAACAGATGCCTGGGCCTTACTTGCCAGTCAGCTGCTGTATAGCAGTGTCCTTAGAGCTGAAACCTTGAAGGAGGGAGGATAAGCTCATGATACCTGGAAGGAGGGGTGGAAGAAGAATGAGGGGGAGAAGAAAGGAGAATTAGAAGAAGGAAGGAGTAAAAAGGAGGAAGAGGAAAGAGGAGGAGAAAACGGGAGGAGGAAGGACAAGGAGAAAAAGAAGGAAGAAGGAGGAGGAGGATAAAGAAAGATGAAGAATGAGGAGGAAGGAGGTGAAGAAGGAAGGGGCAGAACAAGAAATGTCATACTTGAAAAAGTGGATATTTGGAAGTTTCTTGAAGGCCACTCCCCAAGTTTAATGAAGAAGCAAATGCCTGTCAGAGAGGGATCCTCAGAGCAGCTGAACTACAAAGATGCTATTCCTAGCACTTTAGGCTGCCAGAAAGCTATGGAGAGGCCTCCATGGTTGAAGATTTGTCAATCATCACCCATGTTGACTTGGGCTATTCCATGATGTAACTCCTTTTGAATCATCTCTTCTGTGTGAGTAATCACTCACTACACTCCCGTCAGTAACCCAGTACAAACTAATTGCTTCATCAAGTTGGACACTGGTACCATCATCTCTTTGGTCTGTCCTGGGTTCCCTTTTTGAAGGGAGCAGGCATGTAGGTATGTACTGCAACCTTCCTGGGAAGCCTATCACATAACACCTGCCTACATAAAGCACCCTTTATTCATGTAGCTACATTGTAAAGAATTTTTCAAAAATAGTGAATCAAAACAAGTATGTCTGTGGATATGTGTGCATTCCTTCCCCAGCCTTTGTGGCAGAAAAGCTTATAATATTGAGACAATAATGGAAAATCAGTATCTCCAGTAAGGTATTGGTGTGAGAAGTCCTTCTATCTATGTGTTGCTTTTATTGGTTAATGAATAAATCTGTTTTGGCCAGTGGCCTAGGAAAATAGGGCTAGGTGGGAAAACTAAACTGAATGCTGGGAGAAAGAAGGCAGAATCAGGGAGAAGCCGTGTAGCCCCTCCAGAGACAGATGCTGGACAGAACTTTACCCAGTAAGCCACATTCACGTGGCAACACATAGGTTAATGGAGATGGGTTAGTTTAGGATAAAAGAGTTAGCCAGAGATATGCTTAAACTATTGGCCAAACAGCATTGCAATTGATACAGATTTCTGTGTGATTATTTTGGGAGTCTGGGCATCCCGTGAAATGAACAAGCAGCCTTCCTCAACAAAGTATATTTTAGAAGATGGATACAATCATTGTTTTCACTCATCATTTTATTTCTATTACATTAAGTCCATGTAAACTTAAGATAGAAAATGGTGAAAACAAGACATTGTTTATGACTCACTGTGGGATTAAGTGAATGGCTTTAAATCAAAGTGATCACTGAGTGACAATGTAGAACTCAGTTGTCTTTATTGTAAAAGTGAGAACATGAGGCCCTAAGCTAGATCAGCCACATTTTAATAAAAGAAAATTCCTTGCATGTTGTGTTTGTAAAAATATTTTTTAAAAATTACTCTTTGGTAGGTACTTATTATTAACAGCTCCAACAACATAAGAAGAAATAAATGCCATACCCACAGACTGGTAAATAATGAAATGTAGAAGGATAAAATCCATTCCATCATTAAGTAAATATTAATGTCTATGAACTTAACTTACTGGAAGTAAGGAGCTGAATGAAAACCAAAGGTGTTTAAATGATTTTCCATCAATTTGCTACAAGAGACAGAACATAAAATGAAGTCTGTGAAAGAAAAAATACAAAAATCAGTGCATGTGGAGTTATGTACTTTCAATTTTTTATTTGGTTAAAGCAATATTGGTTGACTACCTGATATGAAACTCAACAAGAGACTTCCTCTTCCCACGGTCCCATCTGCAGCCCTTCATCCTAGCTTTCTTTCCCTTTATAGCTCCAGGAAGTACCGAGCATGTTTGATTTCACAGGAAGGGCCCCGCTGGAGTTATGTTCTTTGATGACCATGATTCTTCCCCTTTCCTACATTCTCACTATGGTGGTGGTATGGTAAATATTTTCTTTCTCTGGGTAAATAACACTTCTGTTTTGCAGCCATAATTCTCCCAGTTACTAGGTCTCGGCTCTTCATTTAAAAGGTTTCTGTAATCCTATGTTTTATTCATTTCATTGCCGAGTAGATTTCATCATGGAGAAATGTCTTCAATTCTTACATTTATAGTCCCTGAGGCTTTTTTCAAGTATGTATTTTTTATATATTGTATTGTGCATTACTTTGCAGTTTATAAATCATACACTCGAATGATACATTTTAAATGGACAAAGTAAAATAGAAATGAAAGGCATAACATTTTCTTCTTATACACACAGCATTTGTCTTTGGTGGCTGTCCCAGTGAAAGCACCCCGACTGGAAGCCAATGGCACACATCACGCCTGGAACAAAGATTTCTTTCACCATGTTGGTGCACTTCAAGGCTGGTTTCTATCTCCCCAGCAGCCATAAAAATCCCTGGGTGGCTCCGTGCTCGTTTGGCCCTTTTTGTTATTCTTTGTACACCCTCGTGTTACCTAGTCCTAAATTCATACGCCATCTGTTTCCTCTGTTGGCTTTCACAAAGCCATTGGATTTAATTGGCCATGGCAAGCTGTTTTTAAGATGGCCAGTTCCATTTCATTCATTTAATCAATCACAGGCAGGCCTGAAAACTCAGCCAAAATTCAAAGGGAGGCCTAAGGACACAGCTCAGCACATGGTCCTGGCCACAGAGGTCATGCCTGTGATATCTGGTGTTGCATGCTCAAGGCTAGTACTGAAGCTCTCATACCCATCTTGAGCCCTACCCAATGTATTAGCATCTTTGCTCGCAAGGAGTACACACCAACATTGTGGTTTGAAAATGTCCTGCATTTGAGAATTACCTGGAAGACAGGTTAAGGTTTCTGGGTCCTGTTCTTAGAGTTGCCAAGAGAGTGGGTCAGTGGGTCTTGTGTTATGTTCAAAATTGTGCTTTTGTAATGGCTTTTCAAGTGACAATGACCCTTCTGGTAAGGTGGTCATACTTTAGAAGCCATTGTGCTACAACTTTCTTAACAGTTTAAACTTCCAGTTTTAAGAGCTCTGTACCTCTGTACCCCAAACTTCCTTAACAGTTTCAATTTCCAGTTTTAGGAGCTCTGCACCCTTGTATTTGGGAATATCCATAGCATCTTCACACACAAACATGTTGGTCTGTTCAGTGCCCACTAGCAGAGTATGTAAAAAGAGAAAAATGACCAAATGAATCTTCATGCATGATGAGGATGCCTGCTGTCTAGATGTGTATGACCAACATCTTTGCTGCCAACCTGACTAGGCTTATCCTCTCCCCTGCCCTCTGTCCTTCTTGCTCTAAGATTTTATGTTAATTGAATCTCATTGGAGAAGACATGCTGCATTTTTCACACAGGGTAATGACTTGTTCTTCTTTGCCAGTATATCTAAAGGATTTTTAAAGAGATTTTTTTTAAGTCCAGGAATTTAGATTGTGTTTCAGTGTCCAAACCATTCCCCCTATAATTGAGATCCCTCCTTTGAATTGCATATTGAGTGCTTGCTTCATCCCAAGGAACTACTATGCTCCTTCATTATACTAAAATTTCTTTTTGTTCCTCAGAAGGTCACTAATTATCCTTATGCAGAATCATCTCGAGGATTTTCATATCTGTCCTCTTTCCTTTGTTACTAAAAAATTTTTTTCTGCTTCTAAAATTATGAACTCAAGGCCTTTGATTCATATGTAATTTAATTTTTAATAATTTTATTATTCTGTATTGTTTCTCCTGATCTTATAATAAAAACAATTTGAGATTTTGGTTTCTTATTGTATTAATCTGTTGTTTTAGTATCTCACTTTAAATTCATTGACCAGTTTATGTTCTTATTAAGACATTCTACAGAATCTAATAAATTAAACAGGAATGATATGGAAAAGTAAAACAACAAGATTTCTTTTCCTTGCTTATTTCCATTTCACCTTTTGTTAGGGTGGGCTCCTGCTCTTCTGCCTTGCCTTTGACACAGTTGCCACGTGCCTCTTCGTCTCTTTATAGTGGGAACAAAAACCCTATTGCACTCTAGCTAACTGTCTAACTGTGTCCTGCCTACTGATACTGATTCATCATCATAAAATCCAGGGCGTTTCTGAAGTCTGACAATAAAGGAGTGGGAGCTTGGCAAATGCTTTCCACAGTTCTGGCTAAAGTCATGATCTACATTTTACAACCCTAGGGCTCTAGCAATAAGGTCAGACATGATAGGCAGAGGTGTTTTCCCTGACCTGAATGCTTAGCTTCACCCAAAATAAAGCAAAGTCTGTAGGCAACCTCAGATGGAACTTTGTGGAAATACTATCCTGAAAGCTGTGTTCCCAAGAGGTGCCGTCCTGCTCCTGTCTTTGGCTTCTTCCTAATTTGTATTAAGAACACTAGTCTCTGTGTCAATAGAACCCATGCTGTGAAGCTTCTGTAACAAGCTTCCTTTCTTCAGTGAAAATTTATCATTTATCAATTCCATTATTTCTCTGCTTATCTGCTAATTTATGCTCGTTATTGGTAGAGGTTACCTTTATGAGCTGACTGTACAACATATATTCACTTCCTCAAAGTTCTCATATCTTTCTCCTCTGCTCTTAATGCACTAACATATAACTTTTATTTATAGCAAAATTTTAATTAATTGAATCCATTTTAACATAGACTTCCTCAAATATTTTTGTGCACTTTAAAAGACTGCACAACGAGTTTATTTAAGGAAGAACAGAGAAAGCTAGGAAAACACTGCATAAAATGTTTAGTCACTGAGATGAATGAATGAGATGAGCTATAATGAGAAGAATTAAATATTCAAATATATTCTAAACACAAAATTCTATTTCTATTCTGATTTTAAATTGGTGAGCATCTTAAACTCAGCATAAGACAGATCTGTAAGTGATACTGTGTTCATAATCTTTCCACTGTTATTAAGGAAGTTCTTCTGAAGCCCTAGCTGATGTCTAATATTTTTATAGGTATCGATGTTAAGACACTAAGAAATTGTTTTTAATGTAGTAAGAAACTAAGTTCTAATCTTAGTTTTTCCAGTTATAAATCATGAAATAAATAAGTTACATGATAACGTTGTCCATCTGTTCTACTCTGTAAAATGGAGAATGTTGTGAGGATAAATTGAGTTGATGTAGTTAATACATTTACTATTCATGACTAACATGCAGTACTTTAGCTTCTTGTTGGTTTGTACATTATACATGAGAAATAAAAAGCATTTTTTTAAACACCAACTTTCCAGTAAGCATACTCTATAAGCTTTATATAGCATGTATCATTGCCCAACTTATTTTTCTACACTTCATCCAATAATTTTTATGTGAATGAGTGACCACACTCTACCCAGATAGTCATTAAATGATCTGGAAATTTGAGAGCAATACTTGGAATAATTCTCAATTAATATTATACTTGGTAAACATACCAAAAAGAATTATTTTAAAGGTCAAATCTTTAAATATTGGAAATCTTGCATTAAAGGAAAGAATGGATAAGATAAATGGACAAGAACGCTGCAAAGTTTGGGGTGAGAATAAGTATAAATCTACTATGATATTAATCAACATTTATATGTTAATATTTTCTTGATGCAAATAATCTATTTCTTATGAACAGAGAGTCAATTGTCATAAGTAAGACAATTTCTCAAATGGATTAAATGCTAAATTTAATAAGCAAGTTCTGTCCTTCATTTTCCAGAGTAATAAACGTAGTTTTAGTTGAGTCCTTTGCAAATGAGAGACAGCATGGCTATTTCTCACATATACAGCTCATGGGGTATTAGAGTGTTCTATTGGCTTGTACTCCCTAAGACAGGATAATTTGAAGAAACCAAAAAACAAACAAACAAACAAAAAAAAAAACAACAAAAAAACCCGCCATGTCTATTTTTTTTTCCTATATAACTCATGGAGTATTCTATTGGCTTGTCCTCCCTAAGATAGGATAAATTTTTAACAAATTGTTCATTCTTATTTTATGTGCATGGGTGATTTGCCTGCTTGTAAGTATGCATACCATGTATGTCCCTTGGCCTTGGAGCCCAGAAGAGAGCATAGGAATCTTTGAAGCTGGAGTTGTACAAGGTTGTGGGTACTTAGAGGTGAACCAGTGTCCTCTGCAAGAGCAACAAGTGACTTTAACAACTGAGCAGTCATTGCAGCTCTGAGATAGGCGATTTTCCAGGGTTGTCTTAGTAATAAAATATCTACACAACAGCTACCCCAGGAAAATAAGGATTATGTCTAGACTGCAAGGAAGTGTTTCCTATTTTCTCTCCAAATTAGTGAACAGGATTGTTGTTGTTTTTTTTTTGTTTTTGGATTAAGGAAATCACAGTGTCTGGCAAAGGTCAGTGCATTTATATCTCCACAGCAGAGCAGCAGCATTGTCTGAGCTGCTCAGATTGCTGCACTTTACATAGTTCAATAGTCAACATTTGGAATAGTAGCTGGATGAAAATCTCAATGAAAATTGTGAAAATATTTTCAATTTATATTTTAAAGTATCTCTGGAGCTTGCCTCCCCTTCCCTGATATATCTTTCTTCTTTTTCTCCTTGACCTCTCTTTCATAATTTCTTTCCTCTGCTTCCTTCTCTTTTTTTCTCTTCCCCTTTCTTTCTGTCTGTTTCTCCTCTTGGCCCTCACTCTTGGCCTCTGTGTTCTGGCTCATTAGAAACCATAGCAACCTGTGGATGGATATCAAGAATACTACTACAATGAAGCAGGAAGCTCTGTGATTCTCTCTCTCTCTCTCTCTCTCTCTCTCTCTCTCTCTCTCTCTCTCTCTCTCTCTCACACACACACACACACACACACACAGACACACACACACACACATATATATATATACTATATATACTATATGTACTATATATATACACAGACTACCAATTTTTCTCAAATCTTATGTCCTTGGCCCGTTATGAAAAACAGTACAGCTAATATTCAGTGTTCTTAAACATGCAGTGAAAATCATCTCATCAGTAACTGGTACCCACAAGTTGACCCTCTTTTGTCTTTAGAATGCTGACATAGATGAGATTTATGGCCATTTAAAGTGATCTCAGTGGTTTATTTTTAATAGATTTTCAATGTATACCTTGCCAGGCTCTTAAATAATGAGAAAGTGCTCTCTAGGCAGATAGTGTAAGGTACATTCTCTTAAGGCTGTAAATTAAATTACAACATAAGTAATTGGTCTCAATCTTTAACATATAGTTGGAAGAACATATGCATTCAATGTAAATGACTAATATTTTAGGTATTTTTATGTTTCTCTTCCTAAAACTGATTTCATATTTTAAAGACCTCATATTTTATAATAGTTAAAATAGAAATTAAAAGGCGAAATTGTTATAATTATTAAACATATAATTTCATTGATTATTCTTGGATGTTTATGTCAAGATGGTTACATTACAACTTTTGGTAATGTCAATTTTTTTCTTGTCTTATAATTAAGATGTTAATCATACACACACACACATATATACACACACATATATATAGTGCTTGTGTATGTGTTTGTGCATGTGAAAAGCATGTCCAGGAAGTCAGCTTTATTGGTAAGGCAGAAGTGTTATTCTCATTGATTAAACATAAATAACACTCAAGAAAAAAGTTTAATAAATAAGTACATTTTTAACTGGTGACTTAACTTGGATCTTTGAATTACAATTTAAAATTCCACCAACTCACTGTCTTTTATTCAATGTTGGTTTGTTTATTTATTTATTTAGTTAGTTACTTATTTATTCATTTAGATTTGAGCTAAATCAGCCGTTAAATCTTTGGTAAAAACTGTGTATGAGTAGTCTTTGTGTTCTGGGCTTTGCAGGAAACTTAACACAGAAATTATTTATTAAATATTCATGTTTAATAATATTTTGTTGGTGCTATGGGAAAGTTCTTACAGTATACTGATAGTTGGGATTATAATCCAGGATGAAAGTTCCAAGGTCGGACAAGTGTTTGTACTAAAGATGTGACCAGCACGTTGCCCTTAAATGTATACCAAAGAATTTCCAGAAAGTAACATAAGATCTGTGTAGGAATATGACCGATGGGTACGCAGTTGAGTAGACCATATCCTAAGCGCTAACTGACATAATGTTCAAGATTGTTTATGGTTGCTCTGGCTTTCTGGAATGCTCTTAGGAGGATATGAATAAATGTCTTCAGCCAATGAAAGAAGCTAACATGCAACCAAAGATTTTATCATCAAAAATTTGTACTTTTAAACTACATTGAGCAGCAGGTGAATATACCTGATCAGAATTAGCCCTGTTCTTCAGATCTAGGGCCATAATTAATTTTCAAATTACTTGCACTGGTTTTTGTGTCTATAAAATTTGAATGGATGTTTATAACTGTAAACTTAAGAGTCTCTCTGAGGCTACAGATGACTGACCCAAATATCTAAAGTCATGGAACAGAATTTTCACGTCTCTAAGTTTTTCTAGTACTTTTAATGAAAATTTCAAATGTCCAAAATCCAAGTCAAAGTCATAATGACCTTCCACATTCAGACTTCATTGATTCTACATCAATATTAAGATACATTTCCCTTAATCACAGGCTAAATCATATTATTGTGTAAGCACCTGTTTTCTTTCTTAACTTGTTTCAGAATAAATTGACTTTCAAAGTGTTCTCAGGATACTCATGGTCAACTAGAGTTCTTTGGCATTATATAGTTTTAAGGAGGTAATTTTACATATAGTGAAATTGACATAGCTTACAAATGTTTAGTGAATAAACAAATAAAAATATTTTGTCTCATATAAAATACTACAAAATATAGAAATTTTGTGTACTGTAAACAATGAAGACTGCACTTATTTGGATTACCCAGTTTTCCAAATTTCAACACAAGCCATAAGAGACAGCTTTAATATGGCGCTAAGGTAATCTGTTTAATTTGGTATAAGGCACAAGCATAGACAGTGGTTAACATGTAGTGTCACGGCTTCATTATGAAATATGTTGTGTTTTAACACCTGGTCCCCATCTGTTAACATGCCTGTGGGAAGTTTTGGAATCTTTAAGAGGCAGATCCTTGTTGGAAGTTAATCATGCGGGTAGGTCTCAAGGTTTTTGAGTATGGTCCTAGCTCCTGTGTGTCTATAAATACACTGTGACCAGCCGGTCACCTTACATCTCCGCTGTCACATGTCACCTGTCATGATCAATAGTATCTTATTTTTAAACTGTAAGCCAAAATCCAAACAAAGTAACAATCAAAAACTCCTTTTCCCTCTCTTCGCCCACCTCTTCATTAGATAGAATCTTACTCTGTAGATTTCAGACAGTTTATTCCAGACAGTCTTTGAACTCACTGCCTAGCCTAAGCTCTTCTTGAACACACAGTGAAACTCCTGTCTTGGCCACCAAACATCTAGCAACACAGGCATAAGGCACCATGTTTCAGCACTACCTCTCTTTTGGTTATTAGTGGCTTCTTATCAAGTACCTGATCACAGAACGGAGAAAAGTAGCTAGTATGTAGAGCTCTCACTCTAGGCTATAAAAATCGAGGAAAAAAAATACCAGAACAATGTGTGTGATCGTGACTCCACACACGATAATAGACACTGGATAATATACACAAGGATGATGGGGTCAACCAAATATTGGGCTCTAGAATGGGGTCTAACAGGATCCTGTGGGTCCCAGCAAAATCTTTTGCTTCTGCTGGACTTGGTTCGTCGTCCTAGTGAAATAACTGATTATTGGTCACCCCAACTCTGAAGTTCTATGATTCTCAGAACACTTTGCATAAGTACATTTTTCTGATTCTCTGTGTCTTTAGTAACAGCAATAAGTGACAATGGCATTTGAAGAATGACAAAGAAAGTTTTAATTGAACATTTTTAAAACCTGACTAGTAGATGAAACTAAAAATTGGCACATATTGGCTCATGTTCTTTATTTAATGCTAGTGCTGTTTTTATGCTTGTTTGAACATAATGAAGAATGCATATTGAAAACTTGATTCCCCAAGAAATATTTAAAGAAAGTAATTATGAGATATTTATATCCAGGTAAGATAAGTTTTGGCAAATCATTTTTTTCATATTGATTTATTGGCTGAACAACTATTAACCAAGTTCTCTATATCTGTGATAACAGTCAAATGGATTTTGTCATCAGCAGAACCACCTGTTTTCTCATTCTGCTCTGTGATTTTTCTATTTATATTTTTGAAACTCTTCAACAGAAATTAGAAGTAGAGGAGGTGTAGATAACCACTGAACACAACAGCAACAAATTTTATACACTCTTATTATTTTAAGTACTGAATGGCAACAGTTGTAGGAACCTTACTTTAATGCAGAGCAGAAGGGTTACATCCTTGATATGATCCTATTTGCCTTGTGTTGCCTGGGATAGGTGTACTCTGTTCTTGGTCTGTCTGTTCCTTCGGTTCCTCCCTTTCTAACTCTCTTATTTCTTCCCATTTCTCCCCATCCTCCATTTCTTCCCCTCTCTCTTTCTTTTGCTTTCTGAGACACAGTCTCACTGCATAGCCCACTCAAGCGTTCAATTCATAGTTTCCTTTTGAAGCTTTCTAATTGCTGAAATTACAAACATACAACACACCATTGTGTGTTACATACTTGAAGACAGAAAATGATTTTTCATATTTAAATCTATACAATCTTTTTAGAGGATCCTATTTGGTTTTTGAGTCTCTAAATTTCTGGTTACTTTTCCTGGAATGATCAGAGACTTTCCATATTATAATACATTAACATATTAAGAAACTAAACTAGTACAGAGGTTTCAGCATCTTAAAAGTCTCATCATCATTTGAAATGATTATAAGTACTTTTCAAGTTTGACTTATACAAAGTAAGAAATAGTGCATTATAAGTATTTTTAAGTTAGAGAAATTAGAGGCATTCTACCAAATTGAGCTGTTTAAATTTTATAAACAAATATACTGTTTTTCCATATAGGTCCTCAAGGAGCAGCAGTGCTTCACACTACCCTCTCCCCACCCATAGTGTCTTCACATGCCTGAGATTGAACGTGCAACTGCAGCTTCTAAGAGTTTAACAGTTACTACGTCATGCAAGGAGAAAGTATTTTACAATACTCCACAACTTCCCAGGTGCCTGCATTCTTTACATCTCCTTTTTGGGGATATTTCTTGAGGCTTGGAAGGAGTGATAAATCTACTCCTGATTACTAAGAACAGCTTTGTCTTTCTCTATGCATTTCCCTGCAACAAGCCTTTCTCCCCAACATTCATTGAGGTTGTCAGTGTTTGGTCCTCCTAATTTCTTTTTTTTTAAAATATCTATTTAAATAACATTTTTTTTCATTTATTTTACATACCAACCATTTTCCCCTCCTCCCTTTCTCCTATCTTCCCTTCTTTCCCATCTATCCTCTCTCATTCATGACTCTTCTATTTCCATTCAGAAAGGAACAGGCTTCCCATGGGCATGCACAAAGCATGGCACTTCAAGTGCAAGGATGCAACTCATCCCCTTACATTGAGGCAGGGCCAGGTAATCCAGCATGTGGAACAGGTTAACAAAAGCCAACTAAGCACCAGTGAGAAGTTCTTCTATCACCATTCAAAGCCTTACTAAGATAGCCAGTTACACATTTTTGTTGCACACGTGCAGAAAGCCTAGATCAATCTCATTCAGGCTCCTTGACTTTGGTCCAATGTCCCTAAGTTCCCAGTATCTCAGGCCAGCTGTTGCTGTTGGGTTCCCTATCATGACCCCCATGGTTGGTACAATTCTTTCTTCCTTGCTTCTACAAGACACTCAGAGCTCAGTATAGTGATAGTGCTTGGCTGTGGATCTCTGCTTCTGATTCCATCAGTTACCAGATAGAGTATCTCTGATGACAATTAGGGAAGTCACCAAACTGCTTACAGTAGATGACCAGTTCAGGCATCCTCTCCACTATTGCTAGGATTCTTAGTTGGAGTCATCTTTGTAGTATCCTGGGGCTTTTCTTGGCATCAGGTTTCTCCTTAACCTTGAAATGCCCTCCCCACCAAGATGTCTCTTTTGTTACTCTTTTCCTCCAACTCACCTCCAAACCAACTCCGGCACTCAGCCTGCCCAACCTGATTCCTCTAGTTCCCATCCCTCTATCCTCCCATCTTCTGCCCGCATTTACCCAAAAGATTTTCTACTTCCCTTCCTAGGGAAATCAATGCATTCCTCTTTGTGACTTTTCATAATCTCTGCACTGTATTTTATCTTACCCAGGGCCTGTGGCAGGCAAAATTCAACTCCCAACCTATTTCCTGATCTCAGACCTCCAGTCTAGCTTAGTTTTTAACAGGACATTCTATCTCAAGATGCCCCAAATGGTGTGGGATGTCTCCCTATATGTTGTGAATATGTTTTATTACCACTGCTTAATAAAGTAACTGATTTGGCCAATAACAGGCAGAATAGAACCAGGCAGGAAATCTAAGCGACAATACAGGGAGACAGATGGCAGAGTCTGAGAGATGCCAGCAGCCACCAGAGAAACAAGATGAGATGCAACAAGCATTGTGGTAAAATATAGAATACTAAAAATGAGTTAATTTAACTTGTAAGAGCTAATTAGTAATTAGTCTGAGCTAATAGGCCAAACAGTCTGTAATTAATATTAAGCCTCAGAGTGGTTATTTGTGAACTGCGGGGTGGGGGTGGGGGGCAGGAGAGAATCCTTCAGTTACAAATGGTGCCCAGTGACTGGCATGGATCATTGTAAGATCTAAAAGAAACTTAAAAAGAAAAAGGGGGCTTCTAGACCTAAAAAAATGAGAGTCAAGTGCAGCTTCTTAGTAGCCACATTATTTTTCCAGATAGGTCCTGTTTGGACTTGAGACTTTTGGACACTGTTTGCCTTACCCTGTGGTAGAACTACTCATGTCTCACCTGGTTTACCCTTCAGAAGCAGCATTATCTTCTCCTTTCCTTCAGAAAGCTATGTTTGTTTTCCTCCTCTGCATTTCTCATGTTTCCTTCTGATCTTTTCACTTTCTCTGTAGATTTCAGAGGGTCTTCCTGACTGGAGAGGGGTTCAGCCATTCACAATCAAAAACACAAGAGGCTCTTCCTGTTTTTATTGGAATACAGTCCATGCTTTCTGTTTTGGATGCCCTTCCTCCAAGGTCTCACCTAACCTCTTCTCTGTCATTGTACTTGGAAATGCCTAATATTCATCTTGTATGAATATATTTTTTTTAATTGGTGAGCATAATATTTTTCCTTCACAAGACAGGAGAGTGTTATTAGTAGGGAAATTCTGATATGACTTAACTGATACTTTAGATGAAACGCAGATAGATTTCTTTTCAAAAGTTCCTGACTGATAGTAATAAATCTTACCATGTAAGAAGACTTTCTGTATAAAGGCTATATTTCAAGAACCATAGTTTTTATGTTTTGTAATGGTTATTATGAGGAGTTGTTCTTTTTTTTTTTGTGTGTGTGTGTGTGTGTGTGTAAGTGTTCTGAAAAATGTTAAGGTACACTGACTCTGAATCCTTTAAAAACAGAAACTGGAAAGAATATTTCATTTTGTTCTAGAAAAGACAAATAAACAAAATTCTCTATGAAAAATGCCCTTCTATTTAACATCAAACATCATTTTTATTTGTTTCTCCCTTTTAAAATATTATGACAGTTCCATACATACGTACAATGAATTTGAGTCATTTTCAACTTCCTTTTCCTTTCTCATCTGCTCTCCCTCCTGTTGAACCACTTCTTCCTAACAAAATCCCTCTCCACTTTCATGTCTTCTTTTTCTGTGTGACCCACTGAGTTTAATTATAGTTGTTTGCAGATGTAGGGATGTGAAGTTATTTACTGGAACACTGGCAGCTTATCGGTTGCTGCAGCCTTGACGAAAATGACATCTCTTCTCCAGGAACTGATCACTGACAATATTCCCTTAGGAAGAGGTGAGGACACATGTCTCCCTCCTCAGTTCATGATACAAAGCTGACAGACCCAGTCTTGTGTACATCTTGTACAGATAACCACAGCTGCTGTGAGCTCATGTCTACAACAGCTATCTCATGTGTGGTTGATGTCTTTTGCTGCACATCCCCCATCCTCTAACTCTTAAAATCTATTTTACTCTCTTCCGTGATGTTTTCCAAAGTCATGAATGTGCTAATACAGATGATTTAGGGCTTTCCTACTCTGTTATTACTTATTTTCAGTCAGTTTGCAAATCATCAATATTGATATCGATATCAAAAGCAATCTACAGATTCAATGCAATGCCCATAAAAATCCCAGCAAAATTTTTCACAGACTTCAAAAGAATGGTACTCAATTGCATGTGGAAAAGCAAAAAAACACAGGCTAGCCAAAGCAATCCTATAAAATAAAAGAACTTCTGGAAGCATCATGATCCCTGACTTCAAACTACTGCAGAGCTACAGTACTGAAAATAGCCTGGTACTGGCATTAGAAAAGACAAGAACACCAATGGAACCAAATCGAAGATCCAGATATTACGAAGTAAAATATATCAAATGGAAAAAAGCATATTTAACAAATGGTGCTTGCATAACTGGATATCAACATGGAGAAGAATGACAATAGACCCATATCTATCACCATGCACAAAACTCAAGTCCAAATGGATCAAAGACCTTAACACAAAGCCAGCCACACAGAACCTTAGAGAAGAGAAAGTGGAAAGTACACTTGAATGCATTGGCACAGGAGACCACTTCCTAAATATAACCCCAGCAGCACAGACACTGAAAGAAACAATTAATAAATGGGACCTCTTGAAACTGAAAAGCTTCTGTAAAGAAAAGGGCACAGTCAACAAGACAAAACAACAGCCTGCAGAATGGGGAAAGATCTTCACTAACCCCACTTCAGACAGAGGTCTGATCTCCAAAATATACAAAGAACTCAAAAATTGGTCATCAACAGAACAAATAATCCAATTAAAAAAAAATGGAGTAAAAAAAAAAAAAAGAATGGCCAAGATCAAAAACACTGATGACAACTTATGCTGGGGAGATAGTGGGGTAAAGGGAACACTTCTGCATTGCTGGTGGGAATGCAAGCTGGTATAGCCCCTTTGGATGCCATTGTGGTGATTTCTCAGAAAATTAGGAAACAATCTTCCTCAAGACCCAGTAACACACCCCTTTGAGTATATATCCAAAGGATACTCAACTGTGCCACAAGGACATGTGTTCAACTACGTACATAGCAATATTGTTTGTCATAGCCAGAACCTAGAAACAACTTAAATGCCCCTCGACCGAAGAATGGATAAGGAATATGTGGTACATTTACACAATGGAGTACTACACAGCAGGAAAAAATAATGACATCTTCAATTTTGCAGGAAAAAGGATGGAGCTAGGAAACATCATTTTGAGTGAGGTAACTCAGACACAAAAAGATAATTATCACATGTAGTCACTCATAAGTGGTTTTTAAACATAAAGCAAAGAAAACCAGCCTACAAATCACAATCCCAGAGGACTTAGACAACAGTAAGGACACTAAGAGAGACATACATGGATCTAATCCACATGGAAAGTAGAAAAAGACAAGATCCTCTGAGTAAATTAAGAGCATGGGGACCTTGGGGGAGGTTTGAAGGGGGAACGGCAAGCAGGGAGGGGAGCAGAGAAAAATGTAGAGCTTAATAAAAATGAATTTAAAAAGTTTTATAATTTGAAGACTGTTTTTTCCCTAGAATTTCAATTCATATCTGCTTAAAAATTACTGGGCAAGGAAATAATATTAGATTTCAATGTACATATAATTTCTGTATAGTTAAAAACTTATTCAGATATTTCTGAGAGGAGTCTATGTTTAAAAATTTCATCAGAGTTATCATTTCATCACCTCATTAAGTCAATTGGTAACAATGTTGTATAAAGGAGACAGAAAGTAATTACATTTAGTTACTAATACCTGAGCATAGTCCATTTTGATTTTGTAAGAATTAAACATTAAACATCATCTATGCATCATATGAGGACTAGAATATACATTAAAATCTTCTATGTGAAAACACTGAATATATTCAATGATCATTTAATACCTAAAAATGATTTCATCTTCTCTGTGATATTCATATAATTGTTTACACCTTCATGCAGCATAATATATCATTTAAAGTTCCCTAGTGGAATTTGTAATGATTCCCATTTTGTTAAGTGATGTACTCCTTTTGAGCAAGCTGTGCAATAATTATGCACATTCTTTATGCCAATTATCTTCCAATAATTGGCATAAAGTGTAATTGTGCCTGAAATACACTGTGTATTAAATTAGTATGCACAGTACCTATAAGAAGAGGATACCAAGTAATCTTCAAAGGTACTAGGGAACCATACCAGGTTTCAATGTCTGCATTTGACATATACACACAGATTCACATGTGGTAAAGATTGTATCAGGGATATTCTTTAGTGTATGATTTGAAATTTAATAGCCAATTGATGGATTTCTATTAATATGATATTTTCATAGAAAATTCCATTCAGAGTCAACTACTAATATGACATTAATTCTATGTTAAATTCTTCTTCCTAAATTTTCTGAATGTTTCTCAGAGTATAGACTACAACCAGAAAACATCAATAAGCATATAAGGACACTATCTCAAATGAATAAATAAATAATAAATAAATAAATAAATAAATGCCATTATTATATTAACCAAGCCATTTCATTGGGGATGTAGGAACATAGATACATGGTATCCATTGAGAACTGCCTGCAGAGGTACTGAGAAACAACAGGGGAAAAAGATGAAGCATTCCCTGTTGCTCTCTGAAGTTTAGCAGATCTATGGGAGCAATCTGTTTCAGAAGACAGGGTGAAAAACTAAGAGACTTTTGCTTACACATCTGTGTAACCTGAGAAAGTTGGAAGTCAGAGGTTTCTCATAAGTGAGCTTCATGGGTTGAAATTAGGAAATTACATTTTAAAAGTTGGTACCCATTAGAAAATAGCCAATCTTTTCTCCCTTACAGGTTGTTAGGCTAATTCTAAAATAAATAATCAAGCAAAGCTCAGAATTATCATATGTTTGTTAGACAGATAGCATTATTGGAAGATTATATTAACAGAGGTAGAGTGATCAATATGTTAGGCAAGATAGATAGATAGATAGATAGATAGATAGATAGATAGATAGATAGATGGATGGATGGATGGATGGATGGATGGATGGATGGATGGATGGATGGACAGACAGGCAGACAGAAAGGATAAGGATTGGAGGACAGAAGGAGAGAGAAATGAATAAAGGATGACAGTTGTCTAATATTTAGGCAAAGAAAATACAGGAATTTTTTTAGTAAGAGTGTCAAGATAAATGAAAAAGGAATGTAATCATGCTTTCAATTCAAAACAAAAGTGTGATACAGTTTATAAAATGAATCAGCATTCCCAGTCTTATTTTTGTGCATGTATTTATACAGACATTTACATTAAACAGAAGTACACACACTTAATCAAAAGATACACATGCTTATATATTCAAAAGAAAGAAAAAGAAAAACACAATTCTCAAAATCTAAAAATGACAAAATGTCTAACTGAAATAGAATGTATATATTTTGAAATACCTACATACCAAGAAGCTGTAGCAACGACAATGGATGAATGATTTTATAGGCAACAGCATGAATGGATCACAAATACATACTGGATATTAAAAAAATTATAGAAATTTAAAATTGCCAAATCAAATGCCATTTAATAGAAGGAGAATGGTGAGGACACAGAGGAAGTTCCTGAAGAATCACTTTCTACTTTATCCGTGGGTGATGGTTTATTAGCTTTATGAATATGTAGTGGTACAAACACTGATAGATTATGGACTTCAGACATATTACTTACTAAAATGCTAATTGTTTAGTAATTTTATCTTTGTATTCTTTTAAACTACTATATGGTTTTAATTTGTTTAATTTTAAAAAATATTTTTATTTACATTTCAGTAGAAATCTATTACAATATTTCCTGTCTGACTACTTTTACTCTCAACTTATTGGGGTAGCTTCTCATTTTGTCTTTACAATTGTCATTATTCTAAATGACAATTAAATCTGTAACTGGAAGCTATAATACAATACAAAGGACCTGTAATGTAAAAACGAAGCTGTAATGTAAAATATTAATGAAATGAAATAAAAATAAAAATACAAAACAGATAATTTTTTCAAAAGAAGAGCCCTGGATTGACGTTATGATAGAAGGAACCTCTAAGATATCTGAGTTCATTTCTTGTTGGCTATCTACTGCTGTAATAAAGCCTACTCTTGTTTTTAAATTTATTTTTATTGAGCTCTACATTTTTTTCTGCTTCCCTCCCTTTCTCTCCTCTCCCCTTCAACCTTCTCACAAGGTCCCCATGCTCCCAATTTACTCAGGAGATCTTGTCTTTTTCTACTTCCCATGTAGATTAGATCCATGTATGTCTCTCTGGGGGTCCTCATTGTTGTCTAGGTTCTCTGGGATTGTGATTTGTGGGCTGGTTTTCTATGCTTTATGTTTAAAAACCACTTATGAGTGAGTACATGAGATAATTGTCTTTCTGGGTCTGGGTTACCTCACTCAAAATGATGTTTTCTAGCTCCATCAATTTTCCTGCAAAATGCAAGATGTCGTTATTTTTTTTTTCTGCTGTGTATTATTCCACAGTAGTATAAAGCCTACTCTTAAGCCTACCTGTTTCCTTGTGAGATTCCCTTGGAGGGACCTAAATTTTCATTTTCAAGTGGTTATCAATTAGAGATTGTGTCTGTGTTGGGAGGCATGTATACACCTCACCATTCGGCTCTAGGACCCCATCTGGTGTAGACTTGTGCAGGCCTTGTGCAAGCTACCCTAGTCACTGTGATTTCGTATGTCCATCAGTCTTGTTGGTTTAGAGGGCCTTCTTCCCATGCTTTCTTCCATTCCTTCTGCCTCCTCTTCTTCAGGGTTCTCAAAGTTATGAGGGGAGAGATTTGGTGGAGACATCATTTTGGACTGAGTGTACCATGGCCTCTCACTCTCTAAGTAATATTTGCCTGTGGGTCTCTGTATTTGAACAACTTCTGCTTTAATCACATTTAAGAAGGCTTTTCAAAGATACTGCATACTATATTTGCATCTTTTAAAAGAAAACAAAAATACAAATGGTATTTATTGAAAAGTATCAGCAAATCTATTTTAAAATATTTTTAAAGTCTTTAAATGTAAGTGAATATGATATAGAGAGTTAGCTTACAAATGCATGTCATTTATCTTTAACGATACCTGAAGCTAGTTGTACTTTAAATAAATACAGAAATATAATAACAAGTATTAAATTTTCCTTACAAATCTTTTGCAATTCCTACTTATATTTTTTGAAGCTGTTTTCTTTGTTTTAGGCAGGCAAGATGATATAGTTAAGTCTTTCTTGAGGAATTCTTACATGTATTTTATTAGAATGTTATAGAACTCGTTAATATTTTTATCTTGGCTGCATGTGAATTCTTATTAGGTTCAAAGGAAGCTGCTTTGCATTCATCAAAGTGATTACATAAAGGAAAGTGGAAAGTAACTCAATGGTGCTCACATAAATGTTAACTTTCAAAACTAATTATGAGGCACAAAAGTTAGTTTTGTGTTTTATGCTATATGAAGATGGGAAAGAATCTAACCCATAAACACTATTATCTATTTATATGTGTCTGCCTGCTTGCCTGTCTGTCTGTCTTTCTGTCTGTCTACCTAACTACCTCCCTGTCACCTATTCATTTTCTTCCTGACAATAATTGCCTCATAGGCTGGACTTTGTTACAATAACACCTTATAAGTTATTCACCCAAAATAACTACTAAACAACATTGAATTCTAAAAAACAAATTGATTGTATGTTTTTTCAAGTCATAAAATTTTTCTCTCTAAGTCCTTTCATAGTAAGTGTTTTTATACAATCTTATTCATTGAAAAAAAACAGTTACTAAATAGAACAGAGCCTAACACATAGAAGATACCAAGCCACTCATAGTTGAATAGCTGAATGGATATTAAATGAATGAATAAAACAACCCAAATATACTGTGGGTACTGAAGATAAACATATCAATCAGTCAGATAAAGTCTGGAGTGGTGGAAGTTATCAGAATGGTTAACCACTAGGCTAATAATTGAATGTATGGATAAATAATTTTTTAAATAAAAATACATGCTATGCATAATATGCACAGAAATTATCTATGTGTCTTTACTGTGCAGCTACTTTGTTTCTGGTACTGTATGTTCCCTATATGTAGTTTTGGCTGAAAATATGACCATCAGATCAACTAAGGTATTTCATTCAATGATACTTTTAAAAGAATTGTTGGCATATGTATTGATGGGTTAAGGTGATGGGTTTCATCCTGGCATTTTCCAACATGAGTGTAATATACTTCTACTCTTTTCTTCCACTAGTCTTCATCTACTTCAGAGATCATAACCCTCCTGTGTTCACATTATAAATGTTTTTTTCCACACTAATGAACATCAGATATTATCTGCTTGTTGATAGTACCAAAATAGAGATATGTGATAATAAACTTAGTTTCTCACTTGGTTTTTGATATTAGGAGTTGTTTTTAATTACCTTGAATGCCTGGCCTCCTTTAAATTTTTCAGCTTTGAATATGTCATAGCAAGTTACAACTTGCTTTAAAAATATGCTGAAGACAAAATAAGCAATAAGATATTTAATAATATGTACTGCATCAAGTCCACAGGAGTTTATAGACTCCTTATGGCCTGAATCTCAAGGATAATTCTCCAGAATCCAACCCTTCTCACTTATTCTTCCATTGTCAACTTCTAGTCAATCTTAATTTTAAAGAATTTTGGGGAATTGAGGAGCTAGTGTGATTTTCTATCATAAGAAATCATGAATGTAATACTTAGATATTTGAGCCTTTGTAAGAATCTTTAAACAAACTTTAACCTTTATAGTTTCCCCTTTTTCAAAAGACTGGGTCAGTATCTTTCTGTTGCAGAAACCAAGAGGGGTCTACCGTGCTACGGCTTTCTCTTAACACACTTATAGAGCTCTGTTAATAACGCCTCAGGTTCCCAGATTTCCTGCTTCTTAAATTTTAAAGTGGGCACAGTGAGCTTGATCACTCTCCATACCTTGTGTGGCTCCGTCATTCACTAAAACACAGCATCTCGCTGCGAAAATACATGCCATAAAATTCTTGTTTTTAAATATTCAGAGTGACTATTTCTGAATTTATTATCATGTTGCTCAATTGAATACTAATAATATGAACTCTGTGGGATATGACCTAAATTATTCATGGAAGTGGCATCTATAATGCATCGCTGGCGAATGTGCTAGGCAGTGTATTTTCACCTAGCAGTGTGATGGCTTCTGACAAATCCTCCTTCTCCGGGTAACATGAAATGAGATGCTCTAGGCACCCCTTTCTTTTAACAACTCCTCTTCTGATATCCACCTTTATAGCCAAGTTTCTCAAATCTATGTCAAACCCCGTGTCTTCCGGGAGCCAATTCACCGGCATCAGACCTTCATAGTTTCAAATGAATTGGAAAGACTGGAAGGCGAGAGGACTTCGCAGAGAGGAGAAAAGAATGTGACATAAATCACCAGCGAGAAGTCAAACCCATCCTAACAGGGGTGAGCACAGCCACTCCAGAGCAAAGAAATGAAATGAGGCCACTAAGTGGGTAATTCATCTTTTTAGGGGAAAATGCTCTGTTTGGTATGAGTTGAAACTCTGCATAAAAACCTGTCATTAGGAAGATGCCAAACCTTTTAAATAAAAGCGTAGGGATTAAGGGTAACCAAATCAGGACCCACGAGTAATTTGCAGATGAAGGCATTCTTTCTACACTGGGAAGGCAGCTGTTTAGAAATCTCCTTAGAATTTATGTTCCTAGGTGAGTATTCTTGATCATATTTCTAAGCACTGTTATTTACACTAGATGAAAAATGTATTTATGTTTAACTTGTATATACTCGCTATGCAAAATCATGGCTTTCATTTCAAGGTTTTCATAAATGTCTGACATGTACTTTCTTCAATTCCAAACCTCTGCCCATTGTTACTCTCCCTTGTCACTCCTATTCTTGCCTAGAGACATAGACTTTGCAGATATCTCTCACTGTGTATAAAGGTACACAGCTTATAGAACAATCCCATGTTTGTTCCACAGTTTATTTAAAAGTTCAGAGTAAAACGCTCAACCTAATTCATAGGGTAATAAGTCAAGAAGTGGAGGACACTGACTTTTCTAAAACAATCTGCGAAGGCCTGCCGAAAGAAAACAATTTCAAGAGAATATTGTATTTTAATATGAATGAGTGTTCTGCCTCTATGTATATAGCGACATCATACATTTGCCCATTGCCTGCAGGGATCTTAGGAAGGGATCAAGTCATTAGGAAATGGAGTTACAGACGGTTGTGAGCTGCCATATCAGTTCTGGAATCTCAAACCAAGGTTGTCTGCAAGGCCAGCAAGTGCTTTTAACCACTGAGTCATCTCTCAGCCCTTTGCAACACAGTTTTACCGTCATTCCTATGAATAAAAGCAGAGGTGTTGTCTCTAAAACCCACAGCAATTTCACCCACTGATTTTAAGAGCCATTTTTAGATAGTGATTACCCTGGCTGAATCAGTCATTTCACTTCTTAGAGTTGTTAGATATGATTTAATAAACCAAATGTTTCATAGCATCATTATTTATTATTATATATTTTAGAAAGTGCTATGTTTTCAATAGTAGTAAATGAGGGATTGAACACCACAAAAGAAACAGTTCTGCATTTATGAAAAATATTTAAAGTAACAATTTCAAAATTTGAAAGTGATCATGGAAGACTATGTCTCAAGTATATAAAAATGTACAAATGTTATATAGAAAATAAAAACTAGGACTCAACTGTTCTTAAAGTGTAGAAAATGTTGATATTTTAGTTTTATGATGTGTTACTCTCATGTTTCTTAAGGGAATATGAAGAAATTGAACTCTCAATTAACTCATTGTTAGTACTTTGACATAAATGCAGTTTTATTATTTGAAATATATGTGCTTGATGATGTAGGCGAAAAAATACACTAAATCTGATTAAACATCTACCAGTGCTCGACATAGAAGTGAATTAGGTATTTATTCATTTAACTTTTCTGAAATACTTAATAGTGTTTCTATTGATTATTTAAGAACTTCATATAGCATATTTTGATCATATTCCGTTTCCTAACTTCTCCCACAACTCCCCCCATCTTCCTAACCCTGAGGGGAAAGGAGTAACATAGACATCTAAATTAGGACTGAAGATTCCCAAATCTTTTCTTCTCTAGACATTAATCAGCTATAGGTTTGTAGTTGGATTTTTTTATTCTTTTGGGAACCACCACCAGCTCCAAAATAAATGCATGGAGATTTATTCTTATTTATGAATGTCCATCCTTAGCTTGGCTTGTGTCTAGCTAGCTTTTATTAACTTAAATTACCCCTGTTTTCTTTTTCTACTTTTTGTCTCTGGGCCTTTTAACTTTCTTTAGTCTCTCTCTCTCTCTCTCTTTTTTTTTTTTCTTTTCTTACTCCATGACTGATTGTGTGGCTGAGTGGTGAGACCCTGGCACCCTCCTCTCCTCCTTTTCTCACTCTTAGCTCTTCTTCTGAGCCAGATTTCTGCTCCTATTGATTCTTTCTGCTTGGCAGCCCGACCTATCACTCTCTTCTGCCTAGCTATTGGCCATTCAGCTGTTTGTTAGACCAACTGGGTGTTTTATACAAGTAAAGTCACTCTACTTTACGGAGTTAAACAAATGCAAGATAAAAGAATGCAACACGTCTTTGCATCATTAAACTAATATTTCACAACAAGGCTTCTGTGTTAATTAATGTCTACTGTGAGAAGAAGCTTCTCTGATGAGTGTTGAGTGATATACTGATCTGTTGGTATAAAAATATGCCATTAGGAAACATTTTCTATAGTTGTATTCTGATTTTGTTTTACGACATTGGTATATTTTTTACTATATTCATTTGATAGAAAAAAATAGTATGTTTCACCCTAGGGTTTATAACTTACATCTTTTATATCTTCTTTGCCTTATTAGCAATGTTAGGTATTGGCTCCATCTCATGAAGCAGGCCTTAAATCCAATAATAAGTGGTTAGTTATTCCAATAGCATTCAATTTGCTATTATACCAATGGGTACAACATGTAGGCATCTTGGTTTTATTTTAGCTCATAATGCTCATAGCTGGATGAAAATTATAATTACTTTTCTCCTCCAGTAATGTGGTAGTATATATAGGACCTTCCAGAACTGTGACTGTGTTAGCCAATAGGGATGAAGCATCCAGGCTAGTACCAGCTAGATATCTTCATATTCTGTGACATAAATATGTATTTACAGCAATAGGATCTAATTGTCAAGATGTGGAAGGTAACCAAAAGCCTTACCAATAGCCTGTAATGTTTGGTGTGGTGGTCTATTTCAACCCTTTTGCCAACAACTCAAACATGTAATCCATTACTGTTACTGGGAATTTTACTAGGCAGCATATATGTCTAGTTTTAATAAAGTTTAAACAGAATCACACTATTTTACTTGTAGGTAGGAAACCTAATCCTGGAGAGTCAAAACAGCTGTTTTAACATTTAGAAGTCAGAAGTAGAGGTTTACACTGAGGGCTGTGTCACTCAAACATTCTACTCTACCCAAACCCTTTCTATCTCACCAAGTGCAATTTCAGAAACAGTTGCAGTAGGTTTTGTACAAGGATGAGAAGAAACCAGAACCATTAGGTCATAAAGAGATAAGTAATGGGGCATCAGAATGTTGTCAATGGATAAGTTTTGCTGACTCAGAACAAAATTTTATCATAATTATATATTTTGACTAATGATACTTTATAAAATTTCAGGCATTCTGTAAAATCAAACCAGATACTTTAATTCACAGTTAGACTTCAGAAATAAACTCTCTCTGTTGCATTGAGAAGAAAAGTGCAGGAAGTTCATATTAATTATGCTAGGTGGTACCTGGAGGGAACCTTCTTCATCTAATATCCGGAAAGATTTCTATTATAATGGAATCCTGCCTTTTAGGACTCAGTACTTGGCAATAATAAAGGGTAGAAAAATCACAAATATGCTACCAAATTTGCATAGAGTTGGATTACATTCTTTAAAATGTGTGTTTGCAGATATTTAGGATTTTTTTCTTTCTTCTTGTTTATGCCCTGATAATGCTGAAGCAGGCATGTGCAGCCTGCATACAGTGGTTATGTTGAACTTGTACATACTGGGTTTCATAGTTTAAGTTGATGACCTGATCGACTGACCAGGTCTCTTCCTCAAGAGTGTGCCAGATCTCATTACAGATGGTTGTGAGTCACCATGTGGTTGCTGGGAACCGAACTCAGAACCTTTTGAAGAACAGGCAGTGATCTTAACTGCTGAGCCATTTACCTTGAACAAATAATAATATACTTTAGAGAGATACATGCAATCTAACTCAACTGTCATCACTGAGGAAAGACAGATATTATCTCTAAGTAGACACTCAAGAGCTGGGCCTTCCAGTAGTTAACTCCTGCAGTGCCTACTTAGGTCTGGGAGAGAGTTCTTCTACTTTTTGTGATCTCAAGACCTGGCATTTTCTGGAGACAAGAGACACAGGAATGTCAGATGCAAAAATTAAATTTCTCTAGGTCTGTTTTACATAAGTTGTTTTTTATCTTGTCAACAATCAAAGTGGGACTCAGGGAACCTTATTTTATTCAAGTTTTGTGGGAATTTCTCCTTCTCCTCGAAGACACTACCCTTCTCAAAAGGCCCTTGGGAGCAGCATAAAGGAATAAGGTTGGATATGTGAAATCTGATCTCATTACATCACCAGTGAAAAACACTGTGTTATATAAGAGTGAGTCCAGAGACAAAAGATGGTTCTAAAGTGATGTCACTGTATATTGAGTTGGGGGGGCGGGGCAGGGAATAAAACAATGCTGTGCTTCACGAGTTATTTGTTTTTCTCATGGGAAGAGAACAGTTTCAAACCTCGCGAAAGCTTTCAGAGTGAATTATGGATAATTTAATACATTATTCAGCTTTGTTTCCCTGAAAGAAAATTTGAAAAAAAAGTAGAACATGTGAAATTCAGTTACTACATGGGTGTCTTAGGTGTTAATTATATAGGTGATCATAATTAACATGTATGTTTAATGGTGACAAACGAATAATCAATTTCTTAGGATTTTCTTCAGTTCTTTCACCACCTCCATAGCCTGCAATCAAGAGGTTTTCACATATGTCTAATAGAACATTTTTGTGTTTTAAAATTATAATCCATAACTATAAATTTCTAGTTTGAGGATATATGCTCCAACTTCTAACTAAAATTATTTAATATGAAAATCCTGGTATAGGAGGTCTTTATTAAATATCTAATTTGGAAAAAATACAAAGAAAATACTTCTCAATAATTTCAATACAATGTCTAGTTTCCATAAAGATTATCTCTAGACTTTGCCATTTCCTTGTAGCTCACCAAAATCTGCAATTGAGACAATTTATATAACCTGCTTCAGGAAAAAAAATAGTTTCGAATAATTTTCACCTAATTCCTTTCAGGAGTCTAATTCAATTTATTGGGCTAATTATATCCTGAGATTCAAATGATTTGGTTTCAGAACTGCAGGTATTTGATGCACAAAAATCCAAATCATGGGGTAAGTGCTCAATTTAAAAAGGAAAGGAAAAAGTAACCATAATTAAAAGAAACTATTGCTTAGCACAATTAAATGCTATGTGTTCAAGAGATATTATTGAAGTTTAATTAATTCAAAAGGCTTTTCTTTACAAATCTTATTTCCAGTTAGATGCTGTGATGAGGATCTTCTTCTTCACAGGATTCATGATGTTAATTCTATTTAGCTGAAGTTTGAATTTCTATACTCAATATAGTTATTCCTGGTCTTTTTAAAATTAGGCTTGAGTCGGAATTTTCAATAAATATGTTCTCTTTCTTTTGTATGTGGGGATTTTTGATATGTTCAAAAGCACATCTACTGACTTTCATAAAATATCTGCATTTCTATAAATTTGGAAAAGGGTGGCAAGTCACCTTACTTTAGTACAGCCACAGGTAGTTAATCTTAGAATATGCTTAACATTCGTGTATAATAAATTTACATATGTGTGTGTGTGTGTGTGTATGATGTAAGTGTAAGTGCATGCAACACTCGTCATAATGTTCCCCTGCTTTTATTGATAACAGGCTTCCTTCGAAGCTCAGCTTAGATCAATCTTATTGTAGAAGCTAAGGCCAGAGTGTCCTCAGGCATGCTAACAGCTTTTATATGACCGATCCTTGTAAGAGTTGCAAATCTATGTCTATGAGGATAGGTACAGTAAAACTAGTGAGGCAACATCTCTTTCTGCTCAACTAAGGGCAAGAACAAATGCTAGAGCAAAATGAATTGTCCCAAATAAAGCTACAAGGCAATTGTCAGCAGCCAGAAGAATCTGGAAAATCTGTGGTTATCCCACTACAAATTAGAGTGTTTGCATTAAACATACAACCTACCCTTGCAGTGATCAGTCTTACTCACAGTCACTTTACCTCCTTTCTGTGCTTATGAATTTTTTTAATTTGAAATTCCAGCTGACTTTGGGTTTCTTTCAGGACAACCAGCCAATATAAAGCCTAGATTTATATGTCCTGGCTCTGATCTCACAGGTGTCTTGCTGGTGATAATCAGAAGTATTTATAACCTTCTCTGTCAAATGTGGCACATTATTACCTGCAAACTGCCAGATGCATTGTTTAAAGTTTCCAGATGGAGCCAAATTCAGCTGCTGTTAGGATAATTTTGTGGTACGTGATATCCCATCATTGTTTAGAAATTTTATCTCCAGGTGGCAATGTCTTTTTATCCAAAGCAGTTCAAGGAAGCCAAGAACGGGGTCCGGAAAGTGCATTGCTATAGTGCTAAGGGATCAAGGGGTAGAGAAAATGCCACCCATTCCTTGGAAAGTAAAGGCCACATTTATCCAGAGTGCAGAATGAGAGGGGTCAAGGCTGAGTTTAAAACGCTGTCGTATTGATCCTCACCACCATGGGGTAAAACAGTCCTGGCCACTTCAGGTGGGTTCTCTTAGTTTTGGAAAATTTTCTCTCATTCACTTTTCTCATAGCAATGCTCATCCCATCACAGGTAGCTTCCCTCAACACACTTGGTAATGTAGCCTCTCTCTTTAACACAGAATAGACAGCCCCAATTTAATGTTCAATTAAAAACACATTTCTAGTCCTGTGATCATTTTTTAATTAATTTTACTCTACTAAAGCCCTATAAAAATAAGGTACAGGAAGAAAGTATGGACAGCAGACCTATTTGGTGAGCTTCTGAAATATATATCAATAATGTATTCATGTGTTCATCAATAATATATTCAAATGTTCAGGGATTTGGTTCATTGATTTCTCATCTTTGAGTATGATGAGAAATTCTTACAGTTTCTTATTCTTTATAGAGTCTCTAATTTCCAATGAATGTAGTACTTAAATTTTAAGACTTTGAAAGGTGGGAGCAAGCAGAGCTATAATTTAAATCCCTTTTTAAAAATGTGGTCACTGCCAAAGCTAAATAGCACATTAAAAACAATGTTCACGATCTACATGGAAGGACATCTGCTGTCCCCATTGTCTGAGCCTCCTATCCTGGCTTTCTGGACTGAAGCAGCATCTATGACTAGCCTTGTGGAGATACAGACAACTTTGTAGTGGCTTTCATGAATGCTTAGTGCCAAAGTCATGCTCAAATTATGAAAGCGTGCATTCACTGGAAAAGCAGATTATGGAAACAGATACCTGGGATTAAGTGGAACACTGAGGCGTCCCAATTGATCAGTAGTAAAGAAACAAGTGGTGAGAACTGGAATTATGCAGCTGGGAGCTGACAGAAACAATCTGTTCAGCTGAGTATCTAATACTCTTGGAATCTATTATACAGTCTTGTTATCCTGAGCTCTAGGCGTTTACTCTTCTCTGAGAATTGACCTGTGTGTTTCTGATGGCCCACACGATGTACTTTCTGCTGCCTGAGTGAATCTAACCAAATAGCTGTGCTTAAACCCATGTAATGGAACCTCTCATTGTTCTCCATTAACAATAAATCCAGTAGCACAATGTGGAAAATGATCTGCTAGGCACAATAAAACCATAGCATTTTACGCTAAGTATTCATGTTTTCTTTTCAGCAGAGTTGGAATTTTCAGACTGGGAAGGGTGAGAGTCAGTACTGCTTCCCAGATTCATGCAAGGAGCCAAGGACAACAGAACCCTCTGCACATTTGTTCTTTTTCTCTGTTTCCTTCTTCCTCTTCCTTCCTCCTTTCAGTCCTGTTATTATCATTTCTTTCTCCTCTTCCCCTAATTTCTCTCTCTTCTTCTTCATTTCCTGACCCTGATCATATCTTTGCAGTCAATAGCATATGTATTCAAATGTTGTGCAATTTAAGATACTATTCCTAACCATAATTCCTCTAGAAAACAACAATGCAGAAAATAGTTAAAGCAAGATTGGCTCCGTGAGGGGACAATGGTGAATGATGACATATGTGTGTGTATGTGTACATATGCATATATGTGTATGTATGTATACATACATATGAATGTCATAATGTAACCCATTATATTTTACTATATTTTCTAATTGAAAATACTTAGTCTTGTAAAAATAATATAAAGATGTTCCATTTCAGTTTTAATTTTTATTTTCAAAAGTATTTTACTAAAGAATATTTAAAACATACATAATTAGACAATAAAATCATGAGCATTCACATCCAAAGCTACATTTAATAATTAACAACTTTGTCCTAGAGGGAGTTTCAAATATTTAGACTCAAAAATTCTTTGGGTAGCTGGAGAAATGGCTCAGTGGCTCTTCCAGGGAACCCGAGCTCGATTCCTATCACCCATACGGTGTTTCACAGCTGTCCGCAGCTGCAGTCGCAGGAAAGTTCTTTACCCTTCTAGGGCACATGATGTGCGGACATACACAGGGCCACAACTTCCATACACAATAAATAAAAACAAAGGTAAATTGCTTTAAACAATGTATGAACTGCAGACACTCTGAGTTCCCCTCAGATGGTCCCCTCTCTTGTTCTCCAACCTTTGATCCCTCCCACTCCTTCTGCTTGCCCCAGTCATCCTGCAGAGAGGCTGATAACCATACAAGTCTTGAAAATTCCATGAGATTTATCCTCATGCATTTTAGAAGTTAAGAGTATATTGTCATCTATTGTTTGCAGATATTGTCAATGAAGTTTTGATTTTGGTGTCATAACTTTTTTGTCATTTTATGGAATTATATGAGGACTTAAATAGGGTTAATTAAAATTTTCAGTTACCATCAAAGTGATCGATTTCACTTTTACATATCCATACATTTATATCTTTAAAATTTGCTTATTTTAATCTCCACATCCCCCTCCATAGTCTTTTTTCCTCCCAACCAACCAGTCTGACCTCGAACTCAGAGAGAGAGATCTGCCTCTCAAGTGCTGGGATTAAAGGCGTGTGCCACTACCACCCGGCCCCCAGTCTGATTTCATGTCATAAATATTTAATTTCTCTCTTTTATTCTCCTCTTCCCATTTAGATCCTTGTATGCTTTACTTTGGTCCATTTTCTACCTTTATCTCTCTATATATATATTATTTTAAGGATATTTTGTATTCATAAATTAGCTTGTATATTTCCATATTTCATTCTTTTAAAATTACTCTCCAGAGCTAATTATTACATATTAATTATGAATATGGGGAAATTAGTTCACTACTACTTTTGACATGTGTGTCTGACTTTTGGTAACATATTTGAAACCCTTTCAAGCATTACAGTTCCCTACGAAGAAAATCAGTATATATCTAAGTGCTAGATATGTATAAAAATTATCTGCAAAGGGAAAAACATTCTTAAAATCCTAAGATAGTTACCATACTCTACCATCTTTATATTAAAATTATAGTGACAAGGTCAAAAATTATCTGTAACAAGAATAAAAATCTTAACAATCGTAAGATAGTTACTGTTTTCTAACATCTTTTTATTAAAATTTTAGTGACAAGGTCAAAAACTCAACAGAGGCAAGTTATCTTGCAAGAACAGCTTATCACTGTAAGTTATATTAATTAATTTGGAGGCACATTAGTATGTAGCTCACACCTTATCTCTAATTTAGAACTCTGTGCAATTAAAACGAAATAATTCATAAGGTATCATTTAAAAATTTTATAAAGAAATAAATCTCTGTAAGGTTTTAAGTTCAGACTAATTAAAAATGGTTTATTCCATTCCTAAGCTAATCACTGAAACTTAGAATCTACGGAGACATTATAGAGATAATAAGTTTATTGTAAGTCAGGCTAAATTGGTGGTAAATTCATTAAACATTTATTAGTCCAGTTGATATTGTGCTGGGCTACTGGTTGGTCACTTGACAGGAATTGTGGAGGAAGAAATTTCAGTTGAGGAATTCCCTCCATCAGATTGGTATGTGTGCATTTCTGTGCGGTGTTTTTTTGACAAAGGATGGGTGTGGAAGAGACCACTCCCTCTGGGCAGTGCTGCCTCTGGGGGATGTAGTCCTAGGTTTTATGAGAAAGCACACTGAGCAAGCCAGGGAAAGTAACTAGTAGGCAGCACTCCTCCATGGGCTCTGTTCAGTTCAGTCCTCCAATTTTCTGCCTTGAGTTCCTGCGTTAATTTCTCTTCATAATGTACTATGATAGCGAATTGTAATAAATCCTTTTCCTCAAGGTTGCTTTTGACATTGATGTTTATCATAGCAACAGAGCAACAAATTGGGTTATAAATAAAACTGAAGTTACCATGTAAGTTCAACTCTGTCTCACTGATTTAATTAATCTTCGCTGTTGCTTATACAACTATCTTGGATTGTTTCATGTGTACTTTTATTTCTACTTTGGATAGCCAGTATCTACCAGCAATACCCAGGCACTGAGTATCCAAATTTGATGTTAAATGAAAGAATAAATTGGAGCTGGGTGGTGGTGGCACATGCCTTTGATTTCAGTATTTAGGAGGCAGAGGCAAGCAGATCTCTGTGAGTTCAAGGCCAGCCTGGTCTACAAGATCTAGTTCCAGGACAGAGAAACCCTAACTCGAAAGAAAGAAAGAAAGAAAGAAAGAAAGAAAGAAAGAAAGAAAGAAAGAAAGGAAGGAAGGAAGGAAGGAAGGAAGGAAGGAAGGAAGGAAGGAAGGAAGGAAGGAAGGAAGGAAAGAAGAATTGTAAGAATTTGGAGAGTTACTTTTAATAATTAACAATTATTTATTTCCTTTAGCTTCAAAACTATTATCACCCCTATTTTGGCAGCACACTAGGGGCTTGATCACTGTGTTTCTGATTTCAACATTGTTTCAGTTCCTAAGATCAAATCTATGTATACTCATAGAGTCATCCTATGGGTTTGCTTTAATGGCATAACAACTAAACAGATTTAATTTTATCATAGTTTCTACTCAAACGAGAAGGGAATTGATCTCTTTTTAATTAGTGCTGCTTGATCTCAATAGTTATACAAGGCAATACTGAGGTCAATTTGCCCCTCCCAACCTGGAAATCACATGACTAGAAAGCATCTGCTAAAGCCAGCTTTGAAGAGTACACAGGAGCAGATTTTTAAGTTTTTTTTTTTTTTGACTGTTGAGAACCATGTATCTTCTACGCAAGGTAGAAATATTTACAACATAAAAATTGGCAAATTCTACAAAAAAAATTCATGGTCACCCAAGACAACAGTTTCTCAGACCATCACAGAGTGTATAGTCCTTTCTGTGCCTGTCTTCAGGAAACTTTTACATTGGTTTGACTGTTCTGGTTTGACTGAACTAGCTTCTTAAAGATCAACAAGTACCCTAAAATCTGAGCTATTACCTTCATAGTTCATAATATTCCCAGAGATCATCCTTTATACACCCTAAATATTCCTACAATAGTAAAATGTACTTGAAATAAGGACTGGAGAGACGGCCCATCAGTGAAGAGCACTGGCTGCTCTTCCAGAAAACACAGGTTTGCTTCCCAGTACCCACATGGCAGCTGACAACTTCTGTAACTCCAATCCCAGGGGACCAGATACTTTTTCTTAACCTCATCTGGCATTGAATACATCTGGTACACAGACATATGCACATTTAAAACACCCATTCACATAAAATAAAAACAAGTAAAATCTCAATTAACAAAAGTAAACTTTTGTATTAATTAAATGGAACTGTCGTTTGGTATTTTTGACACACCCGGCTCCAACATGACAGGAGACACCAGTCACATAAGGACAGGACACATGTAACCCTAAATCCCAACACTGTTGCTAATACATGCCATCAATGGTAATGTTTATCCTCCAAAACCATAAATCTTGCGAATCACTCTGTTAGAGAAATAAAAGTGTTATTCCTCCAATTTCCATGCACAGGGGCAGTGGGGATGTCATGGTGTATGACCAACAAACATAACAGGATGTCGAATTTCACATATTCAGTAAAGGAGGCAGAATGAATTTGGGGGAATATTCAAGATCATGGCCCTGCAGTCTAAGTAAATGAAGACCACTGGGCTTGCTACTTTCAAGATTCCAAATTTTCATAAATCCAAGGTCACAGAATGTCAGGAAAATACAAAGATAGTCACAGCCTTTGAATATCAGTATTCTCTAATTGAAAAAGAAAAAAAAAACTAGATACAAACAAATGCATATGACTGGGAGGAAAGAAAGAAGAGGGGATAAAAGAAAAGGAAATCTAAAGGCCAGCATCCTAAGAACACAAATACAAATGTCCTCAATCAAATGCATGCAAACTGAACTCATTTGCCTTTCTGCTATTGACTATATTGTATCATTTATCATTTTGCAAACCCTAAACCATCCTTGGATCAATGGGATGCATCCTCCTCGACACAGAGAATAATCTTTGTAGGATCTTCTGGGTTCAGTTAGCTCCTGTTTGATTGATTGAGGGCTTTTTTACTTGTTTTCCTCAAGAATATTGTCTCATAGCTGTTTTCTCCTCTTTCTTCATCATCTTCTTTCTTTTCTACCTGTACATTTGTGTCTTCCTGTACTTTATATTACAGTAAAAACAGCATCATTGAATTTGGCTGGAGGAATTCTTTTTCATTCTAATTTAGTGACTTAAGAGACATACTTTTGGCTTTAATCTTTAGTAGGATTCAGCTATACAGGCACCTGGTCTTAGAGTGTTCTTTGATGGTGGGCTTTTTGTTGTTGTTAATTGAATTTTGTTCTTGCTATTAATCTTTTCAGACATTTTCCTTCATAATTCAATCTTGCAATGGTTTGTGTGTCCATATTTTATTTATTTTCTAGGTTATCAAATTGGTTAACATATAATTACTTTAAATATTTCTAATGATCTTGTTATATTTCTGAGATGTCAATTATAATTTTTCACTTTTATCTCTAATTTTACCTAGTTAAGTCTTTTTTATCATTTCCTTGATTATCATCATTGAAGACTTGCTTCTTTTCTTATGTCTTCATTTTATTTTTCCTTTTTGAGGATATTATTAGCATTGACTCAAATATAAAATGGAAGGTAATCTTATTATGGGAATTAGAATATAGAGATACATGTATCTCATAATCTATCAGTCTTTGTCTTATAATAAGAATAGATACAATAAATTTGCTTTCCATCTTGTACTAATCTCAGAGTAAGTGTAGACTTGTTTTTTCAGCCTTCAGATATATTTGCCTACAAAGATTAGACATTTTAAGAGGACTTGAGTTGAACTCACATAAAAAAGAATTAGAAAATAAAAAAAGGTATAGAACAATGGTGTAACACATGAATTAGGATTTTAGCACTGCTCTGGGAAGAATAAGTTGGAGCAACTGACTAACCAACAATAAATTTTCTGTGTGATATGTAGGAAACAATAGTTGAAGTTATTGAACTTACTGAATGTACGCCCATTGCTTAGTAAGGTTTTTGTAATCAATTCAGTCATAAATTATCAGGCTGTAACTAGCATCCTCTAGAAAATGAAGATCTTAATATCTATTAAAGAGACAAAAATGTATATAAAAATCAATCACTGTAATTTTAGATATACTTGTTTGCTCAGGAATTTTTGAGTACCTGATTTTATATTTGCAAAAATTGGTTATAATAATGCTATAGTTACATTTATTATATGAATACACTATTATGATACTATTATTTTGTTACTACAAAATAGAAAGAAATAGCTAAACAGTGTTTTGTCAAGGTAGAAGTTCCTTTTCCATCTAGAACCATGACTACCAGGAGCAAACTTTCGAATGCCTCCAGTAGGTCTTAGTCTGGACAAGAAAAACATTATAAGACAAAATGGTGGAAAGCATTGCTACTTTTTCAAATATATTCTCTTTATTGACCTCAGTACTATTACAATTATTAAGAACAACATGCATACCAGAATTGAATATTGGTTTTTATGCATCAAAGAAAGTAAATAAATATCAACAAATTAGTCAGATTTTTGTGGTTGTTGTTGAATTAAAGTGGGAGGAAAATGATCACTCACACTGGGAAAGTGAGAGACTATATTTTAAAGATATATTTAAAGATTCTAAAAGAAAATGAAATAGGAAACCGGGGACAAGAACATATTAAATTCATTGCCAAACAATTTCCACAATTCTCTGTGTTTTTTCTCCTTTAAAGAAATCACTTTCTGTTACTCAATAGGTTGATCACCTTTTTGTAAGGTTTGAAAGTAAAACCTATAAACTTCCTATTTCAAGGAACACAAAGAACTTTCTACAAGATCTGCCTTCTTATCTTAGAACTGACATTATTTCTTGGGAATTTTTTTTTCGAATCTGGGGGTTGTCAATCCTTACAATGACAAATATAAGTTTTAATTATTTTAGTTGAGTTCTGTGGGTTTGGTTTCATGTCCTTCACCCATGCTTACATATGTTTGGTGTAAATTCAGAAGCAAGATATCTTAAACATCACTGCCATCATTTCATACCAAGATTTCAATTGATTCCCCCAAGGAAAATATAATACACACAGTAGTCAGCTATACATGCTTTACTTTCCGTGGTTTAATCTTTAAGTAGTCAGTGAAGGTCTGAAATTATTAGATGATTTTTAAAGAAATAAGCAGTATGTTTTAAATTGCATATATATCTGATCTAAGTAGGCTGGTGAAACCTCACTCTATCTCAGTCCATGCCATTCTTTCCCACTTGCATATAAGTTACAGTTCTGCCCTGCATAGCCATATTTCACATACTGTGCCCTTATTCATAGTGCTGTTCTCATTTAACACTTCAAGTGTCCTGAGTGAGCATTGCTTGTGTTGAAACCACCCTTCTTTTACAACTTTTACCGTGATGAAACCTTTTATTTGTACTTACTATTCTCCTACTGTACCTAACTTTTAAATTAATCTTTTTAATTATATGGGAATACATTGAAAAATAAAATATATCATTGAAAAATAAAATATATCATTGAGTTTAAACTTATCCTTGTTCAGTTATTTACTGTGATTCCTGCTGATATCTCTCCTGGCTATTATGGGGGAGGATAATGTATCTCAACTGTGAGGCATTATTCTATGTTGGTAAATAGCCTTTCAATGGCTAGGATTCATATAATTCCTTAATTATGACTTGTGTTGAATGTGTATAAAGAGACAAATATATTTGCCTTGGTACTGATTTTACCAATATTCCCTTATTAGAGAGCCCTAATATTTTAATGGTTGTTCTCAGAACCAGAAACAATGTTATTGTAGGTCAGAAGCTAGTTCTCTCTTTTTTTATTTTTTTGCTAGTTCTCCCTAGTGTGCCACACCCTATTTTATAAACATGCTACATAACTTCAAATATAGTTTAACCTGGGTGTGATTCAAAACGAACTTAAATATTAAGCTACTGAATTATAGAGATGAGCCTGAATAATGTTCTTGCTTCCTAAATTAATTGCAGTGAAGTTGGGAGAAATCGCCAGAAATAAGATCTGTGGTTGGGATACAAGTGAGCAACGCATGAAAATGTGATAAATTTGGACAAGGCTTTTATTCAGTCCATTGTCCGTTCTCCACTTAGTTCCTTCTTCCCACTTTAGCATTGGTTGATTTCAGTTCTTAGGAAAATAAACACAAAACACAAAGTGTTACAGATATCCAATCCATAACTGGAGGTGGGGGATTTTCTCTCAGGAAGACACAGCCACCCATCACATCCTAGGCTCAGAACTCTACAGTAGGTTCCTCTGCAGAGCATCATGGACCCACAAAATTCTGACCTAAGAAATAATTGTAATTTTTTCACTTTGCATTCCATGCTCATTTTCTGGCTTTTTTCATACATTTAAATTTGTACTTGTTCTTCCTCTCCTACCCTGAGGCCCTCGTGTCTCTTCTGCCCCATATTCTGGTATCCTAACTCCCATTTCCTTATACAATGGCCCTTCTTAATTATCAACATGACCTACAAAGTTAATAAGCCATAGGAAGAGTGAGAAAGCTTAGCCAATCCATAAATGGAGCACTTCATATTTTACTCTATGAACTCTTCAACATTTTATAATTCCCAAGTATTATCTTTTAAAGAGTGGACTCTTAATAAGGTCACTTGAAGATCTGAAGGATTCATGAAGACCATGAATATTTTCTCTAATTCACGATTCACATCTTATTCACTTCTATGATTTGATGTACTTCATAAAAATAAAAATATGACCCAAGACTTAAAATATTAATTGCAAACAACGTAAGAATAAAAGACAGCAATAGGCAAGTAACCATAAATTTATACTGTAGGGTTTTGTTAAACTACCATCTAAAAGGTTTTTTACATTCTCAATCATTTAAGTACAACAGTGGTAACGTGGACTGCAGATTTTAATACTTTAATACTCTAGTCCGAGTACAAGCTCTTGTATAACTACAGATGGAACATTGTGGTTCTAGAGCATAGACGGGGCCTGTCAATGCTAATCTTAAGAAACTGGGCACAAAGTCCTTATCTATACACTGATCACATTCATCTGTAAGTCATTACACTGAAAAAAAAAGAAAGGAAAAAATACACCACCTTGAAATGTTCATCTTTTGACTGTGGAGCCATGGCCACAGAATCTACCATTCTGTAGTTTGGGTGCGGTTTCTTTATTTCTGACAACAGAAATGCAGAGTATCATCTCTCTTGTTTCTACTATGCTTTGGGTCCTTGGTGTGATTGGAATCCCAGGAGATAGATCAAGTGTCGTCACTACAACTTTTTGTCTTGAATATTGTGAATTTTTCAAGACTTAAGGGAAATGTGGTCCTTTAAAAACAGCAAGACTAACTAACCGATATAGAATTCAGTCTTATGCCATAATATTAATTTAGTAGCCCTTAAAGACAACCTCACTGTTTTGATTAACGTGGCAGGGTGTTTTTAATGTTTAAATTTTTTTTTTTTTTTAGTTTTTCGATACAGGGTTTCTCTGTGGCTTTGGAGCCTGTCCTAGACCAGGCTGGTCTCGAACTCACAGAGATCCGCCTGCCTCTGCCTCCCGAGTGCTGGGATTAAAGGCGTGCGCCATCACCGCCCGGCTTGTTTAAATTTTTCTAATTATATGCGCGTAAGCAAAACTTTGGAGCAAGATTAGACTATTTTGCATGTCTCCTTAAATATTCTCTCTTCTTTGCCTAGTTATTGTTCCTGGGCAACTGAGGTCTCCTCTGGAGTTCGTAGTATTACTAATTACATAATTTTAAGAGGCTTCTTGAACAGTTTCATTAATGGTTGAGAGTAAAAAAACAGAACAGACAAAATGGAAATCTGAAAAATGTTAGGAGAAGGGAGATGAACACAAAGTTATTTCTCTTTTCTCTGTGTGTGGTTTTTCAAGGCATGGTTTCTCTGTCTAGCTTTGGTTGTTCTGGAATAAGCTCTGTAGATTAGGCTGGCCTCATGCTTCTAACGTTAGACATTAGGCCAGAGAAATAGTAAGAAAGCCTAGAGTATTGGGGAAGGCTTGATAGACCTTAGGAAAGTTCCTGAAAAAGAGATAAATGAAAGGGAAAGGAGAAACATGTTCTGTGCCAAGCCATGGGTCTGAGTTCAGGGACCACCTTATTTCAGACTTTTGTATTTCAGTGCAGAGAATTATACCAGATTTGAAATGGAAGTAGAGACGGCTCATTCAGAAAAGCACAGACAACCATGGGGCTGCCAGGTGTCGTTAGATCTGGGAAGATGGAAGACACCCACGTCTGACTGGTGCCACATTGTTATGAGGGAATATGTGCTGGGGAAATGGGTGAAAGAGAGAGAGAGAGAGCAGGAGGAGGGGAAGCAGAAGTGTTCATGGGCTGTAGAGAGAGGCAGATCTGAAGAGTTGAAAGTTATGAGAAACAGATTGAAGTTAGGAAGGGAGGCTTGCTTGCCACACAGAGCCATAGCGATTTCTAGACCAAGCAGCTACTGGGGGGTCGCATCTATGTTTCTGGTCCTGCTGCAGCCATGGTTTATGTTGATGTCTGTGGCTCCTGTTACTATCAAAAGATGCCTGGGGTCTGGGTCACCACCTGTGGTCATGTTGGCGTTCAAGAACATCCCAATCTAAGTGTCCTGCATGGTCACCTGGGGCCATGGTGTCACTGAGGGCTTTGTCTAGGTCTGTGGCCCTGCTGTAGCTGAGGTCTGTGTTGATGTACATTGCCCATATTACTCCAGGGACCCATGCAAATCGTATGGTTTTTATCTTTTATCTTTTATCTCTCCTCCAGTTGCATTTTCAATGACAAATCACAACTTTTCTCTAATTTTTTATATTCCACTAACTATGAAGCGGCATCTCATTACAGTTTTAGTTTGCATTTTCCCAATGAACATGATCTATAGAATTCTCATGTGCCAAAACTTAGCAGCTCAGTTACCACCCAGGCACACAACCAGGGCTTTGAGCTATGGCGCACAAGCACCTCCCCATCTATGACATAATGTAGCACTTGAAGATGCTAAGTAGGAGAATGCAACTCCCTGTCTTTTCTCTCTTTTTTTTATTTATTTATTTAATTATTAAAGATTTCTGCCTCTTCCCCGCCACCACCTCCCATTCCCCCCTCCCCCAATCAAGTCTTCCTCCCTCCTCAGCCCAAAGAGCAATCAGGTTTCCCTGCCCTGTGGGAGGTCCAAGGACCACCCACCTCCATCCAGGTCTATTAAGGTGAGCATCCACACTACCTAGGCTCCCACAAAGCCATTACGTGCAATAGGATCAAAAACCCATTGCCATTGTTCTTCAGTTCTCAGTAGTCCTCATTGTCCGCTATGTTTGAGGCAATGGAGATGTTCTATCCGGAACTCACCAAGGCCAGTTGGCCGGGGTCTGGAAAAGCATGGGAAAAAACCGGACTCCCTGTCTTTTCTCTTAAGAGACAATCTTTGCTTCCCTCGATGGCCTTCACAGGACTCGGGGCTAGGATATCCTTGCCTTCATCTTAATCTGTAAATGGAGCTACCAAGACTTTTATCAGTCAGCAAAGCAAGCCCAGGTTTCAGTTGGGTCCAGTGTCATAGCAGGCAGCAGAAAGCCAAGACCCATGGAAGACTTTCCTTTTTACTAAAAAGAGATAAAATGTTTAGAATAAAAGGTCTTTTTACTAAATCGGACACATCACTGGAGTCACCTATAGCCAGTAGTGTGCTGACCAAGCTGAGTCTAAAATGGAGATTACCTTCCTCCAGCAAGCCTTTGCCTACTGCTATATAGTGACAGCCCCTGACCTCTCCTACAAGAGCTGCATGGCCCTGCTTCAGCCATTTGCCTTGCTCTCTAGGCTTTCAAGAATAAAGTCTTCCTTTCTAGTTTATAAAAGAAAATAAGAACAACAACAACAAAAAAGAGCTTCATGAGCTGGAGAGATGGCTCAGAGGTTAAGAGCACTGACTGCTCTTCTAGAGGACCTGGGTTCAATTCGAAATACCCATATAGCAGCTCACAGCTGTCTGTAACTCCAACATCTGACACACTCACACAGACATATATGCAAAACACACGAATGGACCTAAAATAAAATAAAAATAAAAAAGAGCTCTGTTGTGTGTTGTATCCCCACTCCCATACACTGCTTTATTTCAACTACTGCTTGTCTTCTAAGAATATTAAGGAAAATTGCTAAAATTTACCCTCACAAATTTTATCTTTACACAAGTATTGGTCAAAAATATTCAGAAAGGAATGAAATCATTGTTTACTACTATGCTATTTCCTTTTGATATTCTGTTGCCAGTAACCACTGTATCTGTCCAAGTAAGGGCTTGAGGAGTTATTGTGGTATGTATTTGGTTTAAGCACTGTTCTTACTGGTCATGTTCTGGCCCACCCCTCCCATTTATATGAACTTTGATACTAGTTATTGATACACATCTGTATTCAGGAACTGACACATTTATTTCTTTTGTTTGGTTTTGCTCAGGTGCCAGTCTGTGATAATAAAGCTGAAGATGGAAAGGTTGCGGAATAGAAATGGAGGCTAAAAAAGGACAATAAGTAGAGAGACTGGGCAGAGACCAGAGAGAAAATGAGCTATTTGTTTTCAGAAAACTTAAATATTATATGCAAAGTTATTAAAAATACATAACATAGGCCATTATGATTTGAAAGTAAGTAAAATTCTGTAAATAAAATTATTCATACATAGACAATCCTTAAGACTGATTCTATCATCTGTGCTGCCAGATATATTATAAAATGGTATAAGCCAGAAAATTAGAAATAGAATAGTATTTTTAAAAATCCATCACCAGCCGGGCAGTGGTGGCGCACACCTTTAATCCCAGCACTCGGGAGGCAGAGGCAGGCGGATCTCTGTGAGTTCGAGACCAGCCTGGTCTACAGAGCTAGTTCCAGGACAGGCTCCAAAGCCACAGAAAAACCCTGTCTCGATAAAAACAAACAAACAAACAAACAAACAAAAAAAAAACAAAAAAATCCATCACCATATTCCTATGCATTTTAATAGTTAAATCAGTTTTAGGTTATATATTCTGTAATTTATTATAATCATTTATTTTCTATTGAAAAATGAGCCAATATCTCAAGGTCTTTTGAATACTAACAAGTGAGTATGTCTTAAATACTATATTTAAGAAAAGATAAAACTAAAAACATGATTTTTGTTCAACTCTGTTACTGACATATAAATTATACAAAATATAGTATTTAAAATATTTGTTTCTGTGTGTCATATCAGTATTTTATTCACTTAGAGATTTTTCTGTCACATTCTACATGTGTACATATATATTTATATATGTGTATATATTTATATATATGTACATTATACATATCTTTATATCCTGCAACATTTTTCTATCTTCACTTACAGCCTATGCACTTTGTTTTCCTTACCTCAATCCCGCTGCTCTATTGTGTTTTCCCCAAGTCAGAGCCTCTGTGATGGACTCTCCTCTCTTGTTAACTATTCCCCTGTCTTAGTTGAAAATAATCAGTATTACTGGTTTGCTTGCTAATCTGCTAGAATAATATCTTAGTATTTTCTGACTTTTGTTGGATCATGTTCAAAGTTATAATATAAAACCCTGAAAATGCCCCCTCCGATGCAGATGTTGTGGAATTAGAAGCCATGTGCCATTAACAGTGGTTGCATCAAATTCACAAACCATTATAACAAAAAAATGGGACTTGCAAGGGTAAAGTGATGCTGGATTGGGAAGGATGCTTTGGCATAAGGAGCTGCAATCCTACTTGACAAGAAATATCATCTACTGAGGTTGTTTTCATTTTGACTTTACATCTACAAAATTTAGCATCTTCACCTTGCATCAACCAGAGAAACTATAACAGCCAATCACCATGAAACCAAGCTCTGTTCTCCAAGGCCAGTGAGGGATCAGCATCTGTGTGGTGGGGCTGACATATAGAGATGAGGGACAGACACAGGCCTGAGAAATGGACTGCTGCACAGAATCTGTTTTGGTCCTTCCTAGTTAAATAGCTGCAGAGGATCTGAAACCTAATATGTTATCTCATGTTGTTTGTATTGATTATCTGATGGGAAAGGAATCTTCAAGTGTAGATACCTAAGGATTTTCCTAAAACACCTCCTAGTTATTAAACTAAAAGAAAGTTTATCCAGCTACTTTAAACATAAGTTAAAGGGATCAGTAAGAAGAAGATGAACAAGTAGTCTTGGTGTCTCACTGCACAGCCCCTGGTTATTCAGAAGAATCACACCATGCACATACCTCACAAGGGAATGATAAATTTTTCAGGAGGTGGTCATATTTAATGTGATTTAAACACTATACAGTATATGGATGTGTCAAACCAATACAATGTACCCTGTCCCTATGCCTAACTTCTATATTTTTGTGTATCAATTATAAAGTAAATTTGAAAAAGATAGAGATAAATAGGACATTAAAAATATGTACCAGACATTAAAATAATAAGTGAATAACAGGAAAAATAGGACAAAAATGTGAGTGACTTAGAAGTCAGTTTCTTTGAAAAATAGAAGTTTCTTGAACTGTTGAGAAGCAAAAGGAACAACAAATACACCTATTCCTATGCAGAATTGAATTAGTTTCTTAAAACTTTCCCACATGAATCAGTAACTGTTTTGGTCAGATACAGACATGCACGTAAGAATGAAATAACTAAGTTAACTAAGTGTAACTTAGTAGCACTTGTAAGCAAAAACAGAAGATACATAAATACACAGAGATTATGATTATATTCCTATGGTTATAGATGAAGTTGGATGAGTGGCTCACCTGGAAAGGAATGTGGACAGAGAATAACTTTGAAGTTAAGGCTTGGCTTGTGTTTTTTCATTTATGTTTTCTATGGTATTGATTTGTGTCCTTTTTGCTTTTCTTTCTTTTCTATTCAATTATACCCCTCCTATTCCTCCTATTTCCACCACCCTTGTCCCTTTCTTCTTCCTCCTTCTTTTTCCTTTTTTTTCTTCTTGTCCTCCTTTTTCCTTCTCTTTCTCAAGCTTCTTAAGGTGGAAATACAACCTTTTCTCATCTGACCTTCAAACTTTTCCTCTAAGAAGCACTTTTCTCCCTATCCAGTACATTTAGATGTGTTGCGGCTCTATTACCTCTCCACTGATAGATACTACTGTTTCCCCTAAGGTTATTTTTAACTCATGGATTGCTTAAAAGTTTTACTTGGTTTCTAAATTTTTAAGGGTTTTTCCCCATATTCTAGTTCAAACTCTAATTACATTTGAGTCAGAAAGTAATTTGCCTGATTGCAGTGTTTTGCAGTTTTTTTGAGTTACTTTATTGTACTAAATACCCCATCATTTGTCATTTTCTAAGAGTTTGTATATAGGAAATTATACAAAAAGTACTCATTTATATCTGTCGTTTTCAAAAAACTTTTGAGATATATTTGTTTTATGTATTTTATTAGTTTCTTCTATTTATTGTTATATATTTTAAAAATAAATATGTGTTAATCAGTTCATTTATGACTAAAGCAAAGTTATGTAAAAAAATAACACAATTATCTTTGTAAATTCCTAGGAGAAAAAATAATCGATGGTTTGTTCTATCAGTAGGAGTTTATCAGGAAAGAAAACTATATCCTCAAAATGTTCGCACTTCTTTGTATCTCCTCCATTTGTATTTTCTTTTCTTTTCTTTATTTTATTGAGCTACACATTTTCTCTGTTCACTCCCCTTCCTCTCCGCTCCCCTTCAACCCTCTCCCATGGTCCCCATGCTCCCAATTTACTTGGAAGATCTTGTCCTTTTCTACTTCCCATGTAGATTAGGTTCATGTATGTCTCTCTTAGGGTCCTCTTTGCTGTCTAGGTCCTCTGGGATTGTGAATTGTAGTCTGGTTATCTTTGCTTTACGTGTAAAAGCCACTTGTGAGTGAATATGTATGATACCTGACTCAGTATGATGTTTTCTAGGTCCATCCATTTGCCTGCAAATTTCAAGATGTTATTTTTTTCTGCTGTGTAGTAAGTACTCCATTGTGTAAATGCACCATATTTTCCTATTCCATTCTTCGGTGGAGGAGCATTTAGGTTCTTTTCAGGTTCTGGCTATGACAAACAATGCTGCTATAAACATAGTTGAACACATGTCCTTGTGGTATGATTGAGCTTCCTTTGAGTACATACACAAAGGTATTGAAAGATCTTGTGAAAGTTTGTTTCCTAATTTTCTGAGAAGCATTTTCAATGACACATCACTATTTTTCTCTATTTTTATATATTTTAGTAACTGTGAACCAACATCTCATGACAGTTTTAATTTGCATTTTTCCAGTGAATATGGTCTATGAGAATTCTCCTGTGCTTGTTCCCCATTGTAAGATGTTAACACAAACATTGTCTGTTTATTACAATTGTATTCCTTACTAATGTTTGGCTCCATTCTAGAGACAAATGAATTGTGCAGTATATATATTTCAAATATTTATTCACTGTATTGCTACACCATTCATTTTAGTTTTTTTTTTTTTAATGTCTCTTTAAATTGGTTTCTATTTCGATGAGTCAAGTCAGTTTTGACTTTCTAGTGCTCTGTGATTGTGATTTCTGGAATATTCTCTGTGTCTAAAGGTCAGAAAGATATCTTCTGTTTCTTTCAAAAGGGTCATGCTTGTGAGATTTTATCTGTGCTGAGTTTTTATCTACTTTGTGTATGGTTTTGCACCATTGTTCAGATTTCTATCACCTGCTGTTTGCAATACTAGATTCCTCCATCATGTTAGTGATTCATTTGAAAACCAATAGGTCATACAAACACATGTCCTTCATTTCAAAATATCTTTCCTCTGCAGTCTTCCCTACATATTAAAATGTTAGTGTGTTTCCTCCAAGCTGGTTGTTTTTACCTTTTAGTTATTTGGGCTATCATAAGACTTTTGCATTTCTATTTTGAGCCTTAGAATCACTTTGTTAATACTATAAAAGTACCAAATGTCTTCTGTGATTTTTATTAAAATTATTATGAATATATTAAGTTGTAGACAATGACTAGTTTTGCAGATTATAGGTGGACATATTTTATTTATCTATTTTACTATGTTTTCAAATGGAAGATTAAAGTATTTTTCCTCTACCCGATTTGGGTTGACACAGTTCACAGAACGTGAAAAGCAATGCTGAAAGATGTAGAGATGTTCATGTGACTTTTATCAGCAAGACAAAGAAGTCCAAAAGAGTTCACAGGGGACCCTGAAACTGCCTATAAGATGCATGACCACCTTCAGAACACCATACTGAGCATTCTTTTTCTCCCAGTCTTAAGGAGAAGAGGATAGATGCAATTTCAACTGTAGGCTATTTTATTTGTGTTGTTTATTGTACTATTTCTTTATTTACTCATTTTATGTATTTGTATGTGTGCCTGAGTATGCATATGTCTAACAGGTTCTTGGAGGTTCCTGTAAAGGACAAAGAGAGCGGTTTCCCTGGAAGAGGGGTCCAGGTGGTTGGGA